>NC_142011.1:82020254-82376504 GCF_049901735.1 Notechis scutatus
AGTGTCAATGTTCTAATTCAACACTACCTCAATATATGAATTTTCATGGAAGTAATTTCTAACTAAGTCCATTACCTTCCAGCCAGTTACGCTGTATGTTTTTCCAGCGCTTCCTATTGTTATTGTTCTCTCCCACATTCCAGGCAAAGTAGCTGTTCATATTAAAACAAGTTAATTGATATTTTATTTATGAAGATTTATATTTTGCCCTTCTGATACATGTTCACCATTCAGAAATTACATTCTGCAGAGATTCCAAATTTCACTTTACAAACAGATATCCATTAAAATGACAGGGTAGAAATAATTGTATTTATGATCAATAAAATAAGTTCAGAGCTGTTAAGTAATGAACTGGAAGAAAAATATCTGACAAGATAAAATTATTTTTCTAAAGTTCACAAGTATATGCATAATAAAAGCTTTCTATAATACAAATTAGCACTGAATTAAATCAGTCTTAAATGGCCACCCCCCAGATATGAATTGGCTAGCTATTTGGGGAACCCCAATACATTTGGAATGAATGGGGAAGTCAGCCTCAAAACTGGCTATTCTATTTTAGCAGTAGATTTAAATAGGAAGGTTATCATGGCACATTTGTTATACGAAGCAACAAACTGAATCTCATTTTCATATACAATCAGATTCAAAAATAATATCAGTAAGAAGACAACATACAGATTCACATCAATACTATCCCTATGGATCTATCAGGAAAATTCTCATTTACAATATGCATTAAATTTGTCAGCACAACTTCCATTTTGCACAAGGCAGATAAGAAAAAATGATTTACTATTCTACACGAGAGGAAACTATCTTGATGACAGCACAAAGATGTACTGGTTCCATGTACTATCACTCACAGCCTCTATTAAGAGTATTGGAGAATTATAACTGATGTTGCAAATTGATGCAATATTCATTTTCATGATACATGTGTCACTTCAATTGATAGAATATAAGAAACTTAATACAACTGTCTCTAGGGAGAGGATTTATGTTCTCTTCCTTGTATAAACTTCACGTACAAAATAAATAAGCTAAAGAAAAATTGCTTTGTAGAAAAAAAAGGGAGGAATAGTTTGCTCATTTTGTAAACGTAACTGTCATTTATACCTAGGTTTTACAGTCTGAAACTGTTCCATGGGATTTGCTTAAAAGTGGCCAAGAATAAAGAAGTGTACATGAGCAAGAACTTCATCTGAAATATTTTATACTGAATTTTCTATGCATTCTATGCAGTACAATAAAAATGCCTGAGATTGATTTATTTATACACACACACACTTTACACAAAATACAGAAAAATAAATGTGACATTCTTTACATACAATCTTATAAAATAAGAATGAAAGAGTATTTGCTGATTTTACCTCTTCACCCAGGCCTTTGGCAAACATGATTGATGTTTCCCTTTTTTTCTTTTCATTTGTTCCCATCTGGAGTTGGTATCTCAACCATCTTTGTTTTGCAATGTTTTTTTCTTATTTTTATGTTTTTAATTATTTGTAAATCTCCCAGATCACAGCATATCAATTTAATTGAATAAATGGTAGTAATACCAATGAAAATATTCCATTAATTTTGTCAAGAAGCAGTTTTCAATTCCCATTTAAAGATAAAATTTTGTTGATGATTTGCAGCGCATAATAAATACCAAACCTATTATGGGTTATACAAACAGAAGGAAGCGACAGGCTCCCCCATTGCTGATGGGGGGCATATAGCCATCTCTCAGAAATGTTCCTGCACTGAACAAAGGGTTCAAAATTCTCCTTCCAACTCTTATTATTTTATGAAAATAATTTTGCATTCAGAGTTCCGGCTTTTATGGCGTGAAAGCTTTCATAGACATTTCAATGAATGTGTGGTTTCATTTTACAACAATACAATCACTCTGGTTTTCTTTTTGTAATTCTCATGTATCCCTGCCACCGCTTCATTTTTTTTTTCCATTAAAAAGCAGCTAAGGAGAAAAAAATGGAATGGCTGCAAAGAATCTTTGACTACTGGGACAAAGCACTCTTTGTGTGGAACCATCCAAAGTGGATGAAAGTAATGAAGCTTGAATGGCTCAGACACACAACAGATAAGTATATCCAAGGTTTACCTACACCTCCAATGCCAGGAAAAAAAGATGGAAAGAAAAAGAATTTCATCCAAATAGAATGAAAAAAAAAAGTCTCCAAAAACTGTAAGCTTTGAAATATATGCTGTAAAAATAACTAGATAGATACACCCCTCATTTTCTGATATCAACTGAATCAAACCTTGCAAATCACTTCATCCCACCTACTGGGAGAATGTATATCGAATTAGAACTGATGGAGTTTAAAGTACTAAGAGTAAATCACTATCAAGAGCAGAATGTCACGCTCTAATCATTTTGCAACTATATGTTTTGGGGCTCTGCCAGCAGGAAGAAAATTAGGACTTAAAATATTCAGTTACCTTTGGAGAAGCCAAACAGTAATTCATCAGCACAATTTGATCATATCAAATAATGTTTGAATGAGTTTGTCTGGGCTCTTAAACTACACAGGGTCAGATTTGATTACTACCTGGAAAAAAAATCACCAGAAATCTGTAAACTAGATTGGGAAACTTTTGAAGAAGGCAATGTGACAAGACCCTGCTGCATATCTGCAAAGAAAACCATCTTGATGTATGCATGTAATCATCCCCAGGAGCTCAACTCAGCTAGAGAACTTATTTCATTGAATTATGTAATGTTTACATATATAACAATAAAATTTCATTGAATCATATGACTTACTTTAAGTCGGATACTTAATATATTTCAACTTCAACATTATTTTCTGAAGCGTGTGCTTTTTGCTTTTTTGAAAAAAAAAATTGCTGTAACTTACAGGCAATATTTCTTTAAGTAAGTTGGGCTGGCCAGAATGGGACATCTCCACCCAACTAACTTTCCCTGGCCATCTCGCTATGGCTGTCTCACCTCAGCCAGCTCCAGAGGTGGTATTCAGCCGGTTTGGAACAGTTCCGGCGTACCGGTAGTGGAAATGTTGAGTAGTTTGGAGAACCAGTAAATACCACCTCTGGCTAGCCCCGCCCACCCGCCCCCGCAGTTTCCTGTCCTTGCAGAATGCCGCGACTCAGTTGAAGTAAAAAAATAGCTCAGCTCACCAGCGTTGGCACAGAGGGCGTTTTTTGAGCACTGTGAAGCGAGCTCTCATAGAACCAGTAGGAAAAAAATTGGAATCCCACCACCGGCCGACTCACCCTGGAACAACTCACAGTAAGACAATACAACATGGAATAACTCTCTTAAGTTGCAGCTCATCCCAGCCTTAAGAGAGTTCTAACTTGAGAAGGTTCAAACCTAAAGCAAGACAAGGCCTGCTGCAATTCATCTGTCCCTCTCTTGAGTTAACCTGTGAATTGTCCCGCAGGAAGTTGGTTGTGGCAAGTGGCCTGAGGCAAGTCGGCTGCGGCAAGTTGTCCTAGACCCTATCCATAGCCCGAAGCTATAAACAGTTAGTTTTTTTGTTTAGAATTATATGCAAATTCACTCAATATGATTTATCATGTGTAAATCAGACCATTATACCTCATTCAACACATCCTGGATAAAGTACACAGGCTTATTACTTATGAGTACAGCCATGTTTTCAAATATTTATTTATTTAATGATTAATTCATCTATTCATTCATTATTAAATTTATATGCTGCCCATCTCACTCTGAAGAGAAAAATATAAGAAGATATAACTGCTTCTTTTTTGTTCAACAGCTAAATTCAAAATATAGTAACTAAAATGTATATTTAAGTTTTTCATTATATACCATTTATACCATTTTAAATTTTAGTACCTATTTTAATATGTTTATTTCCAGTATAAACTAGCCATTCATACACCTCATCACTGATGCACAGTGTGTCATATTTAATACAGAGATCAGCAATTATCTGGAGCTCTTCTTTTGTATAGACCTAAATGAAGAGAGAAACATGCTGGTCAGTATATTCAATATATACTTTAAGTGTGTGTGTGTGTGTAAAGCAAACTTCAAACGTTCACCTTTCCTATGGGATTGTGAGGGGTATTCAGTATAATAGCTTTAGTCTTGGAATTAAATTTATTTGCAAGCTCAGTGGGATCCAAGATCCAGTCAGCACTAGAAGCAGCTTCTCCATTCACAGATTTCTGGAATAAAACAGAACATATTTTATTAACTGCTAGGACTGCCCAGTACCAAATCTCCTAAATTGATAGATTTCATTGTTATTCAGGCCCGAAAAATAAAATCAAAAGAATGATAAATAATTAGATCTCTCTCTCTCTCAATCTCTCCTCTCTCTCTCCTTCAGTGACCAGATTTTGAAAAAAAAAAAACTTGAAAAGAGGGAGAATATGAAAGAGGTTCATAAGGATAAAAAACTTTATTTTTTTAACTTTACTGAAAAATGCCTCTCAATTAGTTTGACATAATTCTTAAGAAGGGCCTATTCCACCGCAAGATTTGAGTTGATGGATTCCATCGCAAGAAGGGGCACTTCCATCGCTTGCCATATCATGGGAGGACATGCACATAAGGCCCCAGCCACTGAAAATTTTACTCGTCAATTATATGCCCCCCTCAGGTTCAGATACTTATCATTCCCACTGGAAAGAACAGCTCAGTGGGATCTGAACCACAGATTGCCTTATTTTTCACTTGCGCTCAGAGGTACATATTGTAAGCAGTTTATAATCAAAGCAGCTGAGCCAAGATCTCATTACACTGAACAAACTGGTGATGCATTTATCTGATTGCCAACTCCGTGTATTTTATCTCTGTACTTTTTCCTTTATCTATTTTATCCCAGAACCAGATCATGTATCAGGAAAACTCGAGAGCAAACCAAGAAAATAAATAAATAAATCTAAAGATCAGATTTCTGAAATAAGGGGCTGTCTTTTACAATGAAGGATATATGATCACTGCACATACATAGCAATATTTTTACAGCGATAAGATTTACTACTATTACACACAGTTGTATATTCTTAGATTTTAGTGTGTGTGAGCCAGCAGTATTAAAATGGGTAGGGGTACAGAATTAATGCTATAACAGTCCAACTATTTATTTTTAATTCTGAATCAAGTATTTTCTTAATTTCTTATATTTTAGGTAAAGAAATGTGAATGATAACTGCTATCACACCATATTCAAAATGTAGGAATGAATTAGGCAAGCTCTGGATATTCATCCCTCCCTTCTTTTCTTCCCACAAAGCTTTAAATCAGTTCAGAAGTTTCTCTCAGCTATTGTTTTCTTGTCACCAAAACCACACTACTCACATTTCTCAAAGGTATAAAAACAGGCGTGGCTCCTGCCATCCTCACCATGGGCTCGTAACAGTCATAGAAGGGCTCAATTATTATTACCTAAAACAAAAAATAAGCTACATGAATAAGGAATTAAAAAGTGAGCTACCATTTTTTTCTAATATTGAAAGCAGACTTAATGATAACTTGACACATTTGTAAACATTTCATGTATTAAAAGAAAAGTATTTGGGGGGCAGCAAAGGGGGATGAGAGAACATATTTTTTATAGTGTCTTTTTTTTGTAAACTACCATAGCTATTGCAAATTTAGAATGAATGTGTTAGGCATGAAAGGCCAGGTCCACTTATGAAGGTTCAATTCAGTTGATTTAATCCTAAAACCTTATGCAAAGGAATCTTCTCCACTTAACAGTAAGCACCTGGTTAGATAGGGGTCAATGACCCTCAAGTGGAAACTAGACTTAGCTTGTGGCTACAAAGGGATTCGAGGCTGATTCCTCTTTTCACTCTGTCCCCAGGTTTTTACCATTCCTTCTCCTACAAAATGAGAAGTATGGAAGGAAAAAGAAAATAACAGATCTAGAGAACCATTAAAAAAAAACAGGGGTGGGTGGGGTAGAATGATAAATCCTCTTTAACCCAAACCAGATTTTTATGTGTCAAAAAGAGCCAGTCTGAAGTAGTGGCTAAAATATTGGCCTAAAAACCAGGAGACTCTGAATTCTAGTTTCGGCTTAGGCATGATAGCTAGCTGGGTAATTTGGGAACAATCACTCTCTCTCAACCCATGCCATCTCACAGGGTTGCTGTTGTGGGGAAAAAATAGGAGGAAGAAGGCTTACTCCCCTGAGTTATAAAATAACAAAGGTAGGATAAAACTATCTACTTTAAAATATTAAGGAATTATTTGAGAAATTGCCTTTAATTTCAACACTGGTTTTTAATAAAACTGTGTGTGTGTGTGTGTATGCATGCATACATACATACACACACACACACATATACACACAAACACCAGTTGTTTTATAACAGGAATTATTACAAAGACTTACTTCATCTTCTGCTTCAATAAGCCCCTGTATTGCACTAAACAGAGATCCATATGCCCCTACTGTCACCAGAATGTCCGTGTATGGATCAATCTTTTTTCTACAAACTTTTTCATACACTTGAGACAGGACTTTCACCAATGGTGGATGACCCTGTGTACATTTTTTTTTAAGAGAGAAAAATAGTTAATAACACAGAAAAATGTCAGCTATGTATGAGTGATGCATGCATTAGTTCGAAACGTAACTAGATAGATCATAAATCCTTACAGCCAGAGTTTCCAAATTGTGTAATGCCCCAGGGCACCACAACAAACCCACAGGTGTGTCATGGGATATTTTAAAGTTAAACTTTTGCTACATCCATTTGCAAAACTGGGGTTTTGGATGTGTTTTGGTAGAAGAGTACCACAAAAAAAAATTACTGAAATACTCAGGGTGCTATGAATCAAGAAAATTTGGGAGCCTCTGCCTTAGAATAACTTCCTTTTTACGACCCTGTAGTTCCTATTCTGGGTAAAGTCAGGGTGACTGGATGGAGCTGACCACTTACAGGCCGGATGACCTTCCTGATGCCTACGTGGAATTTGCAACCCCCCAAAAAAAGTTTTCCTTGCACCCTAGGAGAGAAACATCTGCCACTACTTAGGACTGAACTCTCAACCTTCTGAATGGGAGACAAGCATCTTTGCCACTAGGCCACCCCATTGCTCTCAACCTCTGCCTTTGAATATTATATCTTAATAATTGTCTTGGGGCTTTGATAGCACTAAATATCAGAATATATTTTTGTAAAAGATGGGAAGTGTCAAGTTTGATGAACTAACTTAAGAAAACAAAGAAAGACCAATTCCATCGAAATGTTACTCTACTTATATATTAATTACATGCATGTACTGAGTCCTACGAAGCATGTTGCTTTATTATCATCATCAAACAGAATAATAATATCTGGAAAATCCACACTAGTTTAGTTTAATGTATTAAATAGGTTATGCGGATGGATGAAATGGAAATTAACTGCATTTGCATATAACTCTAATTTAGGTGAGGAAGACCAACCAAAGAACAGAACCTTGTATTTCTATTCCGAATAAGAATCTAAAACTGAGAAATATCAACAAACCAACTGAGAAACTTTCAGGCTATGCTATTCATTTGAAGCACTGTCTTTAGTCAGGTACATAACGCACTCACAAAACCCCGAGTGTACTGGTTCAGCCTATCCACCGATGATGCTTTTGCCAATTCTTCTTTTACATAGTTAGGAGGAGATATATCTGGAAGTCCTTGTCCGAGATTAACAATAGAGGGATCTGCAGCAACTTTTGTAAATTCCACCCTACGGGACATAGAAATTATTGCAATCCTATTAAATCCCAAGAAAGACTAACTCTACTTCTGTGGAAATCATAACACAAAAATAGCAACAATGTGCATTTTTTTCAAATTCAAATGTTTTGTTTCGATAGTCTGAACAGTCTGAAACAACTATTCTAACCTTTCTGGAAGCATATCCAATGCTGTTTGGATGATTTTGGAAATATTTGTGTTCAAAAATTGCCTTCCTCTCTTAAAAAAAATAAATCAATTTCAAACTTGGGATATTTCTGAAATGACCAGAAGAGCACTAGAATACCTCCCATAAAATTTAGCAATCTGTTTCAAATTTACATCTTTTCAAACTAGAGCAAATTAAGCTACATAGTGGCTCTCTATTCTCCCTTGAGATACTTTCAGTGGCAGTCCCACTGCCATCAAGACTAACAGCCACTGATCTCCATGGCAATCATGAATTGGTCCAATCCTTTTTTGAAATCAGGCAAGCTGGTAGCCATCTACTACCATCTTGGAATACTCAATTGCAAAGCTGAAAACATGTTGTGTAAAAAAATCTTACTAACTAAACCCTGTTTTGGGTAGTTTTTAAACTATAAACTGGAAGCTGTTCATACCTCCAGAAACAAAGTGTATTTATTTATTTGTTTATTTGTTGTTTCATTATCAGGTTCTGTAGCCTGAAAAAAATTGAAAATTCATGGCTTATTCAATCCCTTACCCATATATTTATTCCTAACAACCTTCTATAATTGAATAATGAAATATGTGGCTAAGCTAACAGAATTCTAAGTCAGTCTCTTAGTCATACATTTATTCTTATCTCTAATTTTACATTAAATTAATCTTTAGACATAACCAGTAAGGGGTTTTTTGTTTAATTTCTGGTATTATTTAATGCAAATATGTGAATAGCATTCAATAAAGATAAAATCAGGAAAAATGCCAACTCATGAGAACTTAAAAAAAGATGAAAGAAAAAGTCCTGAGATGAAAACTGCCAACTTTTCAGCTGATTTCTGTAGCTGTGCTCTTAACAGCAGCATGCTGGTCAATTATTAAGAAATGTATCTCCTTACGATACAATCAAAGTGATATTGAAGGCACAAATGAAGATGAAAAATGTGTTACTCTACACACATTCCCTTTAGAAGCTCAGCTGTAATGTTCTGAAGTTTGATTATTGATTAAATTAATGCTTTCATTGATTATTACTTACCACACATTGTCATCAAGCCCTTCAATTCGTTTAGCGTTTTTATGCTTGAAGTTCATGGCCTAGCAGCAAAACAACAATAACAACAACAGAGAGACAAAAGGACTTTTGTTAGAGACAAAAAAAAGTGCATATTATTAGATGGTGTGTGTGCCACCTCTCCTTTTATGCTTCCTGTCTGATTTCCACTTATAAACAGCATAAACTACAATTATATTCTTATTTAAAATGAATCTGACTTAACACTGAAGACACAAAGAAGAACGCTAAGTAAATACATCCTGTATGAAAAAGTACTAAAACGAATGGAAACTGGATGTAAGGAAAAAGAACGTTGAAGCTGCTTCGAACAGTTACTCTAGAGAAATATGAGAAGGGTGTTTGCTGGATGTTGAAGAAAAAGAAGCTGCAGATCAGAATAAATGTATGTACTGTAAAGATTGCTACAAATAAAGAAAATGAGAAAATACTGTAAATATCTCTCTATAGGCAAAAAGATAGTTAAGAGGTAGTTGAAAAAGGGTGAATGGCTAAACAATGGTCATAGATGTGAGGATTGGTCATAAAGTTACTTTTCCATCACGGCAATCACTTTTATCATAACTGACATCATTCACTAAACAAGGCAGTTACTAAATGAGATAAAGTATCTTGTAAAGTATCCTTGCTTCCAGCACATTGATACAATACATTGCCTTTATTCTCCGAATTTCTCTTTTCTCTTCTACTGTTTAATCTAAACACATTTTTTTTCCTTTTTCTCCCTTCATCTTGAGTAATTCATTGTCTTTATATGGCTAAACCACTTCAAGAGTGCTTCCTTCATACTGATCAAATGCTTTTATATTCAGTCCAAATGTCAACTCATAAAACATTCCTATGCTTGTTTTAGTAGTTGCCATAAAAGGGGGGGGGAGGAAGGAAATATGGAAAAGCAGTGCAGCAGTTTGAAAGTGAAAGTACATTCCAACTCTTATCTTTAAAAGATTGTAACTAAGATACCACAGCTTTTGCCCTTGAATATATTTAATTGGAGAACATGAATGATGACACCCAGCCTGTGAACGTGCTCAATTGGTGAATCTGGTTTATGAGACACCCATGGGGGAGGTGGGAAAGAGGGCCACAGGTGACTGTAAATTACGTATGCCAGAGTTGGCTTCATACAGGGCAGTGCCAGTATGTTGACCCTAATAAATCCTTTGAAGTTTTTTGAAGTTTGGCTCGACATTCATGATTTAACTAGAGCGATTGCTGGAATCCTGACACCAAATTCATTTAGCATTCATTTGTTCTTTTTTTTTTTTTTAATTTTATTTGGGTTTTCACACACACAAAATACAAGTAAAACATCTTTTTTGAAAATAGCATGGTCCCGGGTTACACTTCTTTATACAGACACAAACTCAATTTCATGCTCATTTTTGTGTTCTATTCGATATCTTATTACTATTTTGCATTTTCTAAATAGTTTTTCCCCTCTTTTAATTTTCTCAACTTTATTTTGATTATCTCATCTCAATTCAAACCATTATGTTTATACTTTTGTCTGTCCTGTTTCAACTTCATATTATCTTTTCTCATTAAACCAATTTTCTCCTGTAGTTACTAATTGGAGTATGACACCTTTATATCTTTTAATTTTATCCATTCAACTCTTATTTAAACTTCAATGTATACCTTAAGGTTATAACATTCAATATAATACATAATACATAACTTCCAATCGAATTCTGCTTGGTACATTCTTAAAATACACACTATATTCTTTAAAAAAAGGATTATAAATATATGTAATTAAAACCCTCATTCCATTCCAATTCAGTTCTATCATTAATATTCATTAAAGTCTTAACATCTTTAACATTTCTTTTCAATTAAATATCATACTTCCTTGGGGACACGTATAATCTTTCCATAATTAATTTTTCCCCTATTTCTCTTCACTTATGTTTTATAAATCATTAAATATTCATTTTATTACATTTATTTATTAACAAACATTGCACTAAATTACGATAACTATTTTATCCATCATTTTGATCATACATTGTTTCATATTTTCTGAAATTATTTCTATTTCTAATATAACAATACTATCTTATGTACTTTTGCAGAATCTTCTTTGTACTTTTTAAGTTCCGTTTTCAGTTCTTCTAAAAGTGGTGCCATTTTAAACACTTTTAAACAACCACCCAATTGATTTTAGTCATTCAAATGCAGTAACCAAAAATCCAGAAGTCACCAAGTAATCCAAATACTCCTGAACTGTTTCTTCTTACTTCTTCTTTCACTTTCTCTTCCTGGGGTTTTACTATTTTGTTGCCATGTTTCAGTTAAAATGTATCTTTTAGAAGTCTTGTTGAGATTATACTGTAAGTTCTTTTTAATTCCAGGCAGTCTCCTCCCTTCCAGATCCTGCCCTTTTATTCTTTTTCTCTCCTTTCCTGCTTTCAAAAGCTTTTAAGTATCCAGAAATCTTTATTATCCCTTTGACATTTTATTTTCAGCTTAAATGCCTATTGATGTCAAAGTGGATTTTTTTTTTCAATTTCTTGCTTAAGTCTCTTAGCTGTCAGTATAGGGAAAGGAAGAAGAGAGGGGAAAAAATCAAATCCTTTCCCTTTTCTCTCTCCTTCGCTGCTTGAAAATCTTCTTTGGGAACAGTGTTATTTTTTTATATAGTTTAAATTCCAGGATACCTTATTTGCTGCTTTTGCTGTTTGACCCAGTCAATGAAAACTTTCTCTTCTTATCTTCCTCCTGCACATTCTTTTCTGGTCAAGTTCTTCTTTGGGGTGGCCATTTCTGACCACCGCCTTCAGGAAAGGGAGTAATGGCCAGCTGAGGAGGAGAGATGCGGCTCTCCTCAACCCTGCAGACAGTCTCCCCCCTCTTCACCACCTCTATGGGATGGCTTAGCCCCGAAACCAGCCGGCTCGGGGCGCTCCAGTGGCAAGCACGGATTGAAACCACGCAGAGTCGCGGTTTCGGTCTGTCGCCGAAGAAGCTCAAACCAGAAGTCCCTGCAATCATTTGTTCTTGATCTGACTATTCTTGTTTTATCACACATCCTTCTTGATAACTCCATTCCAACTACACTCAATTACTTTTTGTGTTTCACCTGACATAACTAACTTTCCAAATAACAAATATAGCAGAACACGTTTTCATTTCTCTGAATAAGCATTCATTACAACAGACCACAATCTCCGTCCACTTCTCCATCTTTAATACAAATTCTACCAAGGTATACCATGTACTTGTTCTAATTTGTCACCTTTTAAATATAGTTTGTAACTGTTCACTTCCCTTGTCAAACACTACTACCTTGGTGTTTGACACATTAATTTTCAGATTAATATGTTCATTACATCCTACCATCTAATGTTTTCTGAAAAGGAATAAGATATTTAGCCAACACTGTATCATCATTGTCTGCATGCAAAATTATATAAACCTTTATATTGTCAACAAATACACTTTTCTAACATGGCTACAGAACTCCTTAAACAATCTAAAAATATATTATGGGTTATTGAACATATACCTACATTTTAATGCATTTATAACACCTTATAGCATTATGAGTGGGCTTTTTTTTCTGGATGCTAGTATTTATAACTTTTTAAAATTAAATATGATACACTTTTAACATTTTTGCTTTACTATTTATTACTCCAAAATGGAGTAGCACAATGGGTATCATGCATCTATGTGTGTACAGCAACATTATAAAATATAACACTGCTAAATTTCTTTGCTTGGCTTATGGTCAACCTAAGTACAAAACTCCTCTGATCATACAACCCAAATGAACCAAGAAATTCTGAATAAATGAGAGAATATGTGAAAAAAAATACTTATTATTCTAGCTCTTTCTCAATCTTTTAAATATTATTAAGAATTAAAAATTTATAAACCAAGCAAAAACATCAAAACCATTTATTATAATGTTAGGATACTAATAATCATTCTATCAGTTCCACAAAAATTTTAAAACAAACTATGTAACCAAAATGCCAAATGTAGAGAATGATATCTTAAGAGAATTACATGGAGGCTACTAAGACAGAGCAGCACTACAGTCTTAGATTCCAGCATAAAAGTGACAATGAGACACACATACACACTGAGGCCAATTTGATTTGTTTTAAAGGTTTCGAAGTAATTGCATCAGAGATATCCGCACAGAACTTCTATGCCAACTGTACCTTCTTGGATTGCTCATGGAGTGGTTGAGAAGAGCCTTGTATAATAGCCAGCAATGTCAATCACTAGGCTAATAAAATACTGTTTTGCATTTAAAGAGACCTGTGGGAACCTCAAGTGCACGTCTAAATAGAGCCTCAGAGACATTAAAGAAAAATGTAGAAAAAGTTCCTTTGCTATGCTCAATCAAATGCTTTGTCCTTCCCTACCTTCCCTCTCTCTGTTGTTGATTCTAACCATCTAAAAGAAGCTGCCTTCTGTTCCTACTTAAAATATCAGAAAGACCAAATTTATTTTTCCATTTTAGTCCAGTTTTCCCATGGTTTTTTTACATACTACAGTACAGCCTTCATCTCTTTGCACCTTCTATAAATGAGATGAGAAACTGAAGTTATTATGTTTCTTATATCAGCAGTATTTGTAAGTAAGGAAAGTTTTTTGAAGACATTTAAGTTATGCAGTGCAGGATAAACTTCCGTTAGTGATTCAATAGCAAACGTAACAAAAAGTATATGCAATTATGAAATCTTTGGAGAGACTGAATACATACTGAACAAGTTGAAAACCTGAAGCATCTCAAAGGATAATTAATCTTCAGTAGAGATGTTCTAATGCCAAGACTGAAGTACTGATGAGCTAAGAACATCCCTGTGTAACAATAAGTTTTAAGAATATAAAATAACACAGACACAACAGAGGCAAGTAACAGGCAACATTTGTATTACTATATTTTTTAAAAAAAATTTAAATGAGCATACACAGTTAACTTTATATAATACATTTTGGTAATCAACCAACAGGTAATAAATGGGAAATAGGAAATCAAAAAACAAGGAAATCAGGATGGATAAACCTATTTGCTGCACTTGTTGGAGTAGAACCCAAGTCCAAAAAATAGTAAATATATTTAGAAAAAAGCAATAGGATCAGAATTAACTCTACTGGAAAGTTTATCACAATTTATAGACAGGCTCCATTCATTGATAGTCATAATTTCTTAAAAGGGAATAGAGCACATTGCATTACATTTTCTAATCCAGATTTAAACTTGATAAGATCTGAATTGTTGAACTCTGATAGTGGATCCAAATTCATCTTTGCTCTCCAAAAGAGAGAAAAGAGCGCTGAAGAAGACACAGAAAAGGACAATTAGAGCCATCAAGGAGTTGAATATATTTTAGGCTCATGATAGGCAATTCTGCAGACGAAAACCTCTAGTCCACTGTGTCACAGGTCTTTGTGGGTTGAGCAGCAACCAAGGAGTTAAAGAAGTCATCATGGCACCCACAATCATATCGTCAAACCTGCCCCTTTGGATATGCATGCAATAACGCAATACATACACAAAAGGGGCCTGACTTCAGTTGCTCAAATGGAGCTGCCTCTTGATTTTTTTTTGACACATGTCCCAACACTTCTGATGAGTTCACGGGAGCTGATACTGGACATAACATACCTGGCACGATTTGGGATTCCCCCCCCCCATTTTGTTAATACAATAAACAAAATAGTTTTGTATTTGCTATTTGAGCAACAGCTCTGTAAAACCAGATAAACCCCAAACCTTCTATTGTCTCCCTTATAAAGGAAAACACATGAACTAATTATATTGACCAGCATTCTCTATCAGGCTAGCAATCACTTCAATCCCTGGCTGGCAGATCTTGACCTCAGTGGAGACCTTTTGCCTATGTTGATTTGCTCTTCCTTGCTTCAGCGCTTTTCTCCAAATTGTCCAGGCTTCACTTCAGGAAATTTCACATTTTCCTTGAACTAAGAATCCAGCACTGTAACGTTCCCAACCTATCTCAGGATCACCAGCTATCATTACAGCAACCAGTGGAGAGAAAAAAAGATCCACATGCAGAATTGTCTACTTCCTTTGTGAGATGCTAGAACACCCCTTCATTTCTTTCCCAAAAAATCCTTTCTTCCCTTTTTAAAGACTCCAAGTCTGCTAACTCAGCAACTATGCCATTCTTCAAGGGGAAACTTTTTTTTCTATGGGTAAGCTATCTCTTACTGTCGGCTAAGCAGAATAGAGTGCCTCTTTGGATTTATGGGTGGCTATACGACAGAATGCTAATGAGCCATGGATGAGAGCAAAATATTACCGTTTGTTTCAATAGATATATATGTTATACAGCAAATAGCAGAGAGATTAATTGTCACTCGTTAAAAAAGTGGAAGTCTGATATTGAATTAATTACAGAAAAAATGTTTTCCAGGCAAAAGCAAGATGTACTCTTCGTATGGATTGTCCTTGCTCATTTTACATTTGGCCCAAAGCACAAGAATGAAATAAAGGTTAGTCTTACTGTGTGAGGATTTCAGATTACTTTGGGTTTAAATCAGGGAAAAACAAGCCAACATTTAAAGAAAAACAACTTATCAATGTTTATTTGGAAATTGTGCTGTCCAGCCAGTGTATGGGAATTGGATAGTTAGGTAAGAGAATACCTACTATGGAAGTCTATTTTCACGAGCACTGCCCAAAGCGAACAGCTGCTTCCCGGTGAAGAACTTAAATTTCTGTTGACATGGCTAGGGACCACGGTCTAGCTACATGGTGAAACACATTTACACAGGCTTACTTAACGACCCAGACACCACTCTAAAACGAGCGTGGAATGCTTTGAACCAGAAATATGGCGAAGACACATTGATGGAATACTCGCTCCTAGAATGACTTTACAGTTTTCCGTGTATCGCCATCCACGAAACCCGAAAACTAGAGGACTTTTCCAACATCCTTACGGAGCTGCGAACAGCCAAAGAATGTTCTGACTTACCAGGACTGGCTTGCCTTGATCTCTTCATAACGCAAGAAGCAATCATCGCCAAATGCCCAAAAGAAATATTAGAATGATGGATTGTTTTGTCCGATGCCTTTCTGGCCGCAAACCGCAGACAATACCCACCTTTGCCTTTCTTCAAGAATTTGTCTTCCGCCAAACAGAGTCCTGCAACAGCTTCAGAAAGCTTCGCCTCAGACGCAGAGTTTACCAACCTAACAGAGACCGCTACTGCAACTCTGGACCTCTTCAGCCTCTACTGCACATCTCTACAGATCATCACCAAATGTCAACACATAACACTGAGATCGACTCCTCATCCACACACAGTTGAGGAGAGACCTCATCAGATACAACCCAATTTAGATCTACTATTTCAAAGAGAAACCAGTTTTGTCCTATGCACCACACTCGCCACTCGCTGAACAGCTGCACTGGGTTTGCAGCGAAATCACTGACCCAACGAAAAGAGTTACTAAGGGAGTACCAATACTGCTACAAGTGTTGTGAATCCAAACACCTGTCCAAGTACTGCACAGCCAAGGTGCAATGCATCTTATGCAATAGTGACCAGCACCCGACCGCGCTGCATTCAGACTCCGAGCTGCCACTGCAAATATCTCGTAGCCCTCCTTCGGACAACGAGCCTCAACATAACACAGAAGCATACACGGCTCCTCGGCAGACTGCCAAACCGCAACCAAAACCGAGGGTGAGTGTCAACTGCACAGCACTGTGCGCCAACTCACCATGCTCTCGTTTGTGTCTTCCCATCTGTTTAGCCAAAGTGTACCCTGAAGGATGCCCTGAGGATGCCGTGAAAATGTACATGTGGATAGACACTCAAAGCACCTGCACCCTGGCCAGACCTGCATTCTTCGACCTCTTTGAGGTGCAACAGAACGAACTTCACTTCACCGTATCAACATGCCATGGACCAAGAAGCACAGTGGGAGGAGAGCTACTGGACTCTGCATAGTCGTTGGATGGAAGTGCCCGGTTCCCACTACTGCCCGTGTTTGAATGCGAAGGGGTACCGACCACCGCAGTCAGATTGCAACACCTGAGGTCATAAGTAGCATGTCTCACCTACAGCACCTGGCTCATCACTTCCCCACTCTAGATCTGGAGGCCGAGATCCTACTCTTGCTGGGAAATAATGCCCCACATGCCTTTCTCTTCTCCGAGTCAGTCGGCGGCCCTGTAGACGGCCCAGTGGCCATCAAATCTCCACTAGGATGGGGGACCGTAGGAATTGTCAGTGACGATCGGATGGAGGCTCCAACCCAGGCAAATGCCTTAGCACCATCCATTCCAACTGCTTTCTGACGCCCTTTAGCACCATCGAAAACAAGAATGCCGTTCCAGCCTAAAAAGGCCGCGGCAATCAGTACACTTTCGCTAGGACACCCTAAATGGCTGCCAACAACCACCAGACGTCCACTAAGATGCTCTACACGGGCATATGCCTCACGCAACACCCTTTCCAACACCTTCCCGATGCCCTTTGACACCGTGGAAGCAAGAGTACCATTCCAACCCTAAAAGTCCCCCAGAAGCGACCTCCAGACTGTCACGATTGGTACCAAGAGTACCTGTCAACCCTAAAAGGCCACCTGAAGTGACCGCCAGACTTTCACCTTTGCCACCAAGAGTACCTGTACACCCTAAAAGGCCGCCAGAGATAACTAGCAGAATTGCACTTAGAGGCTGAACTTGAAGATTGAACCTCAAGCTTTGTACGCTTTGCTTTATTAATGTTTATTGTTTTTCTTAGTTATATAGCTAACTGTTTATCTTAGTTATATAGTTATATGCTATTCAGTTAGTATTACTGTCTACTGCTTATCTTAGTTTATAGTTAATTTTTTTCTTCTTTTAATAGTGGAATTTACAATTCCAGACGGGGAGTGTGCTGTCCAGCCAGTGTAAGGGAATTGGATAGTTAGGTAGCAATTGTGAGCTGTTCCCTTAAGGGAATACATCATGGTAAATATAGTTAAGGTATCCTGGGAAATGTAGTCTATGTCACGTGACCACATCTGTAATCCTGACTGGTCACTAAATTGACCCTCAAGGGGTTGGGGGAGGTTTTCCTCATTCTTGCCTGAACTCATGGACTCGTAACTGTTTTACTTCTATCGCTACAACATGAGGGAAAAAGAATAGAAGATAAATCATCTTTTTACCTACAAGGCAGATATGCAAAGGATTTGTCATTAAAGAAGAACTTCGTCACAAATGTGAGTTATGAGAATACCGGATGAACCAATAATGTACTTTGTTATGGATGTCTTGTTGAGTTTATCTATCTGCATCTGCACAGCTTAAAAATCCACTACTGTGCAGAATACAGAACAAATTATCCCACTTCTATCCAAACAAATCTCTGCAATTCAGGACTGAATTAAATTAAGAGGGGAAAAAGCAGCAAATCAAATTTGAACTAACCTAGCTTAACTTCCTCAGAAGAAAGATTTTGAAAAAGAAAAAGAATTTTAAGAAAGTATTGGATTGAATCTAAGTATTGAAAATATAGGGTTTCATAAAAACTAAAAGGAGTCCTGATGTCTATATCTTAAGATAATAGTATATTCATTATGTTATTCTCTTTCAAGTTAAGCAACTTTATACAAGGTGCAAAAAGCAATAAATATTATGTCAAGCAAGCCATAATACAAGAAAAGGAAACAATATATAAATTTAGTTTACACCAACTTCATCAATTTTATCTGTTTCAATTCTTCACAAACCATCTTTTTTCACAAATCCTTAAATTAACTCATAAAAGGCCTTTTGCTCTTTAAATGTCCCATCTCTCTCTTTTTCAGGAGTTTTCAACTGTATCCTATTATGAGTTTCTCATTTTTCCACTTTCTCTCAACCAATGTAGTTCATCTTTTTCTTTTACTTTTTATATTGGTTTTTTATATGTGGCCAAACTTTAACACATTTCTTTTATGTTGGTCAACCCTCTATTCAATCTACATTCATTCATCACTCATTCTTTTATCACCTTGTATTTTCTTGCGTTATCATATGTATTTCCTAAGTAACTCATTTTCACAGCATTCAATTTATTTTATGATTCTCCTGACTTCATATCCAGCCTTAATCCCACCCCTTCCAAATATAGCATGCCCGGTTAATAGTAGGGATAGTTTTAGCAGTTTTGGCATATTTACAAGCAGCTTCTTGAAGTTATTTTTATGCTAAATATAGAAGGCAGCCTGCTTCCTTTCAAAGGCCAGGAACTCTACTGACCCTTATATCCTGTAATGCTTTATTTTTGTTGCAAATCTAATTTGGTAGGAATTGTATAAAAATAAACCTGGGAAAATGCTTTGAAATTGTGACAAGATATATAACTATGCTGAGTTCAGTAACTATATTTACAACAAAAAGGAAATCAAATATAAACAAAGTCTCTTTGTGATGATTGGGTGCTAGAACTGTCAGTCAAAGCATAATGTAAGACATGCCCTCCCAGTTATTATTTTGCAGGGAGGAATCAGGAGTGAGGATTTTGGGAGGGTATTTAGATCTCAGAAAGCTTCTAACCCTACCTTTAAGAAAACAATCATCTGTCAGAATGACATGTTTATGAATAGATATCTAGTGCCAGGGAACCCAAGGGTTGGAACCTCACAAATACATTGTGAAATATAAGTTGCAAGTCATCTTATTTTATTCATGTGTTGTTTATCACATTTCCACACCACCCATCTTACCTAAGTGTTTCTTGCAGTGTAAAGGTAACCTGAATTGTAACCTCAAGGAGCCTATTTACAACCTATTATAAAATTATGCAACCTCGTTTATTTCAAAAGCAAACCCAGCTGCTCCTTATCTTTCTCACTTTCCACCAAGTCTTGTTATCCAAGAAACAAAACAGAGAGGCGGGAGGACAGAATATTCAGATCAGGAATGGGTTTGTTTGCTAAAGCAAAATCAATAGATCCCTTAAATAGAGGGATATCCTGATTAATTCAGGAATAGTTCAGTTAAGCCTTGATTTTGGAAAATAAAAGGGGGAAAAAGGATCTATTATGGTGCACGGTACAGTATTCTCCTAACATAACACAGACATTTAACTGTCAGCTCAGGGGCTAAAGAACCTGTAAACAGACTGCAATTTCAAAGTCATGACTTCAGAATATCTGGATTTATGCCCGTTTATCATTGGTTTTAGTGCCAGGGCTAGCCACCCACCTCGGTTTCTTCTGCTCATTCGTCTCTTTAAAACAACGTAATATTTTCACCATTTCGCAAACTGTTCTGTGATAAAATAAAATAAAATCTGATTTATAAGGGAACTGCTGTAAGTATACAAAAAGGGGTAAAATTCACTCCCGCATTCTCAAAGCATTCATTGTCCAAGGACAATGAAAGTGACAGTGAAAGCCGAGGGAATCTTACAAGAGCCACATTCTTTCCCGCTTTCTTCTTTCTCCCGTCCTCCTACAGGTTTTTTTTTTATTTTTAATCCACTTCCCAAGGAGGCCATTTTCCTCTCATTTTCTTCATTTTTCGTTCGGCAAAAGACTTAAGGGCGATTTTATAACCACAAAAAGTAAAGAACGAAAAAGCCCCCCCGGGGACGCGCTTGAACGTCCCCCTGAGGTTGAAAGAAACGACCTTTCTAAAAGTTTTGGCGCTTTCTGCGTCCAAATCAACCACGCTGCGTCCTTACCTCACACTTGTTCCCCCCGCCCTTTCCCCGGATATGGCGAGTCTTGCCCGAAGAGGCGGTGAAAACAAATTGGAGAAGGGCTAATCGCCGGGGAGGATGGGCTTGGCAGTCGTCCAACAAGACGCGAGAATGGCAGGACCAAAGACCCGATCGCAGTCCATCGTTCTGGATCTATTTTCATAGACCAGAACATTTCAAAAAAATAAGGACCGAACAGCCTTTTTCAGTTCCTTTGCTTTTTTTTTTTTTTTTTTTTGCAAATAGCAAATTTGCATGCTTCTGGCACGCCAAAAGCTAGCATGACAGACTCCGGCTGGCCTTTGCTTTTTACAAAGTATTTTTCCCCCTATGTGTAACGAGCGTTGTCCTTGTGGGGAGTGGGGGAAATCAGACATGTTGTATCGCACCCGTAGGCATAAATGGTACAATCCAGCAAAACTATCCAATATACAGTGTAGATTAAGCAAGGGCTAATGCAATCTGTTGCAATTTTCTTCATATAATGATACCTAATCTTAGCAGAGAACTAAGCTTGTAAATCGTTTAACTAAAGCTAAAATCTGATATGCACACACACACACACACACACACACACACAAAGCAGAAAAAGTGATGTCTTCTGCTGTCTTTTTCAAACTTATAGATTGTCCTGGAAAATTAAATCTGTGTTGGACCAGATCAGAATTATTTCAGAGTATTCTTCAGTAAACAGACTGAAAGAGGATGGCATTATTACTATTTGTAAAAGATGCTTAGTATGGGCACATCCACCCAGCCATCGCCACCTAGTCTCTGCTTCCATGCAGTATGGGTGCATGTCCCTATCCACTTCACACCCTAGGGTCAAGCCTGCAGCTGAGGCACCTGAATGGATTTAGGAGCTGATGGATATTTGTAGCTCAGGGTTGAAATGAGAGGTCCTTCATCCTCTCTGAGGTTGGTTGTTTTCTTGCAAACATTCCATTACCAAACTAGGTAACCTCATCAAGTTTAGAAGCTCTGTTCCTCTGCCAGCATTTTTGCTTCTACTGTATCGCATCTTCTGCTGAAGCAAGTTATGGCTTACTTATAAACTAATAAAGGCAGAATTTTAAAAATTATAATAAAAAAATAAGATCACCATACAGTATGTTGGACCAGTTGCTGGATATGATGCAACCTGTATAGCAGCTAGCTAGAATCTTCATTTATGCACTGCACTGCACACCAGAACAACTAGACACAAGGACAGTTTTTCCCCGAACACCATCACTCTGCTCAACACTGTCCAACTATTTACAAAGTCTGCATTACTATTACTATTAATCTTCTCATCACTCCTTATTGCCCATCCCCTCCCACTTGTGACTGTATGACTGTAACTTTGTCGCTTGTATCCTTACGATTTATACTGACTGTTTCCTAGTATGATTTGATTGCTTATTGTACCCTATGACTATCATTAAGTGTTGTACCTATGGTTCTTGTATCTTTTCTTTTATGTATACAGAGAGTATTTGCACCAAGACAAATTCCTTGTGTGTCCAATCACACTTGGCCAATAAAGAATTCAATTCTATTCTATTCTATTCTATTCTATTCTATTCTATTCTATTCTATTCTGTTTGTGCTTTGGATTGGCTCTCTTCCACCAGCCATACCACATATGCTCCTTCAGCATTTGCCTGTGTGAGGATCAGATTAAGAAATCTCCTTCCCAAGTTTTTCCCCCTGTCTCTTTTTAAAACCTTCAGGTCAGTTGCCCCATAGCAATCCACAAGAATCAGATAAACCATCTCTTCCTTATTTAAGTTCATTAATACCAACTGCTCATATCCTAATGCTGTCCATTGATCCAATAACTGACACCATATCCCCATTCATGATGTAATTTATATCTTCATCCTACCATTGCTATGACAATCCCAAAACTTATCAATCATCAATACTTTGGACGATAATCCATCAGACACTTTTGGGTTCATTCCCCCAAATGTAACTCTGGATGTAAATGTAACATAGAACTTCAAATGACTTGTTTGTGCAAACTAGGATCTCTAGTCTAAAGACTACGATGCAAGCCAACATGCCAGGATGTTTGCCTGCATTCTATTTATATACACAGGATATATTGTCAAAGAGATGTAGTAGTGTATTTATATGTTGGAATTCCTGTGAGCTGGAAATAAAATTATTTTAGATTAAAGTGAACAAGCCTTGCTTAAAGGAGATATATATATATATATATATATATATATATATATATATATATATATATATATATATATATGTATGTATGTATGTATGTATGTATGTATGTATGTATGTATGTATGTATGTATGTATGTATGGTGTTCGGCTTGGTTCGGTATTTTCCCATGTCATTGTAGTTCTTTTAAAGTTGTAGCAGTTTCAGCAGAATCTCATCTGCCATCATCAGGCTTCTGCATACAGAAGCCTGATGATGGCAGATGAATTCTGCTGAAACGTTGCTAACTTTAAAAGAACTACAATGACGTGAAGTTTTAATAGTGAAAACAGCTGCTTAATAAAAAAAATGCATGGTAATGTGGAAGAGCAATTTGTACAATATGTGAAAAATGATAAAGTAGAAGAAACAACATATTTTGAATTCAGATTTAATTCATGGCACTCTAAAGAAAAATTTTGGATAGAAGAAGAAAACCTTTCTATCAGAAAATCTGGGGAGAGTATTTTCAATTAGATTGATTATTTGAATTAAGAATCAGATAAATGTTTTACTGATCCTTCAGAATCACTATTGTGTATTTCAATTTTCAAATTGGTCAGTAGAGGGCAATATTCCATTAACTACTTTAAGATTTGAGGAAAAACAAATTTAACAAATATCTTCTTTATGGTGTATATTCATGATTGTTGTTATTTTTGGTGAAAATATATTTCTTCTACAATTTTTCACCACCCAGACAATTTTTCACCATATAGTACTGTGATGGCTTGAAAATAAACATACTTTACTTTCTAAATAAGAATATGTGACATATTAATAATATACTATTTTTTAGAGGCAACGCTATTGATTAGTTCAGTAATCAATATTTTCTACATTCATTGGAGACTTTTATTAATATGAATGTTATTTTTGAAAATAATCATTTTTCTTTTTATTCCAGCACTACGTTTAAAGGAGACAACTGATGCAATAAGGAAAGAAAGACCTTACTTAAGTTTTAAAGTGACAGAAACATTTTTGTGCCCTGCTCTTACATTTTTTTATTTGGTTAATTTAACTTACATTTAGTGTATCTTACTCACTAAAGAATCCCAGAATTCCTCAGCCTGTCCTAGACTATATAGTTCAAGTACATTTTCTAGATTATTTCAATTCTGCAGAGTTCCAGGTTCCAGTTCATAAACAGCACATCTTGTTTGCATGTTGAATTTCAAATTGAACTTAATATCAAAGTCACCAACCCCCTCTTATTCTGCATCGATTGCAGCATAAACTTGGATAATTGTTACCTTAAAGAGTTGTTCATAAAGTCCAATTGATATTATTTTATTGCAGTCAAGTATGCAAAGTAGCAAACAGTATGATCACCTGACTGAATTCCAATCCACCTGAGTTCACTGATAACTAAGATATCAATGTGTAGTTAATACACTGCATATTTTACTGTGTTGTATTTTCTCTTTATTCCATGCTTAATAAAAATAGCTCCGTGCCACACTCCAACCCTGGGAATCCAGAAGCTAAAATTGTTCATATTTAAAAATTTCATACTTTCATAATGAAAAAAAACTTCAGCTTGATCTTTATATGATTCACATGTGAAAATCCTTCATCCCTTGATGCAAACTCAGAAAATTGGATTTAATTATTAATTTAACATGAATTGTGCAAACAGTTAGAATGTATGGAATATTGAAGTATCTCCTGTTTCTTGGATACTGCCATTGTTGATATATGATTTGTATTGTGTGGCTAACTTGTTTCATTCTATAGAGATATTCAAAATGCTAATTTCATGTGCAACATTGAAAAATAGATTTTTTCCAGTATTGAGTTGCTGTTAGGTCTTTAATAGTTGGCATGCAGGCTATCATAAGACAGTGGTAATTATTATCTGAATCATCACGGGTTGTATGTATATGTAGGGTTGCTTTAGGTTATATTATATATGCACCAATTAGATGAATATCTTTTACAGAGCCACCATAATGTTTTATTTAGATAAGTAGAAGCAACAAAGAATCTTGCAATACCTTGATGACGATAATGTTGAGTCCGACTCCTGGGAATATTATTATGGAGATTCCCCAGAAAACAATTCAGTGCAACTAATTATTTCATATTCATTGGGTTTGCACAATATACTGAAACCAGCCAAACACATTTGAATCTAGTATTTGAAGAAAGCAGACTATGTGGGTATTGTTTATGGTTCAGCATTTTACGTAAGCTCAGAAAGTTGGGTCAATTGAATAAACAACAGTGAAGTTAACCATAACTAATTGCATCATACAAAGAGAGCCTTTAATTGATTTTGTTACATCATCTGCCAGTTTCATTTTTTAAAAGGAGACAATGTAAGTTAAGAAACTTCTTTATAAATTAGTGAGACGTTAGGAGAGAAAGAAAACTATTTTTAAATAGCAAACTTGCACACTAAAGCTGATTAGCCCATTCATCTGTAATTAGTAGACAAGAGTAAATTAAACATACCTGCTGCTTTTATGGCACAGAATCTGGGAAATATTCCTATTAAGGTACAGACAGCTCATCCTAGACAAAGTATGATTGTAAATTGAATGTCAGCCCCCTCACCACCTTTTTCCTTTTGTGATGGGAGGAACAGTAACAGCAAGGAAAAGATGGCATCCTGCTAGGTCACTAATAGGATAGCAGTTCAGCCACCCCCTCTTGTTTGTTGCACTGCTTTGAAGAAAAGGCAGAGTTTTTTTAAAAATGCTATTTTTTACAAGCTGAACTTGTGCATATTTATTCAGAAGTAAGTTCTATAGAGTTGGATAACTTTATCCAATTTTTTTTAAAATTATTAATTTTAACACGTCACTTTTCCATGGGGGGGGGGGGGGGGGGGGGGGGGGGGGGGGGGGGGGGGGGGGGGGGGGGGGGGGGGGGGGGGGGGGGGGGTGGGGGTTGGGGGTTGGTGGGTGTGGGGGGGGGGGGGGGGGGGGGGGGGGGGGGGGGGGGGTTTGGGGTTGGGTTTTGGGGTTGGGGGTGGTTTTGGGGGGTTTTTTGGTGGGTTGGTTTTGGTTGGTTTTTGGGGGGGGGGGTTTTTTTTTGTGGGGGGGGGGGGGGGGGTTGGTTTTTTCGTTTTTTTTGGGTGGGTTTTTTTGGAGTTTTTTTTTTTATTTTTACACAGCCAAAAGCCTAAATAAATTCTGCTAGATTGATGGCAGGCATCACCTCCTTTCCCCCGCCCTCTGCTCTCCACAATCCATCTTTTTCATTATCACATTGATGTCAGCGTTCCAAGGAACCTCCATTCCAATCAGTAACTCCAAGACAAGCATAATCTCAAAAGTACCTTTATTAAAATAGCACCTGGCACATCTGTGGAATTTCAAAACTAAAAGTGTCCTGGACTTCCCCCAATGTCCCAAACTACAAACCATCCCCTTTTCTCTCATTATCACATCACATGAACCAATCCCAAAGTAAGTTCCTTTTTGTTCCTCCCCTCACTCCATGACCTTGAACTAACAAAAGAATTCCATTTTGTCTACTTAGAGCTACTCAATAAAAATCACCCCCCTCCCACTTTCTCAAGCTATGTGGCAGCGATGAATAAGGATTCCAAAGCTGACAATTGATGTATTTATTCTCATTGTATTCCTTTGTCATTGTTATGTTACTGTACTATTATTTTACTTCTGTTCTGTTTACACGCCTTTTCATTTTTCCTCTTTTTTATTATTGTAAGCTGTCTAGAGTAGCCCCATAGCAAGATAGGCAGCAAATACATTTAATAAATAAATAAATAAACCCCACTTTTGAGATATTCATCTACTAATTACATTTATTACGCATATCCCACCTCCAAAGGCTGGGCAGTTAACACAAGTAAGATTAATAACACATATCACATAACTAGCAATAGCACGTAGACTTATATACTGTTTCACAGTGCTTTTATAGCCCTCTCTAAGTGGTTTACAGAGTCAGCATATTGCCCCCAACAATCTGGCTCCTCATTTTACTGACCTTGGAAGGATGGAAGGCTGAGTCAACCTTGAGCTGGTCATGCAACATAACAGTAAAAATTACAACCAAGTCACCATCAAAATCTTATGATAAAAATGGGGACACCCCCAGCTTAAGTTGTATAAAATGGAAGTAGGGTATAATTCTAATATAAATAAAATAAACAAGCCAAAATAGAAAGCCAGTACAGAGGAATCCTTGAGGGCAAGGTATGGAGGCCATCATAGAAAAGCATTGCCTTTGATTCCCTAATTTCTGTTAGGGATGGGATCCCTGGACATCTCAGTATGCATCTCAGGACAGATTCCATATGGTGGAGAATCTGTAAGGGTTAGGGTTGTATCTTGGTCTTGGAAACTTAATTGTAATCTAATGCAGGGACTGGAGGATTGTTATTACATAAGTGGTCCTCATCCAGTGAAAACTGAGACCAGCACTTTTGTCATTAAGCAAAGCAATCACTAAGTGAAATTATAAACTGTGTTTAAGATCTTACTTCAGCTTTCCATTACAAGACCTATGAACGTTGTAAATATGATTGGTTGCAGTTACTACTGTTGTTCCCAATTCCTATCTGAGCTGGTGCCAAAGCTGATGAAGAACACCAGACGTGCATAGTTTTGTTTCCTTTTATTGAAGTGCTGCAGCAAAAGGGTTCCGAACTAGCAAAATGCCAGGATCCAGAACAAAGGTTTAAGAAAGCTTTATACAATTTCACTAAAGCAGAAGGTGGGATAAGGCGGGCTATATAAAACAAATAATCTAATAAACATTTTAGTAATGATCTAACAATTGCCCTATTGGCTTCTAGCTATTCCTATTCCTAAGCCTTGGCCAATGAATGCTCTAGGAATTATCGAATACACATTCTATTTGCTCTGGGCCATCCCTATTTCTAGCTTCTAACTGAGATATACAGGTTGTCTAACTCTTTGATACTGTTATCAGTTCTCTAACTACCTAGAATGGATACAAGTGTTACATGTGCATATTCTCTGTGAACAATAGAATAGAGTAGAGTAGAGTAGAGTAGAGTAGAGTAGAACAGCACAGCACAGCACAGCACAGCACAGCACAGAATAGAATAGAATAGAATAGAATAGAATAGAATAGAATAGAATAGAATAGAATAGAATATTTATTTATTGGCCAAGTGTGATTAGACACACAAGGAATTTGCTCTCAATGTACATACAATATGATAGATCATTATCATAATCATTGTAAAAATACATTCATCATAAAACATTAGATACAACACTTAGTGACAGTCATGGATACTAAATAAGCAATCAACATAAATCATACTACGATACGAAATAAACAATATAAATTGTAAGATACAAGCAACAAAGTTATAGTATAGTATTACAGATGAGGGGATAGGTAATAGGGAAGATGAGAATGATGATGGTAACACTGCCTTTCTCAATAGTTTGACAGTGTTGTAGGGATTGGTTGTTTACCAGTGGTGGCATGGGGGGGGGGAACTGCCCTTGTGTCTAGTTGTTCTTCTAAACACTTTGTTCTTGCCAGACTCCACAAAAACAGGCTTCCTCGTTTTCTTTCAAGCCTATGCCATAGCTTTTTAGCAGACAGCCCATCACTACAGTCCAAGGCAGTCGCTAAATGAGGACTGTCTGTATAACCAAGCTCTGTCTCCTGTATCTTAGGCATCATTATTTTATTAACAGTTCCTCCCAGCTCCTTTATTCCTAAAGACCCATAAGCTCTGAATAATAAGAAGCAGTAACCAAAGCCCTCACCATCCCAATGAAGCAGCTAGATTATGCTTTTGAAGCCACACTGCCGTAGACACTTTGGAGTAGACCTCTCGCAAGGATTCAAGAGGGGAATAAGGCCGGGGAAAGCACAAATCTAACGCTTTTATTTAAGACAACTTAAAATTTAGGGGAGCGAGTGACATCAAAGGAAGGACAGCTACCTAAATACAGGACACGTCTGCTTGGGAGGAAGCCCCAGTATGCTCAGTGAAGCTTATTGCATCTTTTTAAAGCAAAAATAAAATAAAAAATGAACTGATAAAGGTCACGCCAGGACACTTCAAGCGCGTTCGACCTCAGCGGGCCCCTGCGAAGTCGAAACGAGGCCGGCATCCGCCGCCTCCGTTCTGAGGCGAAGAAAAAGCCGACGCTCCTTTTGTTTTCTCCCTTCTGCCCCGCCCCTTTCATTATTCGCTCCCCCCTTTTCCCTCCTCCCCTTGCGCTTCCCTTCGAGCCCAGTCAGCGGTTCCGCCAGCGAGAATCCCATTGGCGGACGGCAGCCGGTGACGCGACAAAGGAATCGGGCGGAGTCTGAGCCGCCGAGTCTCTGGTCGAAGCCGGCTCTTAAGCCCCGCCCCTTTTGTTATTTTTCTTCCCCCCTTTCTTTTCGGCGGCTCGCTTTGCTTTCGCCCTTCCGCGCCCGTAGAAAAGCGCCGTGGAGGAGCCGGGCGGCCTAAGCGTGCGTGCGCGCCCGGTGGCAGGCTTGTCCGGGTGTCGCAAGGCGGCGGTTAGGATCGACGGTAAGCGAGAGTGTTAAAAAGTCGGGCAGTGAAAGAGAAGGCGCCGGGGCTGAGAAGGTTTACCTGACGTTTGTGGCGTAAAGGTTGAGTTTCCGCCCTTTTCTCTTAGGTGGGGAGCTTGGCGCAAGTTCCAGACATGGGTTCTTTCTGCAGGCATCTTCCATCCTTTGTGGGAGGAGATGGTGGAGAAATGGGCTACTACCTCTCCTCCTTGCAAGTCTTTCTCAACCTCGAATGAGTGGAGGTGTCCGTCCCCCCCGCCGCGCTTAATTAAGCTGTCAAACCTGTTCCTTCCTCTAAAACTTAGGAATCTGGGCATGGGTTAAGTGCCTTTCCCTTTCCAACGAATCCCAAAGGTGCTTCTTTTTCCAAGAGGCAGCTGGACTTTCTGGGTTTTTTGTTTCCTTTCAAGACGTTTCGCTTCTTCAAAGCTGCTTGGATGAGGAGAAGCGAAAGGTCTTCAAAGAAAAACCAGAAAGTCCACCTGCCTCTTGGGG
This sequence comes from Notechis scutatus, assembly GCF_049901735.1. Taxonomy (NCBI): domain Eukaryota; kingdom Metazoa; phylum Chordata; class Lepidosauria; order Squamata; family Elapidae; genus Notechis; species Notechis scutatus. Next base: position 82,050,079 of record NC_142011.1, read on the forward strand.
AAAAAATAAAATAAAAAAGCACCTTTGGGACAACCATGACTGAGAATCTCCATAGACTTTCCAGGGAATGGAGATTGTTTTTCTTTTAATGGCTTGCCAGTCACAACTTCTGGTGAAATGTTAAAGGCTAGTTTAGTATGGTCTAGTGTCTAGTGGGTAAAGCAGGCTACAAAACTGGAGCCCATGTGTTCTAGAGACTATGAAAGCCGGCTGGGTGACCTGGATACACTCAGCCCAACTCATCTCCCAGGGTTGTTGTGGGGAAGCTAAGAGGAGGAGGAGGAGGAGGAAGGAATAATTAGCTATATTTTGCTGTCATGGATTATTTTAAAAATAGTAAAGTGTGGGATAAGAAATAAGGCATTAAGAGACCTGGCATAGATTGCTTCAGCTCTGATAAGTGTGGACTGTAGGTTGAAAAGGGCTGGTTGTTTTTTTTTTTTTTTAAAAGGATTAGCATTTATGAAAAACAAGATTTTCGCTCCTTTGCTGCTACAAAAAAGTTGGTTCTGCTTTTCTGGTTCTGAAGGGGCTGAGACCAGTTACCGCTAACAGAGGTCACAGAGAAGCACTTCTCAGAGAGTTATTTGTTACGGAGAGAAAAGCATGAGGCCATGCTGCGAAGACAGCCATTTCTTACAATAGCCGAAGCAGCTTTCTTGGCCTAAGAACAATTGTTTTAAAATGTACCAAATATATATAAATATGCTTTGGTCACACTCGGGTGTGTTTTTGTATTTTAGACAAAGTCCTTACTGATCACAGACAGGCACTGTGGAAGAGCCCTGTTTATAGCGACTCAAAGTCAAGAGGAGCCTGCTATACACATTAAAAAGGGAACTGTTCAAGCTTGTCAGTTGGAAAAGGCACCAGTAGACTCCTGACTGTTGAAAGATGGCATGCTAAGTCTTATTTTTTAACTGGATTGACTGGATTGATTAATTTTGAATGGGGCCGGAGTTAATTCATTGTACTTTTCGTGCTGTTATGGTATGATCAGAATTTCTGTAGTGTCTAATAAATTCTTTGAGCTGGACATGTTCTCTTAACTGAGTTGACACAACAATTTATCTCCGTTTATTATATCAGATGGTTATTTTATGATTTTCTGAGCCATAATTGACTTAAAGACTGTAAACAGTAGAATATTTATTAAAATTATATGGCTGCCTGACTCACGGGGACTGGGAGGCGTACACTAATAAAAATTTTGTATCAACAACATCAACATTTTTGTTAGATTTTAATATAATTAATATATACAGTATGTTAATAGATTTATATCCTTTTATTCATAAGCTCAAGGTAACATCATAGGATTCACTTCTTTCTCCCAACCCTGTGAAGTAAGTTAGCCAAATAAGTTGGCAGAGAGAGAATGATTATCCAAAAGCCACATAGTTGCGTAATTAAGATTTTTGTTAACACATTGTTTGATTACCACTTTTCTAGATTTTTAAGAAATAAACTATTAGGAGTCATTTACAGCATGAATCCTATTATAAAAATTATCTCTTTTCTGGTTCCAAGGAACAAAGCCACTTATGTTAATATTTATCTGTTGAAGTAGTAATAACAAATTGATGGCTGTCTGATTTTAGGTAGCCCAGATATAGTAATCTTAAATTTCAGTAATCTAATAAAATTGATTCCCGATTATGTTTGTATCCATACCTTAAATTAGAAGTGTTGATATTTTTGACTTTCCTAGTAAATCCAAAATATGGCTAAATAAATTGCTAGATTAAAGATCCTCCAAATGAGATAAATCCTAGTTCAAGTCTTAATTAGGTAAACTTGATATTCAAATGTATTGACATTCTATCTGATTTTAAAATGCTTCTTGGTAATTAGAAAACGGATACAAAGTGAACAATTTAGACTTCATTGCAGTAAAGATTATTCCACCTAAAATCTATTCCTGGCAATTTATAACTGAAATATCTAACGCCAATCAATTCTTTCAGAATAAAACAGTCAACAGTTTTATCAAAATTCTCAAAAATGTTTTGAAAATTATTTTACTCTCTGGAGAATTAAGCAGCATCCCAAAGCATTTTTGATTCACTGTCCATTAGAATCAAAGACTAATTCATCCTAAAGAGTGTATGTAATTAAAGGAAATAAAAAAAATGTGGCTATTCCATTTTTCTGTAATTGATAATCCTACATGGGATCAGGAATTAATTCTCAAGTCATGTTTTCCTCCTCTGTCACCTTCATTAAATTGCTACATCCATGTATTTTTATTCTAATAGGCTTTAGAATAGGAGAAATATTATTTATTCTCTTTATTGTCAGCCCTATTTGATTGTATGCACTTGTCATGGCCATGAGACCGAAAAGGACAGCACCACTGCATCTGGTCATTGTCACCCATTTAGCACCACCCAGTGAGTACGTGTAGATTAAGGAATGCTATGGATATGGGCAGCTGTTGCTCCCTTATTAAACCTATTGTGCAAGATTGCCCACAACATGCGTTTTCTGGTTCCCTAGAAGATCTGCATGAAACAATACCAGAGGTGATCATTTTGATAGCTGAACTAGACATCTGGTTATGAGACCACTCCTATACCCCAATAGAAGTTTTACTTATAATTATGTGGATTCTGTATATATGTTTGTTTCTCTTCTGTCATGTTTTCATCATAGGCTAAATAATAATTGTCAGCCCTTATGCTGTGAATAATTAAATTCCAACATAAAATACTTTTACATATTTTTGCCATTTGTGTATATAGTGGTTCAGAACTTCTAAATCAGGCATATTTGATATGAAAAGTTCATAAGTCAGCTGTTGAGTCAAAAATATTGTTAAGAGAAAGGGTAGCCTCTTAGCTTGGCATAATGTGGCATTTACTGCTTATTTGGAAAGAAGTGTTCCCAGAAGAAAGCTAACTGGTGATCAGAGCGGAATTTATAGACACTAAAAGCCATAGTGCCATCTGAGCAAAATGTCTTTCCTAGGTGACAATTACTAATACATCTATCTTCCACCCAAGACGCATTTTATTATGCTTGACATGCTTTCTCCTTTAGTTGAACTCAATCAATATGCCTAATCTAACCACATATCTTCTGAAGTGCCTTTTCAGATCTATCTGAAGAAGATAATAAAAGGGAACAAAGCTGGCCTGATCATTTTGTATTTAAGTAAAAGCACTAGGACATTATTACAAGTAGTCCTTGAGTTACGACTACAATTGAGCTCAAAACTACTGTTGCTGAGATAGACGTTTGTTAAGAGAATTTTGCCCCATTTTACAACTGTTCATGTCACATTTGTTAAGTGGAATCACTGCAGTTAAGTTAATAACAATTGGTTCCTAAGTGAATCTGGCTTACCCGTTGACTTTCCTTCTCAGAAGGTTGCAAAAGGTAATCACATGACCCCAGGTCACTATAACCGTCATAAATATGAGCCAGTTGCCAAGCATCTGAATTTTAATCACACAATCCTGGAGATGCTACAATGGTCATAAATGTAAAAAAAAAATCGTAAGTAATTTTTTTCAATGCTGTTGTAACTTCGAACAGTCACCGAATAAGCTGTTGTAAATCGAGGACTATCTATTATCATAACTTCCAATTGGCTAATTGCTGAGTGTAGGAGCACGGCTCTTCTTTGAACCCGAAACTTCTACATAGAATCTTATTTTGTTTTTGCTGACATCAAACTTAATTGTTTCATTTATTTGATAAATAAATGTGCATATATATTTGCACATGTTTCTACTCAAGACATCAAAAGTTGTTTGCAATATAACTATGATTACATAAAACCACCTGAAAAAAAATCTAAAAAAAAAAAATCTGGGCTAAAAAACTTTAAAGCTGAATATTGCTGTATATTAAAAAATTATAGATGTAACATTGAGATAACATTTCAGTATTTTGCTATGACTCTAGAATAGGTCCTGTTTCTTGTGCTTAATGGAATTATATGCTATGCCAGCAAAGACTTTGAAGCTGGTTTTAATTTAACTGCTGCCTTTTGCTGTTGATAATAGAAAAATATGTTTGAACCTATTTTGATGATCATTCTTAGGGTAAATAATAGGAAATGAACTCTATCTGAGTTCTACTTTATTACTTATAGTAATGCAAGTGGTGTATATGTCAATGGGCTTTCTTCTGCCAGATCAATACTATTTCTGTGTCTGTTTATAAAATATGCTTTTGTGACGTATCATCCGTTTTTTGTTGCATGTAATTCTAAACACTAATATTATTACCATGTAGATAGATCTGAGAGTGAAATTTGTATACACAAAAAAGGAATTTGTAATACATAGTCAAGTTGAAAATTACTAAAGAAAGCTGAGTAAAATCTAAATTAAATGGACAGATTTGGGAACCTTTTAACTAGTGACTGGACTCATCAGACTCAATGAATCAAGTAGAAAAAAGAAACATATTTTTAATTGAACATATTGTGCATCTTGCCTTTTTGCTTTCATAAGCATTCAGGAAGGCTAAGAATATGCTTGAAAATACTCTCATCCTAAAATGCTTAAACTAGCTAAGGTAATATTAAAAAGTGAAAAATTATCTGGAATAAATCTTAGCATAAAACGGTTATAATGCCTGTGTAGCAAAGCAGAATTAACAGTATTGAGTTGCTACATATGGCTTTGTGCCCCTTTTTATCATGAGCAGCAACTTTCTTTAATCGTGGTCAGTCTTTTAGCTAAGCTTTTCTGTAAGTTGTTTTATGAAATATTTAGTATAGTGCTCCCTAATATTCAACTTTTACCAGAGGGATTCTTAACAAAATGTCTGAATGAGAATTGAGTTAGTGTAACAGTGGCAGTTTATAAGATTACCAAATAAATCCCTAACATGCATAATATTATTCTGAAATATACTTATGGATATACATAGGCAGAGAGTAGGAACTGAGAATGACTCTTTGTAGTTTAGTAGCCATAACAATATATAATAACTGGGAGGAGAGTCAAGTAAAATCTGTATATTACTAAAACTCTTGCTCCTATAACCTTTAACTGGGTGAAACAGTGTATCTTAAGGCAATACTTTTTGAACCAAGGTATTTTAACATGGACTAACTTTCAGAATGTGTCCAAAATCTGGGACCCATGACTCCTGTGGAATTGAAATTCAACAAATTTTATAAAACATTTTATGACATAAAATTATCTTAAAATAGTTTATGACATAATACAAAAAAAATCATAAAACCTTTCCTGAGCTGATGTTTGTGTGCTGTTTTCCAGGCAGATACATCTCTGATTGTATCCCAACTGTTCTAGTGGAGAAGTACATTAGACGTTTTGTAATTTTTGAAAGTAAGGAAGTATCTTTGCAAGCATGACCCAACGGGTTAAAGGTTGTCTAGTAACACAATGAAAGTTGCTAGATTTAGTTAAGAGCCAAACCCTTTTTTTTAACAATCTCCAGTTGTCAGGACAGAGAAGTTCAACAATTCCTTACATAGCACTAAGCACAATTTTATACAGAGCACTGAGGTTCTAACCAAGTTATGCCAGCAAATTTGGAGAATGACACAGTGGTCATTCTACGATGCAATACCAATAGCAAGGAAACTTGCTAGAGTGTGTTGATTATTTTACAATACTGTCACATATTAACAAAATAATGTTTAGGGTCATCAAAAAAGAGGTGCCAGATCTTCAAACTGGCTTTAGAAAAGACCCAGAAACAGTAATCATGATTCCTGATATATGCTGGATAATTAAGAAAACCAAAGGGACAAAAACCAAGTTAATATGTGCTTCATTGATTATAAAAAGGCTGTTTGTGTTATTCACATCAAGCTTTTGGAATGTCCTTAGAAAAATGGGAAATCCTGGAACATTTCATTATATAAAGCTATATATTGATCAGGAAGCCACAGTGCAACACAGTGAAACAGATAGGCAGAATAATGGAACAAGGCTGTCTACTCTGCTCTTATTTATTCAACCTATATACTGAATATAAATTAGGCTAACTAGACTGAAAGAACTTGAATGTAGTTTATTAGAGGAAAGAACATCAAAAACCTGTTCTATGCTAATTATACTACTCTGATACTCCGAAAACTCAAAGGATCTGCAAGTTCTAATACCAAAAGTTGAATGCAGGGGAAAAAACAGGAGTAAGATTAAATATCAAGAAGACCAAACTAATAACAGCTACAACCAGATTTAGAATTGAAATATACTGAAATGGTAGATAGTTTCTTAAAACGTCAACCCTCAACAATAATGGAACAAGCAGTTAAGAGACACGCCCCAAATTAGCACTTGTTTTTGTAATCATGAAGGTCTTGAGCAGGGTATTTATATGCCTTGATGTAATTGATCCCTGCAAGTATCAGAATAGCGTAGGCAATGGTATTCCATGTGATAGTTTATGGAAATGAAATTAGAAGTTTGAAGAATCCGGATAGAAAGACTATTGCCACTTTTGAACTTGGGTGTTGGAGAAGACTCCCAAGAATCCACGGAGAGCCAAGAAAACAAACAGGTAATTGCACAAATCAAGCCAGAGGTCTCAGTAAGGTACAAATGATCAGACTCAAATGATTATACTTCAGACATAATATGCAAAGACCTAACTCTCTGGAGAAGGCTCTGATGCTGGGAATGGTGGAAGGAAAGAGAAGAAGACCAGCTAGCAAGGTGGATGGACTCAGTTACAGTGGCGATGGGTACACCACTAGAAAACCTGGAGGTTAGGAAAAGATCATGGGAAAATAACTATGTGGTTGCCAAGAGTTGACACAGACTTGATGGCACATAATTAACATCAAAAACATATTATTCAACTGAATAGAAAGGAGGAAACATTAATATGGGAGAATTCTATGGCCAGCATAACCTTTCCCTATGCTAATAATGGTGTAACAATATATTTTCATTCTCAACAAACATTCATTTCTTAGCAAATGTTATTTTGCTTAAAGGTCTGGCAGCAAAACTAAGTATAACAGCATGGCAAAGAAAGAGTTTTCCAACTATTTGCCTAATTTTGAAAAATATGAAATATTGAACTGAAACAAATATGTGCTGTTGTCTTTTTATAAGGTAAACTTTAAGAAAGAAATTACATACATAGCTGAAGTCTGAAATGTGTTTAATTCCATACAGATTGTCAAATTGTATTTATAAGCAACTACACAAATCTCTAAGTAAAGCGAAGTAAGAACAGAAATGCAATTAAAATATAGAAGGTTGGAAGAGATAACTAATTTTTTTTGTTCCTAGCAATGCTTACAATTTCCTTGATGAATTTTAACATTATTGCTAAGTTCAGAAACATAGTTTATCCAGACACTATGCTACTTGACTTCTATATACCATATTAAACTATAGCAATGTTTCAATTTTGCTATAATGTTAAAATTCCTTAATGCAGTGGTCCCCAACCTTTTTTGTACCAGGGACCAGCGGCCTGGTACAAAATGATCCATGGACCGGTACCAGCATCAGCACGCACAGGCAAGGCGAGCCGAGCGACCGGCCAGCCAGCCGTCCCCCGCTTCTCCCCGCCACCTTCAACTCCTCCTTTGTACCTTCTCGCGGTTGATGGGCTTTTCGGGCTCTTTCTTAATCTCCTCCTGAGTAACGTGAGACTCCACCACTATCAGGAGGGCTCTTTGTTCAAAGCCACCACCCCCCTCGACGAAACTAAGGTGCAAGGATTCCTTCAGCACCCAAACGCCGCTTTCCAACCGACAACCGACAAGCTCACCCGGAAGCATTTTCTCAAGCGCCGTCAAAACAAGATGGCGGTGCACAAGTACCGGCGGCCTGGTACAAAATGATCCATGGGCCGGTACCGGTCCGGGGCCCGGTGGTTGGGGACCCCTGCCTTAATGAAGATAAGTGTCAGGATTCTGGCAGTTCCTCCAAATAAATCATGAGCTTCGAGCCACACTCCCAAAACTAAAAAAGATTTATTAGAAATTAACATTCCGGCATTAGCCTGGGCGTAGCCAACTCTGAGACACATAATTCACTGTCACCCTTGATCCTGCTTTCCCCCCCACCCCTCTGGGTGTATCATCCAACGAAACACGTCCATAGCCAAGAGTCATCAATCATGCTCTCCAATTAGATTTTTGCATGGCAGAAGCTTCAGTCATCTAATCAGTCTCTGAAGAAAATATGAATGGAATGTACTTTCAATTCCACGCTGCTGACTTCTCTTTGAAACTCCCCCTGCTTTTTTTGTTGATAACTATAAAACGTGCATACAAAATGTTTTATGAGTTGACAGTAAGAGCTGCGGTGGCGCAGTGATTAGAATGCAGTACTGCAGGCTACTTCTGCTGGCTGCCTGAAATTTGGCAGTTTGAATTGCACCAGGCTCAAGGTTGACTCAGCCTTTCATCCTTCCGAGATGGGTAAAATGAGGACCCAGATTGTTGGGGGCAATATGCTGACTCTAAAACTGCTTAGAGAGGGACAGTAAAGTACTATATAAATCTTCTATTGCTATTATGGTTAAAATCAGAAACATAATCCAGACACTATGTTATTTCACCTTTATATACCGTATTAAACTATAGCGATGTTTTAACCAGTGCTATGTTATTAAAGCATTAATTTAAATCCAATCTGGTACTATTTACCTGGAATATGATTGCAGGTAGACATTAATACTTTCTCATATATAATATCCTTTGACAATTAAAGAAAGTAATCTGTAATTTTACCCAATAAAGAACATAGTGTAATACAACTACAGGTAGTCTTCAGCTATAGACTGCTTTATTTAAAGACCGTTTGAAGTTACAACAGTGTAAAGCTTTACAACTTATCCTTGCATTTATGACTTTCATGGCATCCTGTAGTCATGTGATCACTCTTTCTGTCTTTCCCAAACAGTTTCTGACAAACAGGGATAATGAAGAAGATGTAAGTAAAATTTCAAGTCACATCAAGTCTCGCTTAATTATTGTGATGATTCCTTTAATGACCAAATGGGAAGTGACATTGTTAGCCCATTGTGGTCCTATGATTTTCCACTAAGTGACCACAGAATTTAGTTATGGAATTGCCTGTCCCAATTGTGATTTCTAAGCAAGGACTACCTGTAATCCCTAACTTGGCCCAGTAAAGAGCATAATCTAGCATTACTATAAAAATATACAGATTATAGTAATAACAGAAATATCTTATTTTGTCTACTTGTACATAAAGGCTAAAAATGTATTTTGCCTTGTCAGAAATAATAGAAGCAAATTTATTCCATGTTTTTACTTTTATAAATTCATACTCTACTTTGAACACATTTCAGTTATTTTCCAGAATTGTAATATATGTGTTTGTAAGACGTGCTTTATTAAAGACCAGACAAGCTATTCCTAGATTTGTGCGCCCACTGCCTGTGAGACTGGTACATTTCCTATGCGTAGTAGAGCCTTCTTTGATCAAGATTGCCCAAATGCCCTTTACACTTGTTAACTTGTATATTTTTAATGTCCCAGACTACTAGATAAGAAACTTTCAGTGTAGACAATTTGGCAGCAGATGGGAAAAATTATTTCTTATATTATTTATATACTCCTACATAGGGCATCTTCTAGTCTACAATGGATAACCACAAATACTAGCTCTTGATAGGTAAGAAATGGAACTTGCTCGTAGTCACATCCGTAGGTAATGTCTTTAGGAATTTTAAAGCTTGTCTCTTTGTATGTTTCGGAAATATTCCTTTTAGAGGACTTTGCTACTATGTCCCTAATACACAATACTCGTTTTGAGGCCAAAATATTACTAAAATGCTCAGAACTGCTTCTTTTCATTCAGAATGGCTGTTCTGTATTCAGATCAGTTCTGTTCAAAATATTTTGTACATCCTGGTTTTAGATATGTAAATATATATACTGTAAATGTTTATCCCATCTCTAGAGTGTGTTTCTCATTTTTTTCATTTCTTTATTCCCATGAATAAACTGGCAAGCTGGTGACATATATGTGGAGAAATCTCTGTTATTTTTATTACTCCAGTTCTTTATTACTTTTGATTACTTGTTGCAGTGCTCTGATTAAAACCAGCATATGAATAAATGCAATCACAGTTTTACAGCATTGTATGGTTTATTTTGTTCAATAAGAACCCTTATGTTTCCTTCTCTTCTGTTTCTTTACTCCTTACTACAATTTGGAACTGAAGATTTAAATGTTTTCTCATTCCATATAATTCAATATTTGTCCAGATAAAAGTTATTTCACCTCTTGAGGAACCTATCCATTCCCAGAAATAGTTGGCGACTTTAATACAAAGATAAATATTACATTAAATACTTCCATTAAGGATACCCAGGTCATATCTTGAATAGCAGTAAGAACTTATTTCTCTTTTAGCACATTGCAGCAAACCACTCACAAAATGCCCCATTTCCTGTTTTTCACTGCATTTCATCAGAGGCTTGAGAGAAATAATCATATAATGACGAATCAGAAAATGTTGGTACTGTATAAAATACTTATGGGTTTGGTTTTGTCCACCCCACTAGGTACAATTGCATAAAAAGCTAAAAGTACTTTTCTTGAAATTGGCTATAATAATAGAATCTTGCAAGTGTAATTATGTTGTACCTCTTCCTCCTCCTTATAGTTCAGTGAATTAGGGAAGTATCTGTCTGAATTGCTCCCGGATATTATCTTTCTGTTGTGGATTTAAAATATGTCATTTTACTCCTTGTCACTCTAGCAACAGTTCCTGCATGTTTCCATCAACTTTATCTTCTGCAAGCCTCCACAGAGGTTAATAACCTAATTGTCCAATTATGATAAGGAAAGGGTGCAGAGAGAGACTTTAATTCCTCCTGAATTAATAATTCAGACTAATGGGCAGCTATCACAGCTTCACTGTTAATATTTACTTGAAAGTATGATTGGATTTTGACGATTTGAAGTTTGCACATATAATCTTCATTTGAAAGGGGACAGCTATTGCAGCAAATTACTGGTTAATCACTTAATCCAACCAGTGCAACATCTTTAGTGCAATATATTTATTAGAAGGTTAGGGAGCAGATAGAACAGACAAAATCTGCTAGAGGAACTGGTTGGCTTCCAGGAGGACTGCTGCACTATTGATCAATGCAGTGTCCTCCAACAAAGGTAGCCCTTGACTGATCAAAGTTATGACTTATGGGATTTATAACCTGTGCCCAGCCATTGCAGTGCCCCCGCAGTCCACATGATCAAATTGGGGAGCTTGGCATCCCACATTTACGACTACAGGGGCACTTCACCTCGCCATCCATTTATTATCTCCCATTTATGCCCTTTTGGCATCCTTTGCCACCCAATCTTGCCTTTGCTGTTCCTACTCTTGTTCCCGATGAGGTGTGCCTTGGCCTGGTTGCTGAGACAGGCTGGAGGTGAGTTTCTCGCTGTAGAAAAAGAAGAAAAGCCCCAGACCCATGGGACACAAAACATCCCTTTTGTGTTAACAGACTTACAGGCCAGGGCTCCTTTTGACTTATTTTTATTTTTTTTAAGCATAAAGCCCAGCCCCTGCAACTAGGCCATGTACACCTCATGGGCAGCAGGAGCAAGAAGATGGCAAACGTCATAGGGAGCAATAGAGTGCAGGGCAGTGGCGGTCTAGCAAAGGCAACTGCAACTGGGTTGGGGTAACTGGCTTCCAAGATATGGCGAGCAGCCCCAGAATTGGACAATTTGGGGCTGTTTGTCACTTTGCATGATAGGGTGCCCCAAAGAGCAACAATGGGGAGAAGATGTAAGATAGGAGGCTCAGGGCTACAAGTGACCAAGCCTGGAATGGAATAAATTAACGACCCATGATTCTTGGTTAATGACAATTGCCAGAATTGTCATCAGTAAGTGATGCAGCCATGTGATACTACACTCTATAACTGCATTGCCTAGGGATGGAAATTCTAGTCCCAATTACGTTGGTTGTAAATTGTAGACTTCCTGTATTTAATAGAAAAATAACTTTCCTCGTCCACAGTCTCATTCAATATACCCAGTATTTGATTGGGTTAATCAAAGTAAGCTCTGAAGGAAGCTGAAAGCTTCTATGATTGTCAAAAGGCTATTCTTAGTTTGCATTCTTCATGATGCTTAAAGTCAGAGGCAATTCCTCAGGGTTGTTTAACATCTGCTGCATCAACTAAAAATGGAGTTAAGTTTGGTTGAATTTTAACCCCATTATTATTTAACTTTTCTGTGTTTGACTTGTTAAGTTACCTAACAACGCGGACTTTCACCACCCTAAACTGAAAGAGAAATTTGTTTTCTCTTTATGTAGCTGAAGCAACTGTATTATCTTTGATTCCTGTTGGTCTCAAAAGAGTTGTGAAGACCTTTATGCAACTTTGAGTGGAGGGCAAAATTAAAATTTATCAAAAAGACTAAAATTTTGACCTTTGCCAGGATACCCCGCAGTCATCAGGGGTGGGATTCAAATTTTTTAACAACCGGTTCTGTGGGCGTGGCTTAGTTGGTGGGCGTGACTTGGTGGTCATGTTATTCGCTGGGTGTGGCCAACTCAATATCACTCACATTGAGGCACGCATCTCCTCGCCTGGCCTCTCATGACTGTGGGGATGCTGCAACAGTCATAAGTGTGAAAAATGGTCATAAGTCACTTTTTTCAGTGCCATTGTAACTTTGAATGGTCACTCCACACAAGCAAAGTACCAGCAAAGGAGGGGAAAAAACTCCAGAGACGTTCCTGAGACAGGAAATCTAGTCCTGCCAAGAATGTAATAAAGGTTAACAGAGAGGCAGTTTCCGTAAGCAACACCAGAATGTTTCCTTCCTGCCTTCCTTACAGGATTAGGCCAGTAATTTCTTCTAACAACCGGTTCTCCGAACTGCTTAGAATGTTAACAACTGATTCTAGCGAATAGGTGCAAACTGGTAGAATCCCACCCCTGCCTGGCATAAAGATGGACTTTCAGTCAAGCAGATTAATATTTTCTAAATATTTGAGGATGTACCATTAATATGCATTCATAATCATGAATTCTAAAAAGCTGTACTTGAAAATAATTATATTTTTGTCTGCTGAAACATATAGCTTTATCAGTTTTGTCTCTGTAGATTTGAATGATTGCTGTAACATATAGTACCTATTTTTGGAGCATCTCTAACAACAAAAGGAAAGCAACCTTTTGTTTGTAGCTTTTAATGTTATGGTGAAATTGCCGTTGTGGATAGTTCCCTGCTTATGACCACAACAGGGACCAGAAATTCATCATTAAGGAAGTTGTTAAACAAGATATCACTTGACCAAGACTGGCTTCCCCACTGACTTGGCTTGTTGGAATCAGGCTGGAAAAGTCACAAAGGGCAATCACATTTCCGCACAATATTGCATCTGTCATAAATGTGTGACAGTTGCTGAACACCAGAATCACAATCCTGTGTTTTCAGGGATGCTGAGATGGCCATCCGTGTGAGGACCGCTATTAAATAACTTTTCAGTGCTGTCATAACTTGGAACATTGGCTAAATGAATGGCTGTAAATCAAGGGCTATATATATTACTCTGCAAAGTAGTACAGAAATTAGGTGCTTGGGGCTAGGAGCTGTAAATATTAAAATTATGTCAGGAGTTTATGAATGTAGGTAACGATGTGTTGATAAATGACTTGGGCAGTGGCCCCCAATATTTTTGGCACCAGGGACTGGTTTCGTGGAAGACAATTTCTCCACAGACCGGGGAGGGGAGATGGTTTCGTTTTTGCTTGCTTGCCCACTTCTCATCTCCAGCTGTGTGGCCTGGTTCCTAATAAGCCACAGATCAGTACCAGCCCGTGGCCCGGGGCTGGGGATCCGTGGTCTAGGGAACTTTTTAGTTGATTAGCAATAGTATTTTATAAGTTAACAATAGCAAATGAGGTTGCAGGTGTTTAATTTTATTTTAGGGTTCCCCCCCCCCTGCACTTCATTATTTTTATGAATAACTCAAGCCTAACTCTATACTCCTTCCTCCTCCTATTTTCTCCACAACAACCACTCTGTGAGGTGAGTTAGGCTAGAAGTGATTGGCCCAAAGCTAGTATTTCATACCTAAGTGGGAAGGGAGCAGAACTTACAATCTTCTGGTTTCTACTTAAATGTCCTAACCACTAGACCAAACTGGCTTTATTGTTATAATTATCCTTATATCTGAATCACAGTAATATTTACTGTACAATCATGTAGTGGCCTTAAATAGAGTATGCTAGCCAATTCTAGAATTTTAATCGCCATCTGTGATAACTCACATGTAGATTTAAGATTTATATAATCACATGGCCCTGAAGTTTACATAGTAGACTTTAGTAAATAGTTGGCTTTGTTCTGTGAGTCCTCATTGGCTTTGTTGCTACCTGTATATGGGAATGTAAAGTTCTGGTATTTTCAATAATTCTGCGCAGAGGTTTTCCCAGTTCATAGACTTTAAAAATTTATAAAAAGATCTAAATGAAGGATTGCAATATATGAAAGAAGCAGGAAATATTACATTTTGTTCAGTTTTGGAAAAAATGAGGATGACCTTTCCCCCCCATTTCTCTGAGAATCTGTACTTGTAGCATAACTACAGTATATCCATCCCTTATCATGGACAGCATTCATTAGATTAGAGTCGTTTGACTTCTCTTTCAGCACACCCACAACTAGACCTCTTTAAAACTTTAAAATAACCAAATGAAAACACTTTTCTATTCCCAGGTTCATTCTGACACCAAATTTTATACTAGTCTACACTATATATCTTGCAAAAATGTTGGGCTGCTACAATAATAATATTTATAAATAATTTCTTTATTAAAAGAGGAATCTTTTGAACGAATAAGAACTAAGCTCCATTTTGTTGCAGTTTAAACTTTTCAAAATTGAGAAAAAACTAAGTATCATGTGGTATTTTAAAAGAATTGAACTTTTATTATGAATTACAACCCACATCACTCGAGAGTGATACAAAACTATGGGCATAAGTTTAGAAATGTTTTCTATTTTAAATTATATTCTCAGCAATTAAAAAAACAGCAGGTTTTTTTTAGATGCTTTTTACCAACTTAGTAAAACAACAGTGAAACTAAAATGAAATTTTATTGAACAATAAATATCCAGTAATAAATATTGACTGGTACAGGAAACTGCGTGTAAAGTAAATTCTCTAAAAGAGTTTCAATAAACCTGCTAACAAGCTTATCAATTCTGCTCAGTAACAGAGTACTATACAAGAAATGGCTCAGCCACTGTCAATAAGAACTAGTTAATAAGATTGACAGTCTGAAGCAGTAGCTTCATATATCCACTTAGAACTGACTTTCAAAATTTGTCAAGATGTGCTTGACACTGGTAGAGTGTTTCCATTTGCCTACATCAGGGGTGTCCAACCTTGGCAAAGCTGGCTGGGGAATTCTGGGAGTTGAAGTCCTCCAGGCTTAACGTTACCAAGGTTGGACACCCCTGGCCTACATCTTGGATACAGCTGGCTGTATTTTGTGAGCTGTACGTGTGAGAGAAATGTAATAGTACTTAATCTACAGTATATTTAAAGTTTTTAAGAATTGAAATTGAATTCTGGGGTTTAGCAGAAACAAATGCTGTGATTAAACCATGCCACTAGATGGTGCCTTGGATTAAATATTTTTCAGACATGCTGAGATTGGTATTTAACTCTTATTAACTATAATTAGAGAGTTCAGACTGCATGACTCTTATAAGCTTTTCTTGTTCTATAATTTTGGATTGTAAATATACAGTAATTCTTTCAACAATGTCTCTGCAGAAACTGTCAAGCTCCAGAAGGAATTATATCTGACTGGCAATTGGCAGGTAAGAACATGTTAATTTGCTTACCTGACTATTTTAACTATTGTTTGCTTAATATATTAATTTAAATTATATGCCTAAATACAGTAGAAGAAGAGTTCAAAGTTAAAAATGGAAGCTTGTGCCATCTATTCTGATATCAGTGGTATTTCCAGAATTAAATTAGCATGCCTTAGACATTTCTGGAGCTGACAAGATAGAAAGCATGTTTTGATGTAATAATCACAATGCCCTGATTCTTGTTAGATATGTTTATGGAACAGTTTTGGGAATTGATTATTGATTGTCTCTGTGCCATCATATTGGTGTCAAACTCTTAGTGATTGCATAGACCTTCTCCAGGATGATCTGTTCCCATCCTGACCCTCAGGTCTTCTACTGGGACACCAATTGCCACTGTAATTGAGTCCGTCCATGTTGCTGCTTGTTGTTTTTCCTTCATCTTCTCCAGAGAGTTAAGTCTTCACATAATGTATTCAAATTATGATCATTTGAGCCTATTCATTTATACTGAAGTGAGAATTCTAGTTTGATATGTGCTTTGATCCACCTGTTTGTTTCCTTACCTATCTTTGACGAGAGTTCTTCAAAACCAAATGTCAAGAGTCAATACTCTTTCCATCGTCTGTTTCTTCAAAGTCTAGTTTTCGCTTTCATAGAAGGTTACAAAGAAAACCTTTGACTGGAAAATTCTTTGTAGTTCAGACATATCACAGTATCTGAATATGTTTTCTAAGACCCTCATTGTTAATCTGTCAAATGCTACCCTGTGGCATATTTCTTGACTTCTGTTTTTTTCTTTTCTTTTTTTTACTTTTGATAGTCCATCTTCAAAGGGTAGAGGCTGTACATCATTTTAATATTTCACTGTCAATTCTGTTTGTGTTTATTTATACTTTAGTATTCCTTATGTTTAATCTTAATCCCATTTTTTCACAGTGTTCTAGTAATGAAGCACCTTTTATTACTAGACCTTCTGAATCATTCATATTTTCAAATAGCAGAGTAATATCAGTATAGTACAAACTCTTGAGGTTTGTCCCTGAAATTTTAAAACCAAACTTATCTTCTAATCCAACTTCCCTTAGCATATATCCTGAATAGATAAGGGGAAGACTGCACAGCCTTATCTCCTTCCTTTGCTGATCTGGGATCAGTTTGTTTTACAATGTACCATCTGAACTGTGGCTTTCTATTCTGTCTGTAAATTCTACACGAGGACAATCAGATGTTCTGGGATTCCAGTTTTCCTAGGGACTTTCCACAGCTTGACACAATTGAAATATTTTCTATAATCAATTAAGTACATGCTGATTTTTTTTAAAAAATATTTGCTTCTTTGATTATAAAGCATGCATCAGCAATAACATCTCATGTTCTTCAAGCTTTTTCTAAAGCCAGTTTGAACATCTGCATCTCCATTTCTATGTAGGACTCTAATATGCATTGGATGATCTTGAACATTATTTTGCTAGCATGTGAAATTGAGAATATAGTATGATAGATTGTACATTCTGTTTAAGTCTCCTTTCTCTGTTATTGGTATATGAGTTGACCTCTTCCAATCTGTTATTCTCCTGATTTTCTGGCATAGCTTGGTTAGAATTTTATTTATTCTTGTCTTTTTAAAAATATATTAATATGTATTCAGTTAATTTGTGTAGTGACCAGATTGCTGATCTAATTTCAGTTCCTAGTTGTAGAAATATTGTAAATAGGATATATCTTCTGTTGAATGCTAACATCACTTCTTGTACAACATTTCAGTATTCTTCCATTTTTGTTTGATTTTTTTGGAATTAGTTATTGTTTGTCTTTTAGTATGCTATTTCAAGATTGGGACACCCTTCAAGGTTCAGAGATCTTTTGCAAGACTTCCTTGCTTCTTTATATCTATTTCCATCTTCAATGCCTTTATAGCAGGGGTGGGATTCTACCAGTTCGCACCTATTCGCTAGAACCGGTTGTTAACATTCTAAGCAGTTCTGAGAACCGGTTGTTAGAAGAAATTACTGGCCTAATCCTGTAAGGAAGGCAGGAAGGAAACATTCTGGTGTTGCTTACAGAAACTGCCTCTCCGTTAAACCTTATTACATTCTTGGCAGGACTAGATTTCCTGTCTCAGGAACCTCTCTGGAGTTTTTTTCCTTCCTTTGCTGGTACTTTGCTTGTGTGGAGTGACCATTCAAAGTTACAACGGCACTGAAAAAAGTGACTTATGACCATTTTTCACACTTATGACTCTTGCAACATCCCCACAATCATGAGAAGCCAGGCGAGGAGATGCGTGCCTCGATGTGAGTGATATTGAGCTGGCCACACCCAGCCAATAACATGACCACCAAGCCACGCCCACAGAACCGGTTGTTAAAAAATTTGAATCCCACCCTTGCTTTATAGATATTATTGTAAAACTTATTTTTATCTCTTATAGCATTTTGAAATTTTGTTAAATTTATTCCTAAGAACTTTTCCCCCCCTTGGCTTTTGTCTCTCTTCGTAATATCTGCCATCTGTTCTATAATCCAATTTTCTTTCTTAGTTTTTAGCAGTCTCGTTTCACATTCATCCTTGACAACCTCCGTGATTTCATTTCCACAGTTCATCTGGTTCCTGATTAAGAGGTTCAGGACTTCAAACTAGTTTCTGATGTTCTCCTTAAAAATGTTGTATATGTGCTCAAGACCATATATGAAAACTGTGGCAAGGCTTATCTTTGCTATTACTGATATTACTAATAATAATTATTATTTTCCATCTCTTTCTAGAAGTAGTATGTTTGATCCTGTACTTTTATCTGGTTATGTCAATGTATATAAGTGTTTGTATTGTTTGAAGACTTAGTAGTAATGAAAAACTCATTGAATGAAAACTGATAAACCATTCTCCTGCTTCATTCCTGTTTCCTAGGCCATATAGTCCAAGCATGTTTTCCTGCTTACTATTTCCAACTTTACCATTCCAACCATAATCAGCCAATGTTGCTTGCATATTTTGCTGAGTTCAGGTTAAACCTGAACCATGAAATTCGTGAATCTCTTTTTCTTCTGCATTGGTAGTTGGAGCATAAACCTGAATAACGGTTATATTAAGGATGTCTCCAAATTTAATATTATTCCATCTTTGATTGTATGATATCCAAGTACTGTCTTTGCACTACTTTTGCTAGCTTGAAAGCAATGCTGTTCCTTCTTTGTTTTCTGTGTTCTGAATAATAAACAGTATTAGCTTTTGACTGTCCATTTTTAGATAATTTCAATTAATCGATGCCTGAAACTTCAATGTGTAGTTGATTCATTTCATCTTTCACTGCATTGATCCTTTACATATTCATGCTTCTTACAGTATATGCTGTACTGTATATACCATGTAATTCTATCTTTCTAGCATAAGATTTTTCCCTCTATGTGATAATATAAGCAATTAGACATCCCAAAGTTTTTAATCTAGCCACGTCGTAAACACTATTAGTGCTCCAAAACATCCACAGCGCTTCCTCGGAAGCATCTTGAGTGCCATCCTACCTGTATAGAATGGAATGGAATAGAATTCTTTATTGGCCAAGTGTGATCAGACACACAAGGAATTTGTCTTGGTGCAAATGCTCTCAGTATACATAAAAGAAATGATACATTCGTCAAGAGTCAAGAATCATCAGGTACAACACTTAATAATAGTCATAGGGTACAATAAGCGATCAAATCATACTAGGAAACAGTCAATATAAACCGTAAGGATACAAGCAACAAAGTTACAGTCATACAGTCATAAGTGGGAGGGGATGAGTGATAAGGAGTGATGAGAAGATTAATAGTAATAGTAGTGCAGACCTTGTAAATAGCTGAACAATGCTGAGGGAATTATTTGTTTAGCTGAGTGATGGCTTTCGGGGGGAAACTGTCCTTGTGTCTAGTTGTGTGTATCACTTTATATTTTATATTTTTTTTTGTGCATGGTTTGCATAGTAAAATGTAGGAAGGGGTTATCATTACCTTCTCCCACCGAGTTTCAAATGATGCTTTTGCTATTGTCAATAAAGCTATCATCTGCCTGCAGCATCTTCCTATATCACTGCTGCCCAATAAGGGTGCCTGCTTGCTTTAGATGGGTAATTGGCTTCACACCTTGGTTTAGCCTGCTGTGAGTATATTCCTGGCATTCTTTGCTCATCCCTTCTAGGAACAGATCCTCTGCCATGGTGAATACTTGAAAGGGAGTTTTAGGAATACAGACTGTAATAATACTGGTTTCAAGCATTTGTGTTAATGTTCAGTACAAATGTACTGAAAACTTTGGAAGTTATTTAAACAATTATAAAAGAATAACTTTATAATACAATGGATCTATTTATCATAGAAAGAATGTAGAATGAATATGTATAAGAAAACACCAGCATGGTTAAATAAATGTTTAAAAAAATAGTGAGGGAAGGATTTTTTTTTTTAAAGTGGAAAGCTTAATTTGATAAAAACAAGGGAAGAAGTACTCTGGCTAATCAAGCAAAAACGGGAATCTGAGGGGAAATAATGCATTAAGTCAAATAAAATAATGAGGGGAAATGCTGCAACCTCTACAAAACAACACTATAAAAAGATTCCTGAAAGGGTATAGGGAATTAAAAGGAATATGTCGATCCTTCAATGTAGCCCAGACAGACAACTAAAACCATGAGTATTAATACTTCCTTTATGATAAGATTTCAGTAAGAGAATCTTGCAAGTCTGAAAGCAGCTCCCCTGCCTTTACTTTCGAGAAAACTAGGGAAAGTCCCTTCTGAGGTGCTTTCTCCATTCCCATTCCTCCTCTGGATTCAGATTCCATTTATCAGGCCATTGTTTACATTGTGAGTATTAACCCTTTGGCTTGCTGGGCTGCAATGAGTGAAGAGTAAAATGGTCTTGGGCCACATGTAAAATATGAATAGTTATTACGTATAAATATTGTAACAAACTTCCTTTATTTTTAAAATATTTTTAATTATAATCTCGTCACATGCATCCCACTAACTGCAGGCTGAACACAGCTGAACTAGGCTGTGGTTCTTCCTCAGATAAGTTATATCTGTCTCTATAAATATATTAATAAAATTTTTGAATACTGTATAGCATTCATTAATTCAGCAATACATTTCTATACAAATAATTAGTATTTGAAGTATTTCAGCAAAAAAATATAGTTTTTATTACTAAAAATGTTGATAAACAAATGTTAAATAGCATCTAGGCTAATTGATCTATCCTTATCCTGTTGAATTCCCCACTAAATGGCATATAAAATATTAAATAAATTGTAACAAGGTTTTATTCATTTCTGTTTAACATGTTTACAACAAATTTTGTAAAAACTGGCAAGTCAAATATTAGACTAAAAGTATGTACTGTTTGTATTTACATATTTTGATGTATAAAAGTTACCAGGATTTGATACTACATTTTGTTGATCTTCAAACAGTAAAAGTCAGCAGTTGACACATTCTGCAATTGCGTTGGAGGCTTGTCATCACATACTCTTCTAATCTTGTATACAGTGAACAGTTCTTGAAGAACTTAAATGTCATCTCAGTTAATGTGCTTTGTTTTCTGGAAGTTAAGATTACAAATATACTTTATTCAAGGTTTCCTCTTGAATTAGCCCCTGCTAGGGTAGCCATCTGCAAAATCTGTTTTCTGTGACTGACAAGTTATCATGTTAACCACCTTTGTGCTGTCTAAGCTACATCCTGTTTTTCATATTTGTGAAGCTTAGGCAAGGTTGTGTCAGAATCCATTGTTCTTTCATTATCTACTATAGACGAAACAGCAACATTATTTGTTACTGTGATTAGCTGTCCCAGTTTTTATTTAAAACTTGTTATCATAGGGTCACAGTGCCCTTTATAATAATACAATTATGAAGCAATTTGGAATCCATGTGTATGTGGCTAGGTAGGTAGGTAGATGGAAGGGTGGATGGATGGATGGATGGATGGATAGATAAGATGGATGGATGGATGGAGAGAGAGAGAGAGAGAGAGAGAGATAGGTGATAGACATAGATGATAGAGATAGAGATGGCTGGATGGCTAAATAGATGGATGGATACATAGATGGATGGATAGTTATAGACATATAAAAATAAATGTAGATATAATCTTTCCCCTTCATATACCAGTTTCTAAATGATAGCCTATTGGCTCCAGTTACTGGTACTTATTAGTGAAATTGGCATTACTAAAGATACATTTTTGGGAATGGAAACTAACACAAAAGAGGATTTTCAATACACATGAAGGCCTGTTTTCTATTAAATTGTCTTAGCACTGTTCTGGAAATTTAATACTTCCATTACTGTGTAAACAAAGAACAAATCTAATCTTGTTGGCTGTATTTCTGATTTATCTTGCTCCCTGATAATATAATCAGTTGTTTTTCTTGTCCCTTGGCTTCTTACTACGTTATAAAATAGCAGCCTAATGATAACTTTTCAGGTCATGAAATGCACATATTTCTATGCTTTGTTTTTGCAGACTCAAGAAGGGGTATCAGAAATTAATATGTTTCTGTTTTATTAAGCCAGATGGGTACTGTTGAGGTATTCTCCATTAGGAGAATGTGCACTCAGGGAAACATAGTGAGAGTGATGTTGAATAACACACAACCAGCATACAGATACACTGAATAGTAAAATGTAGGTTTTACTTCCAGTAAACAGGTAAACAAAGTCCAACAAACAGTCCAAATCATACACGGTTAAAGCAGTAAGTATCAGTCCAGGGATAATCCAAAAATGAAGTCAAGTATCATAAACAAAGCTCAGTAAACGGAGTTTGCTAACAGTTGCAAAACTCACAGCAATCCGAGCAGAACGACAACCAGGCAATATGGCAAAACAAGAAATTCAAGGAGAACAAACCAGGTTTCTGGCTCCATCTTATGGCCGTTGGAGAAACCTCAGCCAATTACAATTACAGCATTCTCTTAAAGATACAATATTAAATTACTATCCTGGTTTATATATTTCCAACCCAACTGTTAGGTGACTATCATTCCGAACATTCTCCCCTTTGGATAGGACAATATATAAAGACTTACAGTTTAAGTCTATATTATTCACAGCAAGCCTTATGTTTTACAGTGCCCTGGGCTTTCGTAAAATGATCTGCAATGTTATTCTCTGACATGCAGTACTCCAGTTTAATCATTTTACTTTGAACACATTGTCTCACATTTAGATATCTAAGATCAGTGTGTTTTGATCTTGTCTTTATGGCGATATTGGAAGCCATCTGAATTGCTGATTGGTTGTCTTCATACACAACAATAGGTTCATTTACATTAATTCCCATATCTATCATTAGTTGTTTATAACATACTAAATCCGTACATAATAGAGATAAACATGAGAATTCAGCCTCCATTGTTGATAAGCTTAGATGTTTTTGTTGAATAGACAGCCATCCAATTAACACCTTTCTTAATAATACTAGAGTTAACACTATATGCTATGTCTGGCCTTGACCAATTACTAAGATAGAATAAGCTACCAATCAATGATTGATAAATGTCTTTATCAAAAACAGGACTTTGCACATCACTGTGGCTAAACTCCTGGCTCATTGGTGTTTTAGCCAGTTTATAAAGTTCCATTTTAAAATTCTTTAGTAACTGGTTAATTTTATCTGCCTGTGAGATTTTGTATCCTCCCCTAGTTTTATCTGTTTTTAAACCAAGATACTGTTTAATCTCTCCTAAATGTTTTATTTTAAATTTCTTCTCTAACAGCGAAATAATCTCAGTAGCTTTTTGCTCAGTCTTAGTGATTAATGCTATGTCATCAGTGAACAATAGCAACAATGAAATTACACCATCACTTTCCTTTTTGAATAAACATGGATCAGCCATGCCAGCTACAAAACCTATCTTTGTTAATTCCTTCACTATGCACTGGTTCCATTCATAGCCTGATTGCTTCAAGCCATAAAGACTCTTTTTTAATCTCCAGCAATCAGTTTTATTATCAATTTTTATTCCTAAAGGTTTCTTTAAATATATAGTATGTTGCAACGGTGCATGAAGATATGTCGTCTCCACATCTAAATGGTTTATTGTGTATTTTTAGCTGCCCACCCTAATGCTGCTCGTAATGTGGTAGCCTTCAGACTAGGTGCAAACACCTCATCGTAGTCATTGGCTGACTGATCGAACCCTTGTGCTACTAACCTGGCTTTATAGGTAACAGTCCAATCTACACCTGTCTTAATTTGATAAATCCACTTACACCCTATGGCATGCTCACCTGGTGGTAACCTGACATTTTCATATACCTCCAAACTTTGTAAAGATTTCAGTTCCTTATCCATTGCTCCCTGCCAAGCAGCCTGATCCTTAGCAGGATACAGTTTCAGTTCATTATACTATAGTTACTAGGAACTGTATTTACTTGGTATACAATACTAGCCTGATATCTATCTGGTGGTCGTGTTCCACGGATTGAAGGACTAAATGACTCAGAGCTTACTGGTGGACTCTCCTGTTCTACCTATTCCTGTTCTTCTACCTCCTCCTGTGCCTGTTCTTCCTCTTTAATGGCTATTGGTGGTTTAACAATCTCATCATTAGGGACTACTTGGGTGTCGATAACTACATCACTGTTGGATTCCTGTTCTAGTTTATTCCACCCAACATGCTCAAGAAATTTAGCACTAGCGCTACAGTAAATATTAGCTGTGCCTGGATCCCAAAATCTAAACGATCTACGGTTGGCCTCGTAACCTACAAAAATAATTTCCTAGCTCTGTTGTTGCCCTTTCAGTCTTACTTGTGAGGGAATATGCACCCATGCTGGAGCTCCAAATGTGTGTAGATAACTTAAATTTGGTTTTCTGCCATGCTAACGCGTGAATGGCAATTCACCAGTTGTTGTGTTCACTACATTGTTTAACACATGGTTGCTACACATTATGGCTTCACCCCACAGTGGTTCAGGCAAACCTGTATCGGATAACATTGTGCGAGCCATGGCTTGTAACGTTTGCCCTCTTCGTTCTATAAACGAATTATGTTGTGGCCTGTAAGGTGCAGAACGCTGATGCTTGATACCAGCCAATTTCAACTTCATTTGGAATCTATTATTAATAAACTCAGTCCCATTATCTGTAACTAAAGTAATCACCTTATGTCCCATTTTCTTTTCTGCAAATCTTAGCCAATTAAAGAAATGTTGGAACGTTTCTGTTTTGTTTTTCATTAGATAGCAGAAACCGTACCTTGAGTAATGGTCCATTATACTTAAAAGATAGCAGGCACTTCCCAAACTGGGTTTCTTAGGACCAATTATATCAGCAAACACAACCTCTAAAGGTTCTTTGGTCTTAAACCCATTCACTCTGTTTGCTGGAGTAACCTTGCTTTTCTCCTGGTTACAGGAATTACAGTTTAAATACTTGCTACAAGGTTTTAATTTTACTCCCTCTGACAATTCAACAGTTTGTTGCAGCATTTTGAAATTAATGTTCCCCAGACGTCTATGCAGTAAATGTATACATTCATCATGTGGCTTAACATTGTTATAAACCAAGTTAGCCATCTGCAACTGGTCATCATGTATAACATATAAATCATTCTCTAAAGTAGCAGTAACACTTTTACCCTCTTTCTCTATTATATAGTTATCTCCCCTAAAGGTTACTACATAACCAATATTAACTAAAGCCCTTACTGATAACAACTTAAATTTCAGCTTAGGTACATATAACAGATAATGCTCATTTACACATGAACAATATGCAGTACCTTCACCAGATGCTTTCATTTTCCATCCATTTGCCAGTGATACATGTTGCTTACTCGTACACATCTTTACAAACCTCTCTCCATTTCTAGTAATGCACTGCAATGCTCCACTATCAACTACCCATAAATCATGGTTTACAATTGAATTGCTAGACATAGCTAAATTAACATTCTTCTTAGCCTTCTGGTGATTACCAGTATTCTGTCGTTTTCCCTTCTTACAGAATCTAGCTATATGTCCCTTAGCCCCACAAGAAAAACATTTCCTAACAGTATAGGCAGTTGAACACAAATCCTCTTCTTGTGGTTGTTTCTCTCTCAGTTGGTCCCTATCCAGTCGTCTTCTTGCTTCTTCTAACAACCTTCCAGGTATGTCAGTCAATGTCAGTTCATCTCTGGTCAGGACTTCCAGTGAAGATACGTAATCATCATGACTTTCATCCAATGAGGAAAGAATGATGTAAACCTGATGCAGCTCTGAAAATAACAGTTCCTTTTCATGTAGCTCTTGAAAAGTTCTTTTCATAAAGTTCAAATGGGCTAACATATCTCCACCTTTCAGAAGACGTGCTCTAAACAGTTTACGTGTAAGATGTATGTGTGCACCTACACTGTCATGAACATAAATCCTCTTCAAATTCTCCCAACACCTAGCAGCAGACTCTTCTCCACGAATATGGACTAGCTGCTGGTCACTCAGTGTTAGTCCAATTATACAAAGAGCTCGTTCATTGTTCCATTTAAATCAGCTAACTTTTTGGCATTGTCCTCATCATTTGGATCCCAAGCATTTATATCCGGTGGATCCTGAACTGCAGCCCATAACCCTTCCCTAGGCAGAAGTAGATTGCACTTCATAGACCAGGAAACATAGTTTGTTCCATCCAACTGGGTTATCAATGATAGACTTGTTGACGGGTCTTGTGCCATCTTTACCAGGACAGTAACCCACAATTAAACAGTAAACAGATGTCTATATACGGTACTGTGTATTCACACTAACTCTCAGTTATCTGAGTCTGGTATGCCCTGTGCCCATAACCAGTGTTGAGGTATTCCCCGTTAGGAGAATGAGTGCACTTAGGGAAACGTAGTGAGAGTGATGTTGAATAACACACAACCAGCATACAGATACACTGAATAGTAAAATGTAGGTTTTACCATAAACGGGTAAACAAAGTACAACAAACAGTCCAAATCATACATGGTTAAAGCACCCATCCCCAGTTCTTTACTCGGTCTCAGCGTATTCAGACTCCCTTAAATGGGCTTTGAATTGTTTGGATTGTGGAAGAATCTTCACCCCCTGCATTGAGCTTTTTTTCTTAGAAGCTTTTTTTCTTTGAGCTTTTTTTCTCTTGCGCTGAATTGTCCTTGTCCCCTTCACAGAAGCCATTGATTATTGCTGTCTTGGGAGATAAAGGAACAGGGCTGTAAAGGAACTGAGCAACTACTTTTCCATCATAACTAAGGATTAATATTTAGTACTGGTGTCTGAATTTCCTTTTTCTTCAGTGCCATGCCTTTTAAAATTATAAACCTGAAAAGAGGACTGTCTATGTCCCTTCTTTTATAAATAGCTCTATGAGCATATTAAGCTGAAGGCTAAACAGGGGTGGGATGCCAATGGTTCAACCTGATTCTATAGAACTGGTAGCTCTGAAGAGCAGCAGACACCAAATTGGTTTGGTGTCTGCTGCTCTGTTTGGCCCAGCCACCCACCTGGGCTCTTGGCTGTCCTTTGTTTCCTGCTTTTTCAACCTCAGCTGCTTTCCGCGGCACAGCTGAGATTGAAAAAGCGGGAAAGAAAAGGATTTTCAAACTCTGTGCACCTGTCACTGTCCAGGCGGCACAGCTGAGGTTTTTAGGAAATGGTCTACACGAGCGTGCAAAACGCACTCTCACCAGGGGTGAGCTTCTACCTGCCGGAGAACTGGCAAATTGCACCACTAGCTGGCTCCGCCCCACCCCACCCCACCCACTAACTCCTTAGCTGGCACCATCAAACTTGCCTGCTAAGTTGTTATTTTCCTTTTTTCCCCCCGACCATCAACTGTTCTGCTGTGCCGGGAGATTTAGATTAGCTAGAAAGCAGGAAATCGTCAGACTTCTTGTTTTCTAGCTAATCTAAAAGCAGAGCTGAGCCTGAAGCTTCTATTATTCAGTACAGACTAAGGTAGCAGATGGCAGAAACGCAGATCTCTAAGTGAATCTGTGATTCTATGAGCAACTTAATCTGCCTGCCTGCTCTGCCTGATTTTGGGTAAAAGTTGCTCTTTTTTTATAAAAAATTCAATATTTACATACATAGTGTGTTGTGAGTTAATTTTATGAGTTTGCTAGCAAGCAAATGTTATGTGACAGACTCAGGTAGCCAATTGCAGAAAGATAGATCTCTGAATGAATCTGTGATTCTGTGAGTAATTCAATCTGCCTGCCTGCTTTGCCTGATTTTGGGTAAAAGTTGCTCTTTTTTATATAAAAAAATTCAATATTTAGATAAATATTTATAATATTTACATACAAGCCATGCCCAGCCAGTCACATGACCACCAAGCCATGTCCAGTCATCAAGCCATGCCCAGCCAGTCACATGACCACCAAGCCACACCCACAAATTAGGCCACATCTGCAGAACCTGTTGTTAAGAGATTTGAATCCCACCACTGCGGCTAAAACATAAATGTGGATGGAATGGGATGGGATGGAAATAGAACAGAACAGAATAGAATAGAATAATCAACAGCTACTTTCTTATCGGTGGAAACTCATCTGTGTAGGAACTACATAGGGATTTCTAGAAGAGTTTTCAGGGCCTTGGACAGTCTATTATGTCTTTGTTTATTCATACAATTTATCAACAATGGAGAGGCTTACAATTAGAAATTTAAAAAATAAAAAAAATAAAAACTCTTAAGCAGCCCAAAAGACAACATAAACTGTCAATAACCCACCTATCCTCCAATCCAAACAATCCAGCATGGTCTCAATGTTCATTATGAAATTAGTTTCAGGTAAGTGCATACTGAATTGTAACCTCAGTTTGTAGAGCAAAACCATGAACATATTCAATAAAGAACTATAAATTATATAGATAGTACATGAGAAGTAGGAAATAATTGAACATAGCATAATTTTTATAATAAAGAAAATACATCATTTTAGTAAAGGTAGTTTGGATAAAATTTGAAATTATATTGTTTACAATTATTGCTCTACAGCATATTTAGAAATTATTATTCCTAAATGTGGTAGTATTAAACATTTGAATGAACAATATATTTTTAAAACATTGTTTAGAAAGCTGGCCTGCATTGTAAATGGTAACTGTGTGGTTTGCAGTTTTTGTGGATTAATCCCAAAACATGTTGACACTGATACCAAAAAGGAGACTTGATATTAAAGTAAGTTTTTATATACTCTTAGCTTGAATTCACTGTGACCTAGATAAATGCAAATAGGATTACAACCTAAAACTCAACAAAATGAGGGGATAATTATTGAGATCATTTTAGATACTCCATGGTCCAATTTTAGAACATAATCACAACTCAGTTAGAGAACTTTGAAGTGCTTTTATGCTTTTATGAGCTAAAAGCTGTTTGGAAGAGTTCTAATTCTTTAATTGTATTACATATTAAATTGAATGAAATGTGTCTATTCTTTTTTTTAATAACCTTTAGGACTAAACAAAATGTATGGGTTAGCATTGGTTCAATCAAAGTGTTCAGGAACAACTTTTCTTTCATTATAATTTTATTTTGTTTCTTTTAAGACTGATGTTAAAGCAATACCTGAAGTCAGTCAAGTATGAGAAAAGAGAGTTTAGATACTTTTTAGCTCGATTTCTATCCTGAACCCTGTCTGTCATAAAAGAGAGGAAGCAAAATACTGTTCAAAGAAGACAAGTGGCTAGATTTCTGAATACAGGTAGAGTATGACTTAACAATTCTGACCAGAATTTTCATTGCATAAGCAAGGTGGTTGTTAAGTGACTCCCATCTGATTTTACCATTGGTCTTTTCCCATGTTAGTTAAGCAAATCACTTAGTCATTAAGCAAATTCTCATAGACTTTGCTTGTCAGAAGTTGGCTGAGGAGGCCACAGAAGGTGATCACATGACCCCAGGATGCTGCACTGGTTATAAATACATGCCGGTTGTCAAGCACCTGACTTTAGACAACCACAAATGCTGCAATGCTTGTAAGTGTGTGAGGACTGATTATAACTCACTTTTTTTCAGTGCTGTAATAACTTTCAGTGGTTAGTAAACGTATAGTTGTAAGTTGTCGACCACCTGTAATGTACTCTTCACTTCATTTGTATTTCCAGCCTAGCTTGTTTCAGCTATACTTTCAATCCTTTTTTCAGTAGTTTTCCTTCTAAGGACGTGTTCCTTGTCAGATATAACAGATAATCAGAGTTGGAAAGGACCTTATAGGTCATCTAGTCCAACCCCCCGCCCAAGCAGGAGACCCTACACCATTTCTGACAAATGACAGTCCAATCTCTTCTTGAAAGTCTCAAGTGATGGCGCTCCCACAACTTCCAAGGGCAAGCTGTTCCATTGGTTATTGTTCTCACTGTCAGAAAGTTTCTCCTTATTTCCAGGTTAAATCTCTCCTTGTTCAGTTTCCATCCATTATTCCTTGTCTGGCCGACAGGCGCTTTAAAAAATAACTTGACCCCTTCCTCCCTGTGACAGACCCTCAAATATTGGAAGACCACTATCATGTCTCCCCTGGTCCTTCTCTTTACTAGACGAGCCAAGCCCAGTTCCTGCAACCGTTCATTGTATGTTTTAGCCTCCAGTCCCCTAATCATCCTGGTTGCTCTTCTCTGTACTTTTTCTAGAGCCTCAACATCTTTTTTATAATGTGGTGAACAAAACTGGATGCAGTACTCTAGGTGTGGTCTTACTAAGGCTTTATAGAGTGGTATTAGTACTTCCCTTGATCTTGATTGTATCCCTCTGTTAATACAAGTCAGGATTGCATTAGCTTTTTTGGCCGCTTCTGCAC
Source organism: Notechis scutatus (assembly GCF_049901735.1). Classification (NCBI taxonomy): domain Eukaryota; kingdom Metazoa; phylum Chordata; class Lepidosauria; order Squamata; family Elapidae; genus Notechis; species Notechis scutatus. The sequence goes on from NC_142011.1 coordinate 82,080,659, forward strand.
ACTACTGGTTCATATTTAGCTGGTTGTCCACTAAGACTCCAAGATCCCTCTCATAGTTACTGCTATTGAGCCTGGTTTCACCCAGTCTATGTGTACTTTTGGTTTTTCTTGCCTAAATGTAGGACTTCACTTTTCTCTACATTGAATTTCATTTTGTTAGATATGGCCCAGTGTTCTAGTCTGTCAAGATCCATCTGGATATTGAGCCTATCTTCTTGGGTGTTAGCTATTCCTGCCAGCTTAGTATCATCTGCAAATGTGATAAGTTCCCCTTCTATTCCCTCATCTAAGTCATTAATGAAGATATTGAAGAGTACTGGGCCTAAGACAGAACCTTGTGGCACCCCACTGCTTAGTTCCCTCCATGTAGATTTAGACCCATTAAGGACTACTCATTGAGTACAGTTTGCCAGCCAGTTGCGAGTCCATCTAGTGGTGGTGCTATCTATTCCACTTTTTTCTAGCTTACTAAGAAGTAGGTTGTGGTCTACTTTGTCGAATGCCTTGCTGTGTCAAGTGAAATCATTTTTTTACTATATGGATTTCATTGGGATCATGGTCACATGTGGACACTCCAATCTAAATTCATTTTGAAGTTCAGATTCATTGCCTCCACTGGAATATCCAGGCAGGTAACTTTCTTCATTGCAGCTTGACATAGTTTGGCATATTAGAGCAGCTTTGGTATTTATTTTATTTTATTTTATTTTTTTATTTGATTTGTCAATCGCTTACAAGATAATAGGTATAAATATATAAATAGTTATGAATACATGAAATGGGTACATATAAGAAAAATAAAAGAAACAATAGGACAGGGACGGTAGGCACTTTGGTGCGCTTATGCACACCCCCTACAGAGGAAAGGCATGAGGTCAATAGTAGACAATCTAAGGTTAAAGTTTTTGGGGTTTGGGGAAGAAACCACAGAGTCAGGTAGAATATTCCAGACATTGACCACTCTGTTGCTGAAGTCGTATTTCCTGCAATCAAGTTTGGTGCGGTTAACCTTGAGTTTGTATCTATTGTGTGCTCTTGTGTTGTTATGGTTGAAGCTGAAGTATTCATTGACAGGTAAGTCATTGCAATGTATGATTTTATATACCATACTTAGATCAGACCGAAGACGGCATAATTGAAGGTTTTCTAGGTCTAGAATTTCAAGTCTGGTGGCATAAGGTATTCTACAATGAGCAGAGGAGTGGAGAACTCTTCTTGTGAAATATTTCTGGACTTTCTCAACTGTGCTAATATCAGATACGTAATGTGGGTTCCAGACTGATGAGTTGTATTCGAATATTGGTCCAGCAAATGATTTGTATGCTCTAGTTAGTAGCTATGTAGGATTAGGTTAACAACTCTTAATGCCTTTTTGGCTATGTAGTTACAGTGTATTCTAACCAAGGGATTAAAATCACAAGCGAATTGTGCTCGCCTCTCCCCATTTAACACACATTAAACTTCTTTTAGTCAAAACTAATAAGTGCACCTACTTAAAGGATTTAACCTTTAGTTGTAGCCTTTCTGCTGTTATAAAAAAAAACTAATTAAATATATTTAGGGAGAAAGGAAATTTATTTTCTGGGAAGGCTATATTCTATAATCACATTGTAAGAAGAAATGAAGAATACCACTTTGTCATGATTAATTTGTGACATGGCCATATAGAGTTTTCCTCTGTGTGTTTCTGATAAGCAAGACATTGATAATTACCTTCTCTTGGGATTTTTTTTTCCAGCTTAGATGCAGTATTTCAAATGATGCTATTCACCTAGCTTCCTTTTAGAGGGCTTGACAATTCTCTCTTGGAATATGAAATCAGAGAGAATCCGTAGACAATAAGCCTTCTCCATCCATACCCTTTTATCATAGCATATCCTTAAATCCTAATGTACAATGTAAAAATATCCTAAAAAGAAATTGCATGGCACTCAATATAGGTAGAAAAGCACCTGCTTCTATACATCCTTACTCTTCAAAGAGGTCTCTGCTACTAGGACTTTTCCTTTGCTAGCCTTCAGATAGCATACGAGAAAATCAAATATAATGTATTTTTGTGGTACATATAATTCTCCATGGCTTCTTTCAGCCATAAGTATTAACATGGGCGGACAGACAGACAGACAGACACAGAGTTGACTCACTCATTTAAGCTTCCAATTATATATAATGTACCTATATTTTAGCATGTATGCTCTAATGTTTCGGTCTATTTTAAAATGTACTTTTAGCTACAGGCCAGCTCACCACACTGACCAGAGTAGAGCTGATATGGATCTAATTGTCTAAGAACTGCTTCCTTTGGGATGTTTGCAGTATTCTTTCCTTATAAATCACAGTGAGAGACCTATCTTTTAAAAAATGAAGGAATCTCTGTCAAACAAAATTTCTGGCTTTATTTGGATGGAGGGTTAAGATTATGAGATGCCAAGCTAATCTGAAACATTCTACCGCACAAATCAGTGTAAAACTTCAAGATGGTTTAAGGAACTTTTAGAAATATTTATAAAAGGTGATACCTTTCTGAAAATCTAGGGCTAATCTAGCTTTATACCAGCTTTCTGGAAGCTGTTAATTCTTTACTGGCAACTTATGTTAGGAATGGTGTTTCTGACTGAGTAGTATAGCAATCATACCAAAAGTAAGTAGTTAATTATGCCATATGACATTTGTTTGTTACTTCTTCATGTGATAAGTAACTTGCAAATTAACACTCTCCTAATGCTTACATCTGAATACATTCTTACATGTGTTATCACTGTAATGGCATGTTAACTAGGATGAGATGTTAAGTAGAGGTTTGACATTTCAAGAATTTTGGATGAGAAACTTTCTGATGTTCTAAATTTGATTTAATTGGGCTTTTTTTTAGACCGAATGTATTTTTCTGTTTGTAGTTGTATCCCTCATCTGCATTCTATGAATTGATTGAGCAAATTTACAAACATTATTTTTAAACTTTGAAACTGATAGTGTTGTTTAATCATATATCCATATGTAATGTAACCAATTAATAATATAACCTTAGAAACAAATGTTCTCTCTCCGACACGTTATCACCAAAAGTCTGATACAGTACTGTATATGGCTGTATGTCTTGCAATATAGGCAACATCTGTTTTGAAATCTTATCTGTTGTATGTTGATATTCAGGATGAAGACGGTTGTGAAGATGGCATGCCTGAGGAGTTTTAAAAGATGCAGACCTCCTGATTGAAAATGATACTTCTATGTTTTATCCCAATCAGTTAGGAAAGTAAGTTCAAATTAATATTTCCAACATATACATTGCACGTTTATATTACAAGTCTTTTTTATTTGTTATTATTTAGCAGATTTAGAAATCATTAGAATTAGAATTAGAATTCTTTATTGGCTGAGTGTGATTAGACACACAAGGAACTTGTCTCTGGTGCATCAGCTCTCAGTGTACATTCTGCAGTAGTGATAGATCATTATCATAGTCATAATAAAAATACATTCATCATAAAACATTAGATATAACATTTAGTGATAGTCATGGATACTAAATAAACAATATAAATCGTAAGATACAAAGTTATAGTCATAAGAAAATAAGGAGATAGACAATAGGGAAGATGAGAGTAATGATGGTAACATTGCCTTTCTCAATAGTTTGACAGTATTGTGGGAATTAGTTGTTTAGCAGAGTGGTGGCATGAGGGAAAAACTGTCTTTGTGTCTAGTTCTGATGTGCAGTGCCTTATAGCGTCGTATATTATAATCACAGATATCTATACAACAAGATAGTTTTTGTACCATGCTGAATAACAAATTCAGTGAAAATCCTCAGTCTTAGCAGTGAAACGTTCTCAAGAAAATAGACAACAAACTCAAGAAACTGCTTTTGTGTCGGTATGCAAATTTGTGTCATGATGACTTCAGTTTTTTAGGAGATGTTCCCTAAAAGAGGAGGAAGGGTTGCTCAAAGTGAGAGGCCTATCTTTTAGTTTGATGTGTAATTTAAAGCAAATAATTCAATACAGGAAGAGTGCATTGTGAACCCACTGTTATTTTATTTGCTTCTTGATTAGAGTAATATAAATAATATAAACAAATTACACTTTGTATAATCTGATTTAGCAGTTAACCATATAAATATTATGTGTCATTAAAAAATGAAATTAAAAAAGAGAAATCTGTGGGAATTATGTATTCCAAATTTAAAAAAAACACAAAAATTTGATCAAATAGATTAGATTATAATATTTATTTTTATGGTACTATACTGTAAATTGATATTAGTTTAATTGATAAAAAATAAAAGTAAATGATTACAATAAAAAGCTAAAAACTATAAAACAAACAGATACATATATCTTGTTCATATGTGGCTACTAACATTGACACTATAGACCAGCGGTCTCCAACCTTGGCAACTTTAAGACTTATGGAATTCTGGGAGTTTAAGTCCACAAGTCTTAAAGTTGCCAAGGTTGGAGACCCCTCCTATAGACCACCGAATAATTGAGGCATAGGTTTATCTTTCCAATGCTGAAGAATAAGTTAGTCAGTTGTAAATAGGAGAGTAAAACCCCACTTTCTTTGCCATGTAAAAGGAATGTAGTTGAAAAAAATATTAATATCTCAGAAAAAGAGCTAATTTAACTCAGTGGTTAAAGCATCATGCTAAAAACCCAGAGAGAGACTGAGAGTTCTAGTCCTGCCATAGGCACAAAACCAGCCGGTTGATCTTGGGATGGTTGCTGTCTTTCAGTCTTAGGAAGGAGGCACGGGCAAACCACTTCTTAAAAAATATTTCCAAGAAAATGCAAACTTGTCTCCAAGAATCAGACACAATTGAATCGAAGGGGTATGCGGGAAATGCAGAATACTAAGCCTTGTACCACAATGGAGTTAATGCTTGCAATAACCAATAGGATTTATCTTTTAGGACAAAAAAAAAACTACAAATTCATACAAATGTTACATTTGTGACAAAATTGCAATTAAATATAAGTTGTATTTCTTTAGGGAGATTATGAAATAATATTTAAAGATTTCTAATTTGTTTAAAATGTTAATGCTACAATTTTGGTTTAGCATAATAGAATTTTAATTTCTATCCGGTTAATTCAGCGCAACCTTCTCCTTTGTTTTTCTTTTACAGTTGCTACTGCGTCATAAGCAAATCATGATTACATTAACTGAACTCAGATGCTTAGCAGATGCCCAGGCATCATTTCACATCTTGAAACCTTGGTGGGATGTTTTCTGCTACTATCTTACCATGATAATGCTGCTTGTTGCTGTCCTTGCTGGGGCTCTTCAGCTCACTCAGACTAGATTGTTATGTTGTCTTCCTTGCAAGCTTGAATTTGACAATCATTGCGCAGTGCCTTGGCATCTGATTAAAAGCAACATCAATGAATCCTTCACCTCGGCAACACCAGAAATTCATCCTCTTCGAATTCAGAATTACCTTCATAGGCAGCAGTATTCTTACATCGATGCAGTGTGTTACGAGAGAGAACTTCATTGGTTTGCCAAATTTTTCCCGTACTTAGTGCTGCTCCACACTTTCATTTTTGCAGCTTGCAGTAATTTCTGGCTTTACTACCCCAGTACAAGTTCAAGGCTAGAGCATTTTGTAGCCATACTTCACAAATGTTTCGATTCCCCTTGGACCACACGTGCCCTATCAGAAACAGTTGCTGAACAATCTGTGAGGACTGTGCCATGCTCCAAATCGAAAACATTTCTTCCCTCCCCAAGCAACATGACAGAGCTGGAGAGCAAGAGGCAGTCAATGTCCTACTCACAGACTGGACTAGAAACAGCTGGAAGAGAGAGTACTTCAAATGTTCTTGACCGAAGAGAAGGGGAACAAGCAAAGTCGATCTTTGAGAAAGTGAAACGATTCAGGGTACATGTTGAGCAGAAAGATGTCATTTATAGAGTGTATCTAAAACAGATTGTGATCAAGGTCATTGTTTTCATTTTAATAATGATTTATGTTCCGTATTATTTAACCTTTATTAACCTAGAAATCAATTGTGTAGTTGATATTCAAACCTTTACTGGCTACAAGCGATACCAATGTGTTTATTCCCTGGCCGAAATTTTTAAAGTGCTTGCTTCATTTTATGTTGTCCTAGTGATTTTATATGGCCTGACATGCACTTACAGTTTGTTATGGATGCTGAGAAGTTCACTTAAACAATATTCTTTTGAGAAGCTGAGGGAGCAGAGTAATTACAGCGACATCCCTGATGTAAGAAATGACTTTGCCTTTATTCTTCACCTAGCAGACCAGTACGACCCTCTATATTCAAAGCGCTTCTCCATATTTCTCTCCGAGGTGAGTGAAAATAAGCTGAAACAAATTAGTCTCAATAACGAATGGTCTTTAGAGAGGCTGAAGAGCAAGCTGGTACGAAACTCTCAAGACAAAATGGAACTTCATCTTTTTATGCTTAGTGGCCTTCCAGATGACGTCTTTGAACTCACAGAGATAGAAGTTCTAACACTAGAGCTCATTCCTGAGGTTAAACTGCCACCGTCTCTAAGTCAGCTATCCAGTCTTAAAGAACTAAACATTTACCATTCAACTTTAACTGTAGAATATCCAGCACTGCACTTCCTCGAAGATAATTTAAAAATTCTGCGACTAAAATCTGTTGACATGGGAAAGATTCCACGCTGGGTATTCTATCTAAAAAACTTACAGGAACTGTATTTGACCGGATGCTATGTGCCAGAACTGCAGAATGGCTTCTACAGTGAGGGTTTTCAAGACCTTGCAAATCTGAAAGCAATTCATTTAAAGAACAGCCTCTCCCGCATACCTCAGGTGGTTACAGACCAATTGCCTTCACTGCAGAAATTATCTATTGACAACGAGGGGAAAAAACTCTTAGTGTTGACCAACTTGAAGAAACTGTTAAATCTGAGAATCTTGGAACTGATCAGCTGTGATTTGGAGCGCATCCCTCATTCTATATTCAGCCTAAACTATTTGCGTGAAATAGATTTGAAAGAAAATAATCTACGGACGGTAGAAGAAATTATTAGCTTTCAGCACCTTGAAAATCTTTCTTGCCTGAAGTTGTGGCACAACAAAATATCTTACATCCCTGTGCAGATTGGTACCTTAGCAAACTTGGAACAGCTCTATTTAAATCACAACAACATTAAAAAAATCCCACCACAACTCTTTCTTTGCAAAAAGCTACATCATCTGGATCTGAGTTACAATAAGCTAACCTCTATTCCTGATGAAATCCAATATTTAACCAATTTGCAGTACTTTGCTGTGACAAAGAATCATGTAAGTAGAAGCTAATACTGCCTTTAAGTAAATTTTGTAGTATTTTTTTCAGATCCTTATTGTTTCCATTGATTCAGACATTGCTAAAATATAGTTCCCAGCATCTTTCATAGTTGGGCCATGTTGGGTAGAACTGCTGATGGTTGAGATTCAGCAATATATGGAAGACCATGCATCAACTTGCCTTGATGTAAATAGGATTGTATGAAGTTGAGTGTCTCATGGTGACATCCTTCATACTTGGTGATATTTCTGATTTAAAAGTGTGCTTATAAATGTAGAGGACTGACCTTGACAGAAATATGCAAGAATTGTTACTTAGGCAAAGATGGCTGAAACATTCTCCATACAATAATATTGTGTGAAGTACAATAATATTTGGAAGTGGCTCAGACAAACATCCCTCTGATTCAGTGGAATATAAGAAGAAGGCCAGCCCAATCTGATTTGCAACATTCCCTTATTATAACATGGCTCAATAAAGTATAGTTCTAATCTTTGTGTGGAGTTTATTGTCTGGTCTACCTAGTAACCAGTTTGATGTAGCGGTTAAGGCCCCAGGCTAAATATTGGGAGACCATGAGGTCTAGTGTCACCTTGTACGTGAAGCCAACTGGTGACCTTGGCCACTCCCTCTCTCTCAGTCCTATGAAAAAGAAGGCAATGACTAAGCATTTCCAAGAAAACTATAGGAACTTGTCTAGGCAGTTGCCAGCAGTCAAGATTGACTTGAAAGCAACAATGAACTTGAAGGCAAAAAGAGAGAAACTACCTAGTACACCGGTGTCAAACTCGTGGCGTCATGTGACATATTGTGATTGGGAACACTTCACAGAGCTGGGGTGGGTGTGGCTTTTGCATGACACAGCCCACCAGTTTGACACCCCTGACCTAGTAGGACTGACAGTTGAAGAACTAATGGTGTTCCCTATGTTTTTCAAATATGCTGTTTTAGAATGCTGTTTCTTTTTATATCACTTGAGGGTTTCATGGTCTGAACTGCTGATTCAAAGTCTACAATTATAAACAAACTGTATTAGTGGTGGTGCATCACAAATTATACAAAATTCTGTGCTTGTTTTGAAAATATAAAGGATAGCATTTCCAAATTTTATTAGCATTCATTGGAAGAAATGAATTATAGTGCAGAAAAGAAACAATTTTTTAAAAAAATGTGATGAAATCTCAACTCTCTGGTACTTACAAAAAATTATCTTTCATTAAAAGCTTATTTTTTTAGCAAGTGTTTCAATTTAATCTCAAATCTTAATAGCCAGTATCCATGCATTTTCTTTTTTTTTCCTCTCCTGCCTTTGCAGAAGCCATTTTGTAAAATCAAATTACCTCCTTTCTGCCTTCAGTTAGCATTCCCTAAGGAAGGCCATATGAGTAAGTGATACTTGCCCATATTTTAGAGATTTGTAGCAGACTACTGAATGGTCTAGTTCATTGCAGTTCTTTGTTTGGAAATAGCTTTAAAGAGTGAATTAACAGGATCCAATCTGTTAGATCTTGAAACATTATCCCAGGATGCTGGTGAATTAACAATTACATGAAATGTTGACTATTTAATGAGCCTTGGTGATGCAGTGGTTAGAATGCAGCACAGCAGGCTACTTCTGCTGCCTGCCAGCTGCCTGCAGTTTGGCGGTTCAAATCTCACCAGGCTCAAGGTTGACTCAGCCTTCCATCCTTCCAAGGTGGGTAAAATGAGGACTCAGATTGTTGGGAGCAATATGCTGACTCTGTAAACTGCTTAGAGAGGGCTGTAAAGCACTGTGAAGCGGTATATAAGTCTTAAGTGCTATTACTATTGTGGAATTTATTTAAAAAATATACATTTGATTAATATGACTTATACATACTTTTGAAAGAGGAAGGAAAGTGTGAATGCTGTTATAATTTGAGGGCATTGCTTATACTAAGTTTGCATGGTGTATTATTAAGGACTGATTTACAACTCTTTATTACTTGTTTCTGTTAGATTGAAGCACTTCCTGATGAATTATTCCAGTGCAAAAAGCTACAGCACCTTCTTCTGGGACATAACAGCCTAATGTACTTGTCCCCTCGAGTTGGTGAGCTTTCCAACCTTGTTCATCTGGAGCTCAAAGGAAACTATCTGGAGTTGCTCCCTGCTGAGCTAGAGGAATGTAGTTCTCTGAAACGGAATTGTCTAATTGTAGAAGAATGCTTGTTGAAAACACTTCCCCTTCGAGTAGCAGAACATATTTAGATATGCTTGGACAAAGTTTGAGATTGAGAAAAGTTGTGTGCATGTGGACAAAATCATGGTTCAAAGAAACATATAGACGAAAGAAGATAAATACAGGTTTGCCCACTGACTTCAGTTTCCTGAATCAACATTAAAATCATAAGCAGAAATGTAGACCTGGCAAGTAACTACATGCATTTCAGTCAAACCTGAAATAATGTGCAGAAAATTAAGTGGTTAATCAATTACTTAAGTGGCCGAGATTGAATAACATTTTCAGCTCTAAAAAAGTTTTTTTCCCTCTTCCTTAAATGGCAGTTCTTAAATAGTTGTAAGGACCAACTAATACATTTTTTTCATATCTTTTACTGTTGGCAGATACATAGAGGGAAGGAGAGACTATTTGTGAAAGCTTCCCTATATAAAATCTGTTTCAGAACTAAATGTTCACTTTTGTTTTTGAAAGATAGGAGTGCTTCCCCACATAGGCATAATGAAATTTCATTGGGATGCTATGAACTATGTCCAGATTATGGTACCAAAGTTCATGTAATCCAGTCTCCCAATAATTTATTCTGCTTTAACACTGGAGTTAATTATGTATACTTAAAGAAAAACAACTGGACCTGATATAATGGTAAAATCAAATCTTGGAGAACTATGCAAGTGTTAAAATTCAACATGTCACTTTTTTTTTTTTTTACTATACTAATGTATTGCTTGTTTTTCATTAAAAGGAAAAAGACTAGTGCTTTAATTTTGAGCAACAGTAGATATGTAATATGCAATGTAGAGGGTCTCCTTTCTTTTAAAAACCTGGCTTTGTTTTTTTCTCCCCAATTTTCTGGCCCACCATACTAAAAATTTTAAAGATGTCCCTCAAGTTACAAGTAATTGTAGAAATAGCATTTTAAGCACTTAAGAATATAGAGTATGAAAAGCAAGATATTTAATGAAAAGCACATGAATGCACAAAGCCTATATATTTCTCTCTTGTTCACAAATGTCCTTTGAAAATCTAACATAAGGAGGAACTTTCCTATAACCTCATTCTTTATTTTCACTAAAACAGGAGGAAGATTATTTACCTCTGTAAAGCTGAGTCATAACTAATATTTTCTAACAGAGTTCTACTTTAAAGAACTAGGAGAATTTCTGTGATAGCATATTGAGTAGCAAAGGAGGACAGGAGGAAAAATGATGAAAACTGATCCCTTTAACACAGTGTTTTCCCTCCTTGGCGAATTGAGTGGACTTCAACTCCCAGAATTCTCAGCAATGGCTATGCTGGCTATGCAATTCTGAGAGTTGAAATCTATATACCTGGAAATTGCAAAGGTTGGGAAACTCTGGTTTAACAGAAACCTCTATTAGACTGATTTTTTTTTTTCTGTGAGTGGAAAAGCAATTCCTCTCCACAGCAGGAAAATCGGGATTAAGTTCGTCGTTATTTTGAATGCATTTCGGTCTTGTTTGGGCACATCATCTTTATTGTGGCTGTGGTACTCTATGTGTGGGGACTTGGGGGGAGGGATTTTGGCTTCTGTTGTAAAAAATAACTTGGTTGCATGCTTTCCGAGAAAATGAATCTTTTACTTATGTATGATATAATCCACTATCTTCATTATGTGCCCAATGTTGTGGTTGTGTTGAATGAGATGCTGGAAATGTTGCTGGTTTTTTTTATAAATTTTTGATTGCTTCTTTAAATGCGGCACACTTGTTTTAATGATGCCATAAATTTGAGTTGTTTATGAAGTGAAAATTTCTCAATGTTCATGTTATGTCCATCTGAAGAATTACATTCCAAAGAACTTTCAGAGTAACTCTCAGGGAACACACATGTGTTGTTGCTTCATGGGTTTGATGCAACTCACATTTCCCCAGCTTTTTTAGTTAAAGGTACAATTTATTATACAGGTATCTTTTTTCCAGTAATTTTATTAAGGACAATAAAAGATGATACAAAGTAAAAGAAAAAAGAAAAAGAAAAAATGCAAGAAAATAAAAAAGCAAGAAGCATCCCCCTTTTTAACAAAGCAACTTTCTAGCCTCATCACAAGTATATAAACAGTTTCATGAACACCTCTCCTTCTCTTAAATTAACGAATATAAAACTCTTCAGCCCATAGCCGAGCTTAGTAATAGGCAAATCAAATAAGTAACATCTTTTTAACCAATGTATCAGTAAAAAGTCCAAAAAGAGCTATAAACTATTAAAATTAATTAACATATATAAATAACAATGTTTCACATCTCAACCATTAGTTGTAAGGAAAACCCTACATAAAAGCATAAAAAGGTCAAATTCCAACACAATATACATTTCTCCCATTCAAAATGCCAGCAATTCCAGAGAAAACTACCACAAACAGCAACATTATTATATGCATGTATAGATACTAACTATCCTAGACCACTTTGGAACAAATCATATCGATCTTTTGGTAACTAGCAATAGACCTTCTGGTACCTTCCACCAGTCACAAGATAGAATAGTTCATCTCAAATTTCTTGTCCCAGGGAGCACAGGCAACAAACATTTTCAATGCCACCTGACCTGAGATACATCTTTTCCTCCAATACCTTCCTGAGGCTAATAGTCTTGTCCTCAGACTATTTGAAGCCAGAAAGTAGAACTGATTCTGGTAGCTCTCATTTGGGCTAATGGATCCTGGCTATCAGTTCTAGTCACCTTGTCATCCATTAAGCTAAGTTGTTCACAGAGATAGGCAGCTATAGAAATAGAATGAATGAATAAATGAATGAATGAACAACAAACAAGTTGCCTGGCATCATCAAAGTGGCTAAGCCATGGGTGTCGAACTCCTCGTGTCACGTTGCCATTATGTGACATTCCGTGACGTTCCATGACATTTTCCCCATTCACAGAGCTGGGATGGGCCTGGCCTGCGCATGACGCATCCGGCCCATAGGCCATCAATTTGGGCTAAGCCAAGGGGGATTCAGTTATCTTCATTCAGCTGCTTATAATTAGATGACTGAGGGCTGTAGTAATATATGAGAATCACCTTGAGAAACAGAGCAAAGGGAATTATCTACCGCCCTAGGGAATGATCAGAAAGAGAGGATACAGTCCACACCTGTATAACAGGCAGAAAAAGAGGTTCAGAAGGGACTTATCCCCAGTTTTCGGGCTCTAAAGGTAATGGTGGGAGATTTGTACTTTCAGACTTTTAAGACTCTGTTAATGTAGCCTTACAATAAAATTGAAGTACCTCATCATGGCCTGTTTTGCAACTGAGAGGGCTGTCATGTTGATTGGAACTATCTTCCTGACTATGATAAAATAAAAAAAATTATCCAAATTGATCAATAAATTCTTGAGGTGGGCTGTTATTAAAACCATCAGTTATCCATAGGTATCTTTCAGGAGACTCCTACTAGAGCTAATACTTAGAAGCCTTCAGTCATTCTTTGTTCAAACATTTGCATAAGTTGTCCTCAGAAAACCAAATTTGGAAAGGAATGGAATTGGAAATAGTCATAATAATACAGCCAGGCGGAATTCTGAAATAGATGCTAGATGAACCATCAAAATCTACCTAAAAGACTTTACAACCTCAGACAATATCCTGGTTGACTTTCAACATTGATATTTCAGTCTCAAAGCCTTCCTAATCTGATTTCCAAGTGAATTGAGGCATATATCAGATTAATCTCTGAGATTCAAGATTAAGTCTGCCTTATGGAGATGGAACACTCCATAGCACAGCTAACTCAACCACCCTTGATACTAGTGACTCCCTGGCACATAGGGATAGGAGGTAATCCTTACAGAGCACCTCAACTCTTGTGCCTTGGTCAAAGCACCTTTCAGCAGGAAAGTACCAAAAGAAAAAAAATCCAGCAAGAACTAGGCCGCCTCCAGATACTCAGATCCTGTAACTTTGGTATATGCCACTTTAAATTATTCTTGGTCTACTATAGGAAAATACATTGGGCTTGTCATGAAGGTCCTTTTATTGTATAGAGCAGAGGTCTCCAAGCTTGGCAACTTTAAGACTTGTGGACTTCAACTCCCAGAATTCTCCAGCCAGCATAGCTGGTTGCAGAATTCTGAGAGTTGAAGTCCACAAGTCTTAAAGTTGCCAAGTTTGTGAACCCCTGGTATAGAGCGAGCATCCAGCCTACATGGGCACTGACAAAATCTGTGCATTGGAAGGAGTTTTAATGTCTCTCCTGTATTCCTGACATTTCAAGTTTTGTTACTCGGAGCCTGTTTTTCTTGCTTGTCACTCCAGAACTGGAGAAAAGAACTGTCTCCTTCCATAAGAAGCAATTTCAGGCAGCTTTTAAACCCTACCGCTAGTATAAGTATAAGGGAAAATACTGTACTTTCTTTAACCCACACTGTCTCTGCTGTAGAAAAAGGACCATCATGTACCATTCCATGTACCATTAAAGAAATATTTTATTTGATTGGTTTAAGAAGAGTTATCTTAATATTGAAAGATGATGAATTGTATCTTAAGAACATTTTCTTAAGGTTATCATGAATCTGATGTTCCCTGTTTGAAATAAGACTATCTTTTTACATTGTGTTTCACCAAAAATAGCTTTGAACATTCTCTCCATCCAGATATTTATCTTCGAAAGAAGCTTTCCCCATCTTGATTCCAAATGTTTTGGATTTCCATCTCCTGCCAACTACCATTAAGTGACAAGATAATGACTTTGAGATCCAACACATTGGGAAGAATATGAATGAGAGAAGAGTTAAATCCTGTTTTGAAATAAATAGGAACACTAATGTAAAGAGTTTCTTCGGCATTCATAAAGAAATTGTGGTAGATAAGAAAGTTTTTGAAAATAGCATTTCCTGACATGGTGCTCACCTCATATATTTGACTACAAATCACCAACACTCTTAACTTAATTGGTACATGCTGAATGATGGGAGTTGTAATTGATCACATTTAAAAATTACAAGCTTTAGGGATAAAATGGAAATTAATAATACTTCTGAAAATAAGACATTTTTAAAAAGCTATAGGCAAGATATCTAGAGATGTGCATGTAATTAGCATTTTAATATTTGTTGCAAAATATGGTTCATAAAAGGCAAGAAATTGAAAGGCTGGTAATTCTAGCCTTAACGGATGCCACAGTGTGCCTTCTGGATTTTTTGTGTGTGCCCCATTTCCCCAGTAGCAGAAGTGACCTATAAATATTTTTAATATCCAGTCTGTTGCTTTCCATCATCACACTATTTACGTATTAGAAGGAAATTCTGCTGAGAGCAAATGAACTACTTGTTAAATTCTCCTTCATGATTGTAGGATAAATAAGCTTAAACCATATTTGTAGATAGCACTTATTTTATACTGTACACCATGGTGGTTCAGTAAATGTAATGCTGCTGGGCTTTGGGAGGGCTTTGAATATCATCTTGCATATGTTGACAGATTTATTGGGAATAAAATTTGAATAAATAATGGATAAATGGATAAACATCAGTTATCTTGTCCATGTTTAATTTCTCGATTCTATTGTTTTAAATTTGTTGAAGGAGCAGGGGTTGTATACATTTATGAATATAGAACATTTCTATTAACTATAAGCACTATCCAACTTATAAACACTCACACCTGCATTGTGGAACCATTGGATCCAAAGATTTTTCATATTTGCTTCTGTTTGGATAGCACTGCCCCAAATACTTTCAGAGGTCAATCTAGGAATCCTTCTAGACTCACCAGTTTCTCATCAAAGAGCAGGTGGCCATGATTGTGCTGTTTGTGCCCATTCCTGCATCAGAAAGTCTTTCTTATAGTTACTCGTGCCTTAAGTCCTCTCATGATTGATTACTAATACATTCTACATAGAGCTGCCCTTGGTGACCACTCAGAAGCTTCATCTGGTCCAAAATGCAGTAGCATAGGTGGTTTATGGGAGTACTTCCTATTCTCATATAACATTAAGCTCTATGTTCATACAACACTGTGCATAAGATGCACAGATCACTTGCAAGGCTGGTAAGGTTAGCATGTTCTGGGTCCCCTCATCCCCTCCTTCTCTATATTTGGCTGACGTCCCTCCCTTTCCTCAAATGCCAAGTCTGGGAATGGTGTGACCCATTGGATGATATTTTCCCCAGCATTTTATATGTTCCTGTTGTGGTTTTTTTTATTTTGAATGCACTTTTATGTGATTTTTGTGGAGTCTATTATTGAAAAATGTAATATCCTTTCCTTTCTTTTCCCCCACTCAGCATATGACTCAGGGCAGCATACATTTTTCAATAACAATAGACTCCACAAAAGTCACATAAAAATCCATTCAAAATATACATACATACATACATACATACATACATACATACATACATACATATATATATTCCCTCCCCCTTGACATTTGCCAGATAATCTCTATAAATTAGTTGAGAATTTTTTCCCAACAATTTGATAGAACTTGCTAGAATAAAGACAGAGCTGCAAAAGATACATTAATAGATTTTATATTATACATTTTTACAAATCTTACCTCTTTCAGTTTCAGAATGATGTAAGCTAGACAGCTGATGCCGAAATTGTTGCACACTGCAAAATCTAGCTAAGAAAATATTAGTAAAGTGCAATTTGCTGTTTATGCCATTAGGACAATTTATTAGGATGATTGTCCAAATAAAAGATGACTCAAATACTTTCCCCCCACAAATATTCTGTAAACAGCAATTTTGCAAATTCATCAGTTTTATCGCCTATCCTCAAATATATTGGGATGAGATATATGCAGTATTCCAGAAGTGTGTAGTTACTTAACACCAATAAATGGTAAATAAACTCAGGAGTAGGAACACAAACGTATGTAGGCAGATTTTTCTAACAGTTGTATTTTAGTATATCAACTGCAAAGTTAAATTCGAGTTTTCTTTCTAGTGTTCTGACTTCCAAAATCAGAACCTATTTAGATAAGGAGGACAAAACCTACCTTTTCCCTAGATAATTGAAACAAAGGGAATATTCAAAACCTGAAAAGGTCCTTCCTTAAGACCACTGCTTCATTTTATAAGCCAATTATTTAGTTCAATAGTTTTATGAACATCTATGCTTCTATTTCCATTTATTTGGTATAACAATATTATTAAAATGTTATATTTTGTAGCACTTTAATTTCTAAGCCTTTGTTTTTGTTCATATTAAATATTGCTGCACTGTTTTTGTCTTAAATGTTCCCACTCAAGAAAAATAAATCGGATTTTAATACATGTAGAAAACCATATATGGAGTTCTTTTGTGCCTTTCAATGTTTTTGTACTGAACGTTGCATCTTGGCTTCTACCGCAAACTTAATAGTCAGACAATTGACAGAGAACTCTTAGTTGTTTCTTTCCTTTGTGATTTGTATTACATTTTTATTAATCTTTTTCCATTTTGGGCCTTAATAACCTATTAATTAGTATTAGCTTTTCATTGATTGAAGATTAATAAAGGAAAGGTGCAGACCTTTTTCATCCTCCCAAAATCACTAATAAAATTTTAGTTTTTTTAAAATAGATAAATGTTGTGTCCTCCTTGGGTTGGGTGGAGAAATCCTGTACCACTTTCCTACCCACTGCACTTGTTATCTTGTAATTTTTTTATTGCTCCCTAATTTAGATAATTGCAAAAGCTGAAAAATTTGGATTAAGAGAGGAACTTTTCTTTACAGTACTCCAATCTCAATGTATTCCTCCCTAGATTATTCTAAACTCTTAGCACGTCATCGGGCTAACAAAAGTCAATATCGTAATATTCTGAAGCACCAGTAAATGGATGATAATGGGTTGTCACATGAGATTTCCACTTGTTGATTCTGCCAAATTCAGCAGATATGATTAAATCTACAGTCTTGTACTAAACTCTGTCCATCAGGCTTGTCCAACCGATGCCCTTTGGGCCACATAAGGTCCTGGACAGATGTGTCATTTGATCCTGGACAAGATCATTTTCTTTAAAAAATGAAGTTTGTTATGTATATACAATAGCTAATATTATATATTTTATATGCAGCCCAAGGCAATTCTTCTTCACTTAATGTGGACCAAGCAAGCGAAAAGGTTGGAAACTAATTGTTGGACACTAATGCTAATTTTGAATCACTTTTTCCAAAGAAGTCTGAATCTGATTAACCGTGAATGTATGTGAGCTAGAAAGAACATGAATGCTTCTATTGAGACAGAAAGTGCATAGAAACTTTAGAATTTCCCATCACCCCCGCAATTCCTTATTGACTCTGAAAACTTGGATCTCTGAAGCTCTTAGATAATTTGATTACCACATACAAAAATCTTAATCTGTTAGAAAATGAAATAGAAATAGAAATTTCCTCTGAAAACAGAGATTAAATAATTTAATATAAAGTGCAAGGATTAAACAGAAATAAGTGACAACATGCAGAATGCCTATGTCCCATGTATTATTTTGTTAAAAGCCACTGTAATTGGCTTGTTAATTATTTCTCTTCTTCCCTTTTCCAATTTCCTTACCTGCCAAAAATTGGATATGAGAAACAAATTATTATGAGATGATGTTTAAGTTATTACAAGATTATTAAGATTGCTGCTATAAATATGTGGCAGGATTTACTATGCATTCCTTTATGTTGATTTTTTAAAAAAAATTATTCATGGCACAATATAGTCATTAATACAATAATTTTAAAATTTCCATCCTTTAACAACATTTACTCAGGGGTGTCAAACTCGATTTCATTGAGAACCACATCAGGGTTGTGTATGACCTCAGGGGGGCAGGGGGGGCATGGCAAGCTTGACGTCACTCGTGTCAGGGGTGCCTGTGGCAGCCTGAGCACTCTGCCAGTGCAAATGGGCTCCTGAGCTCAGTTTTCACCTGTGACAGCCTCTTGCAACCCTCTGCCAGCAAAAATGGAATTCAGGAGGGTCGTGTGTGGCTCTTGCTAGCTCCGTTTTTGCTGGCAGAGACATTGCGGCTGGTCCTTCGCTGTTTCCAGGGTGGCACTGCGGGCCAGATCTAAGTCCTCTGTGAGCCGAAATCGGCCTATGGGCCTTGAGTTTGACACCCCTGATTTATATCATCTGTTTTACAAAACATCTTTTCCAGGAAATGCGTCACTTCGTGTAAATTGAAAACATATGTTAAAGCCTTTTAAATTTAAGTCATCAACAATTCCTATTTGTTGCCTCATGTCTGCTTTGGCTTAGATGTTTGTGGGTTTGATTTTACTTGGGTTTTTAATGCATCAGATTAGGTCAAATATGATGCAAGCAAGCTTTGCTATCGGAGAAATCATTTGTTTATGTTCAACCCGAAATGTTGAAATTCTGTATAAATATTTATTTTTCATTTCGACTAAAATTGCTGCAGTGTAATGCAAGCTCATGCTTCCTTTTTCCCTTCAGACGAGAGAAAAATGTATTTGAAGCAGCCATCATACGGAATCCTACTTCAAATTATATTTGTACATAATTTGCATAATTGGTATACATAAATACATTTAAAAGTGTCTATTGGCAGAAGTCTTTGACTTACAGCCATGACGAGACCTCTCACAATCACTGCAGCATTCCCCCCAGTCACATGATCAAAACTTGGGTGCTTGGCAATCAGTATGTATTGGTGACATGATGAGGAGTTGCAGCATCCTGGAGTCATGTGACCTCTATTTGTGACCTTCCCAACCATTTTCAACAAGCAGTCAATGGAAGAGGCCAGATTCACTTAACAACCAGCGACAGAAATTTTGATCCCAATTGTGTTTGTAAGTTGAAGACTACCCGTACGTCAAGAAAATCCCCCAAATAACATTCTGCAGTCAGAATAAGCGACCTTTTCTTTGGGAAAACATTATCTTTTATAAATTATAGTAGCAGGATTTTCCCTAGAAATCATCTTTCCTCTGCCCCAAAAGATCCAAATTCGCCTCTACCCTCCCTCTAATTTACATGGTATCTGAAATCAGATGACTCTAAAATTAAAATCATTTTCATAAGCCGTGATGGGGAGGGAGGGAGGAACTGAACTTCCGCTTTCTCCTCTATAGCAATCTGCTAATGCCAGTTCCTGAGCTTCTAGTGAAGCAAAGCAGATTCATAAAAAAAAAAAAAATAATGTATCTGACCTGTGGTTTGCAAGCAGAATGGCATCAAAATGCAATTTTGAATACATTGTGTGCAAGAGCAAAGAGCAATCTGCACAGAAATTTTAACCAAGAAAAAACAGAAAGTCCCCTGACCTTTGGCTGAACTTATTTTCTCAAGTTCCTTTTTATGTACCACGCTATAGCACTGAAGTTCTTCCGAAAATTATGTGCTTGCACATTTGTTTTTAAACTGAAAAATGGAATACAATTCTGCACTAGAATATTTAAAGAAGAAAAAAAGCTAGGCCAACAGATTACTCTTAATGTGAGGGAAAATATTTAGATTACCCTAACAGGTGCTTGAAATAGCATGTGGAAAAGGGCAGGGGTTGGAGTCTTCTTCCCTGGGGATATTTAAAGAAAGGGTGGATAACCATCTCATTATGCTATAGTATTGGATCCTTACCCTGTTTTTAAGGAAGATGAAGGAGATCAGGGTTGTCAAACTCCCGGCCCACAGGCAGGATGCCTCACGTGCTGGCCACGCCCCACCCAGTTTAGCAGAGAGGAAAAAAGCCCCGATAATGTCACATGACACTGTTGTGACGTGAGTTTGACACCCCTGGAATAGATGATCTTCAAAATCCCTTCCAAGATTCTTACCTCCCTCCTCAGCAATTCAAACAGCAGCAGCAGCACCCTTCAACCTTCACCAAACGGCAGAATTTTTGATCAGGGAACTGGCAATGATTGAGGAAGGGAAAAACTGATGTCAAACTACTCCCTCCAAGTTCAGAGTCTCAAGGGTCCAATGATTGCAAACGTAACTTAATATAGGATTATCACATTTATACACTGGCATCTGCCAGATATGGCTCCTTTATTATTTATACAGAGAAAAAGCTTTGCTGATGCCCTACTGAACACCACCTGGCAATTTAGTCAAGAGAAACTGCTTGCTCCCAGATGATAAAACAACACATAGACTTTAAACCTGAGGTATTTTTATTGGGAATTATACCGGAAATATATAGTAAAGAACTGAAATATTTGATTGTAAATGTTTTAACAGCAGCTAGAATTGTATTTGCTAAGAATTGGAAAAATGAAAAAATACCTATGCAGGAGGAAATTATTAAGAAAATCATGGACTGTGCTGAAATGAATAAATTGACATTTGAAATTAGAGAACGAAGACAAACAATTTTATATGATATGGGATTTATTTTATGAATGGTTAGATAAGAAGACATGGTAAAGATATAGATTAGGAAGCTTTACAATAAAAAGTTAATAGATTGATATAGAATACATTATAAAATATATAACCATTGGGTGAATGTATAAGATTAACATAATGAAATTTAGAATATCTCACATAGAATGATGGAAAAATAGTTTAGTCAAATGAATGATTAATGATTGATAACACATAAGCACATGTTAGATTGATAAGGTGAGAATTTATACAACTTGTGAGTAATGACAAAAAAAGGATAGCACAAAAGATTGTAACCAACTGACACACTGTATGTATATAATTGAAAGATAGTTTTGTTTTATGTCTTGTATGTTTGTTGCAAAAAATAAAAACTTTATATATATAAAAAGAGAAACTGCTTGTTCCCCATGCCTTCTTGAAACCATGGTTTAGCAAAATGTATTGAACTTACTATTGGGCCAGGGGTTGTGCAAAATCATGTTTATTTTAGCAATAGTTTGTTGAATAATCCTGAGTTGGCTGGGTTTACATTATACCCTAAACTGTGAACTATGGTTTACAAATCACAAAGGCTACATTTAAGCAGTAGGATAATTTTGTTTATTTCTGCCTTAGAATGCTGTGTGAATCTAATCAGTGTTAATTTATTAACTAGTCTTTAATATCAAGCATATACAAAATATGAAAGAACAAAATTATGCTTTTGGCCATAGATCTATAATACAACAACTGTGGCTATCATTTTACAACATAGCTGCAAAAATATGGCCCATGCCAGAATCCCTTTTGAATTCCCCCGGTCCTTCAGATGAGTTCTAGGGTTTGTGTTGTTGAAGGAGTTTAAGTGACAAAATTTGTTCCAAAATGGGTCCAGTTGGAGATTAGAGCTCTTAACATGCTATAGAGCAGGGGTGGGCAAACTTTTTGGCGCGGGGGCCGCATTGACTTTTAAAATCTGACAGACGGGCCGGGTCATCACAAGATACGATACATATACATCAGCAGGGCTGACCCTCCCTCTTGAACCAACATCTAATTGGGGGGAGCAGACCGGCCTTCAGTCTCTTGCGAGAAACTGCTGACTAACCCTGCAAACCGCTTGCCGAGGTGTGTGTGTGTGGGGGCTTTCGCCTGCCTTTCCCCCCGCTCCAGCCGCCAGTTGCTCCTTGAGGCGCAGCTCTTAAAAGCCTGCTCCCAGCACCTGAGCAACTTCCCAGCAACTTTCGGCTTCCTTTTAACTCATGGGCGCTCGCGCCTGGCCCTGAGCTGCACAGCGGAGGGGAAACCTGGAGCGCCGCCGGGTCGCCTCCTCCAAGCTGCCCGCCCGCTGGACGGAACCCTTCCCGCTCCTCGGCGGGAAGACGCTCCTGCCTGCAAACTTTGCCTTTGCAAAGTTTAAGCCTGAAGCCCGGAAACCCGAGCAACTTCCCAGCAACTTTCGGCTTCCTTTTAACTTGCAGGCGCTCGCGCCTGGCCCCGAGCGCGCGGCGGAGGGGAAGCCCGGAGCACCACCGGGTCGCCTCCTCCAAGCAGCCTGCCCGCCCACTGGACGGAACCCTTCCCGCTCCTCGGCGGGAAGACGCTCCTGCCTGCAAACTTTGCCTTTGCAAAGTTTAAGCCTGAAGCCCGGAAACCCGAGCAACTTCCCAGCAACTTTCGGCTTCCTTTTAACTCGCAGGCGCTCGCGCCTGGCCCCAGCCGCGCGGTGGAGGGGAAGCCCGAGCACCACCGGGTCGCCTCCTCCAAGCAGCTCGCCCGCCCGCCGGGCGGAACCCTTCCGCTCCTCGGCGGGAAGGCGCTCCCGCCTGCAAACTTTGCCTTTGCAAAGTTTAAGCCTGGAAGCCCCGGAAACCCGAGCAACTTCCCAGCAACTTTCGGCTTCCTTTTAACTTGCAGGCGCTCGCGCCTGGCCCGAGCCGCGCGGCGGAGGGGAAGCCCGAGCACCACCGGGTCGCCTCCTCCAAGCAGCTCGCCCGCCCGCCGGGCGGAATCCTTCGCGCTCCTTGGCGGGAAGACGCTCCAGCCTTCAAACTTTGCCTTTGCAAAGTTTAAGCCTGAAGCCCCGGAAAAAAAAAGGGGATCGGCGGGGACTCACCTTCGGAGAGGTTGCACTCGAAGGTGATTTCGAACTCCCAGCCGAGGCCTTTGCAAAGTTCTTTTCTTTCCTACCCCGAGAGTGCTCCGCACTGTTTTGCAGCTTTGGGGGCCACGCAGCACAGGGCAATACACCATGCCCAGCGATTTTTTTTCAGGGACGGGCCGGATTGGACAGACCAACGGGCCGGATGTGGCCCACGGGCCGTAGTTTGCCCACCCCTGCTATAGAGTGTTGCAACCTTGAGTTGATGGAAGTTGTGGAGTCCTGATTCAAACATACAAGAAATCACTGTGACATGGTAAAAAATATGGAATTTTTTAAGGAAGATTTGTCTTAAAGCAATATTTACATGTGATTTTGAAATACGGCTTTTATTCTCTAAACAAATTACTTTCAAGCCTAACTTCTGTTTAAGATTGTGAACATTTACATTAGTTCTCTTGTTTAGCATGGAATCTCCCCATTTATCATTGTACAAAAAATATTTTGATTAATTACATAAACTGAAATGGCAGGCTACAAATGCACAGAATTCTTTCCCACCCCAAAGAACACTGATGTGAAAATATTAGAATCCTCTCCCTTATTCTCAACTTGCCAGAAAATTATATCACAATAAAACAATGGTCATCCTCACTGTAGGCTTACCAGACATTTGGCAAAAGGAGAGCCTGTCCTCTTTTTTGCCCTCATGTCCTCTCCATTCAGCAGTCACAAAATCAAATATTTTCCAGCTTTGGGGGGATTTTTTGGACTGTTTTCACAACAGTAGTTATTCAAACTTTCATTTATTGCAAGCTTGTAAATTGTCTGCCTCATTTTTTCCATCATGTCGCCATATTCAGCAGTCAAGATTTGCACTATTTGTTTTACTTCCTGATCCCATCGGTCAGTTTCATTCCGATCCCTTCAATCCAAACTTTGTAATCTGTAGATCACATGATTCGCTCTGTTTCGATGGTAAAATCTGGAGAGGGCATTGTTGACTCTACACTGTCACCAGCATATGCTGTTGAAAACAAAAGATTTGTTAGAAAAATATTGCAATTGAACAGTCTTTCTGATGCTGAAAAAAGTAATTTTCCTATGTATGTAGGCCCAAGTAGATTTTTTTTTTGCAAGTTTTCATTGTAATTTTTGTTGTAGGCGCCAGGAAAGTTAAACAGATAACGTGCCCTTGTGTTCTCCATTTGTTCTTCTAATTATCCATGTCCTCCGTTGCCTATACCTGGTAACCCTATATTATTAGTAATCTCTCCTGCCTCTGTTTGAAGTCATTGCAGTTATCTGACCTCCCCCAAAGATAGTAACAAGCTTAACAAATTTCTACACTTTCAGCCTGCCCTTGGATAGTGCTGTTATAAGGACACACAGTAAACAATGGCTTCAGCTTGTCTTAGTCGTGGGCTGGGGTTAAGATGAAGACAATATTATGTGGGTACAACAGAAAAAAAAACTGTTACCAAGACACGTTTACAAGTGGAGAAAGATCTGCAACTAATGTAAAAGCTGCCATTTTTACAGAGGAATTTCCCTTTAGAAATCTCAGCATGAAATTACTCAACTGGAAGTATCAAAATATGTTAATCCATCGTTTATGGCATAAAGTCATTTTCTCATACACTACAGATGTCAGAAACAAGCTACATGCAATTGTACTCATAGCACATGTTTAAACATGTTTGAGTGAAAAAGCAGATTCCTAATTTGGGATATCTTAAATCTGGATTCTAAGCTTCCTCTGCATAACCACCCACATACAGTAGATTAAAAAAAAAAAATCACTGGGGAAATGTTTTCTCTAAAATTAAAAATGATGCAACCCCATCCCAATAAGAGCAAGTTTTAGAATAAGATTGTCAGAATAAGCATACTTATTTCTGCAAAGTAAAAAAAAAAAACCCACCAGAGTAAGCACTGTTTTATTAAACACACAGTACCATATATAATACACTACATTAAAGCATGATTTATTTTAACCATGCTTTGTTGGTTTAAACAATGGCCAAGTTCAAAAATGATGTTCTACCATAATTTATAAATCATAGCAGTTGGATATATGCGATACATTAAACTAGACCAAGCCATATTAGCACAATACATAAAATCAGTCATTTTTCATTCACGTATATATAAATACAGAGAATGATTTCCACAGCGTCTGGCGTCTGCAGTTTGGGCTTAGTTCATAGAATGATTTCAGCCCCCATGGCTGACAGCAGAGTGTTTCCCATCATTCCTGCACAGCTATAGCAACTGGATCCCAGTTACTCCTTTCTCCAGACACAACAGGAGGAAAGGGAAACATATTATAGGAGCCTCTGTGGAGCAGTGGTTAGAATGCAGTACTGCAAGCTACTTCTGCAGCCTACAATTTGGCAGTTCAAATCCCACCAGGCTCAAGGTCAACTCAGCCTTCCATCCTTCCGAGGTGGGTAAAATGAGGAACCAAATTGTTGGGGACAATAGGCTGACTCTGTAAACCGCTTTGAGAGGACTATAAAGTGGTATATAAGTCTAAGTGCTTATTGCTATTGCTATATTCCCATAGCAGGTCCTTTCCTAGTTGCTGCATGATGTCATGATCTTATTGTAGTCCATCAGAAATAATAACAGCTTTTCATCACTTATCGACAAGGGCTAAAATCAATTTTCAAGTGAAGACTGGCGAATCTGTGGCCTGCTGGATATTGCTAAAACTCTGAGCAGACTCAACCAGCATGATCAATGAGGGAAGATAGGCGTTATAGTTGAGCCACATCTATATACATCTACTCCCTCTTTTGTTTGTGGCAGCCCACTTGATAAAAAGCGTCCACGAAAGAGACCTAAAATAAGATGTATCATGTTGGGCTCAATTGGCAAAGGGAAAGCTCAGGAGCCTATTGATTGGAAACTTGCTGAAGAGGCCTTCATCCTGCAGTGGATAGACAATGATAGAATGATGATGATGATGATGATGAAGTATCAACCACGTCGGTCAGGTTCATTTCTGAATTGATCCCAAGTGGTTTGCACGGCTGCAACCTTGCCTATGCATATGCTTAGGGCACAAGTTCTTCCTTGTGGAGACAAACGCGGGCAGAACGGCTAGGAGAGCGGCCATTCCCGAAAACTACAGCCCCGCCCCACGCCTTGGTGAAATGAACTCGGGGCTCCGCATCTGCCCTCCACCGGCCCACGTTGAGCCAGAGCAAAGGGCGGAATACTCCCTGCGCAATAGTAGCCTCCAGAAGCCACGTGCGCCTCAGCGTCGAAGCAGGGAGTGGCCCGGAGTAGAAGGCCGGCAGAGGAGGCGGGAAGAGAAGGAGAGAGAGAGAGAGAGGGGAGGACCCGGGGACCGCGGCCTCGAGTCACCGCTCTCCGAACAGAGCATCAGCCGGACGCCGCCTTGGGCTGCTATGGAGGGTGCCGGTGACCGCCTCGGCTTCGAGCACCGCCGCTGCCCGTGAATTGTCGCCCCCCCACCCCAGCTCTTTTCAGCGAGGTGAGTCCACCATCGTCGTGGGTGGGTGGGAGAAGGAGCGCCCCTCATCCGCAGCCACTTGGCGGCCCCCTTTGGACACTCAGGCGCCGGAACGCGGCAACTCCGGATGGCTTCTTTCTTCAAGCGAGACCAGCTTCTCTCCTCGAAAATAAATTGGGGCTGGGGGGAAATTATTAACCAGTGTCGCGCGCTGGAAAAAAACATCTCAACGCCCGGGGTTCGCGGTCTTTTATGCATGCCATCCTGAGTTGTGTTTTTTTTTACCTTCAACGAGTAAAGGGCATTTCTTCTTCGGTTTTTGGGCTGCTGCATTTCTTCTCTCTCTCAAGGCGGCGGAGGGGAAGTGGTGGTGGGGGGCGGCCGGAGGAAACCTGGCTCCTCTGGGCAGCCTTTGCCTAACCTCGGTTCCCCCCACCCCCAGCCTTGGCTGTTCTTGGGAGTCGGGAAAGCCGCCCCCCCTTCATCGCTTCTCCTCTCCCCCGCCTGACGCGCCACAACGAGTGGCCCGTTAGTTCTCCCAGGGAGAAATGCACCTCCCCGCTTGCGCATTGTTGCTCTGTTTGGCCGGACTCCGTGACTCCCCGGAGGAAAACTTTCCACAACGTCCCGTCTCCCGTAGTTAACTTTTTTTTCCTCCCTAGACTCCGCTTTCAGCGAAGGAAGGAAACGGTGGGAGGGGGGGAGAGGGGCGGCCACCCCTTTTGCTGAGGCTGGAGGCAAGCAGGGGAGAAGCGCGGGATGTTTCCCGCCGCTGCCGACGACGCGTCTTCGCCGGCAGAAGCGATGGAGGCAGAAGCCGAAGCTGAAAAGTGGCGGTTTCAAGGCCGGCTACCGTGCAGTAGCTAGAAGGGGATATAGGAAGGAGTGGAAAAGTTGCAATGCGTAGCTTCAGTTTCGGGCGGACTGATTTTTACTCGTCTCAGTATGACGCCTGCCAAATCTCGCTTGTTTACTGTATGCTACCTCTGGGTGGCCGTGACGGCTGGGGATGATGGGAGAGATACTCCAATGTCTGAGGATGGATTACACAGGATCTAAGAGAGCGATGAATTATGCTGTAAGGCATTCCTCTTGATGTATTCCAGTCGCATCTCTCTTCCTAGGAAAAAGAGGAACATTAAAAAAAATATTGCTGTTAAAGATGAAAATAGACAACTCGTATTGAATTGTTGTTGTTAGTTACGAAGTAATAACCGACCCATCCCGACCCCATGGACAATGTTCCTTCAGGACTACCATCTTCTGGAGTCCATTTCAGCTCACGCCTCTTGCTTCAGTGGACTCCATCCACCTGGTTCTCTGTTGCCCTCAATCTTTCCCAGCATTATGCTCTTCTCCAGTGAGTCCTTCTCATTAGGTGGCCAAAGTATTTAAGTTTCATTCCTATTGAACAGTTATTGTCATCCCTGTTGCTATAGTACAAAGGAAAAAAAATGGAATTATTAGGGCAATGTTAAATAGCTCTCATATTTCCAGCGACTGTGGTGAGACAGAAATAGGGAAATATTAACTTGCCAAATGGAAAACCTTTGGATTCTATTTTTCCTCATCCTCAGCTAATATTTGGGGATTATGGGAACTGAAGTCCAGTAACATCACAGAGGCCTTATATTATGGTTCTTGCTTCTCCCAAGGATGTAGTGAAAATTAAGATAAAGCGGGATTTCAGAAGTGGTGGGAAATTTACTGTGCAACCATCCTGCCTTCTTCATTTAAAATTATAATCTTACTGTTATCTGGTAATAAGACTCATTAATTATCTATTTTGAATATGCATATAAAGGATTGTGCTTTTGGAACAGATTTAATTTGCAGTCTTTTAACTGTTTACAGAGAAGATAACCGTATCTAAGAGATAAGTCATCACTTTATGTGGTTTCCTAATTTGTGAGATATGCAACCCTAATGAATAGATGGATATGATTGAGTGAATAAAAAGCCTTGAGGTAACTAAGTCTGATTGTTTTCCTTTCACTTAAAAATAGTTCCTTCAACTATGTAATGGAGTTTTGTTTGTATTCATATTGATATGAGATGGGTGTTGGCTGCCAGCTTTTCTTTATCGTTTAATTCCATTAAGGAAACTGAGCGTACTGTAAAAGCTCCCACATTCACGCTAATGTTTTATTCCTTTTGGAAGGCAAGCTCTTACTTCATATTGTAAAACAGAAGATTTTGAATTTTCAATCTAGGACTGCCTGTAGGTTTTTGATATGCTTATTGGCGGGTTGCAATTTTTATAACTTATTGGAACACAATAGAAAAGACTAGTAGGGCAGCATTGTATGGGTGCTTTATTCATATTGGGGGGGGGGGGGGGATAGTGAGGATATTTGGATTTATTTATTTTTTCAAATTGTTCCAAGAGAAGAAACTGGTAGTTGTAATGTTCATCCAGAGAGCTGGTATGACCACAGAATGGCTCTCTGGATGAACACAGCCCATCAAAGTTATAATTTTTTCCCCCTTATTCTGTACTGGCCTGCCTGATTGTAAGGTTCAGAATTGGAGGAACATGGACTGATGGGTTCACCTTGCAGCTCAGGAGCCAGTAGGCTCCCAGATGAGGTTCAGGAAGAAAAGCCTTTTGAAGGATGAGCCTGCAATTCTGGAACAGTCAAGTAACCAGCACCCCACCCCTTTGCAGAAGCACAGCAGTCACCTAAAGTAGACCCCAAAAGTGGACCCCAAAAGATTCTCACACATATAGAAAGTTCAGGTGAGTGCAGCGCTCTTCATTTAGCAGCAACTATTCCAAATATGATGGTAATAAGAAATTCTGACCAATGCATTTATTTACGGCCAAATTTCGTGGGCCTGACAACAAAAGTCTTCAGTATAAAACTGATTCAGGCCACAGCACCAGCCAGGAGAGGGTTCTACTCAACTAATTGGTTGAATAGGTTAGCTTGCAATTAACACTTTTTAGGGAAGCTGTGGGAGAAAAGCAGCTCAGGAAGAGATAGCTTTGCCTTAAGCAGGCTCTGCCCTGCAAGGGGGCAAAAGCAGGGACAGGGACAGGACACGCGATGAGATAACTTTGTACGAATGAGATGGCAGCCATCTTTGCAGCATCTCTCTCTCTCTCTCTCAGATACGTCAGATACGTGTTTATATAGTGACCATTTTGCTTATTGACCAAATTGTTAGGACAGATTGTGGACACTAAATGAGGAGAGGGTGTAGTTGTTCACTGAGCCGAGAAATCTGGCTTAGTGAAGAAAGAGGCATGATACAGGGAAATGGACACATGTTATAAAAGAGGGCTTTTTTTGAGAGTCAGACTTCTGTGGGTGATAATTTTCCTGCCTTGGACTTGGCTTCCTGATAGCCTGCTGCTTTTGATTCTGTAAGTGTTCTGTGAACTAGTACAAAGACTGCACTCAAGTCTGATGCCTTGGTGTTAGATTTGCCTGCATGGGAACTCTTGGCTTTTGAAGTATGTTGGGTGGCATTTCCTCTTATCTTCCCATATTGCCATCATGAAAACTTCTTTTGTATTTGTTAGCACAGGACACATTCTAACCATCCCCTCTGTCTTTCCAACAAGCTGTCAGCTCTCTTTTAATCCCTTTTTCTCTGCGCTCCTCTTCCCTCCTTTTCTTTTTTCAACCCATCTGGGCAAGCTTCTAAATATAGCAGTGGACTGTATCTACCTATCACAATGATTTTGTCTGTTGCTTCTGAGCCCTGTGAAAAACTATTAAAAACTATTCTGTTTTTTAAAAAAAACAGCAACTCTTTTTTTTTTCTCAGCATAGGAGGAGCAGAGACTTAGTAGGAACCAAGAGAGATGTTTGGTCTCATCGCAGTGTATATCAAAGAACTCCACTTAGTTTGCTTATTGCTATTTCATTGTGCATCAGGGGCTTGGTTTGATTTCATACTTCCTTAATGGCAGCATCACTTTGCAACTAAGTAAGTGTCAGGCACAAAATACTAGGTTCACAGATGACGGTCCAATGAAGCTGATTTATTGCTAAAAGTCTTTGGACAGAAATCTTATTTCATAGTTAGAGTTAGATAAGAGTTAGCGGCACTCAAGGGGGTCGAACTTAGTTCATTTGTGGCTACATAGGGATTCTAGGCTGATTCCTCTTTTCACTCTGCCACCAGGTTCTATCCTTCCTGTTCCTATAATATCACATGCCTCAGAGCGTCTCATGTAACGTAAGGAGGCTTATGGAAAGAAGCTGACATCCGGTGACATTGATTAGGCTGTCCATGCTTTAGCTGCTGGGAAATTTGCAGTATTCTCTTTATAGACTGACATTGGTCATTCATCTTATTTACTATCAGTCTTTTACAATAAACAAAAGTGAGACATCCATTTGTATTGACACACCCAAAGCTCGAAGATGAAGTTTTTAAAACTAGTTTGAGGGCCTATTTAGGATTGGAAACATAGTTTTTTTAAGCACCTGTGGTTTGTGAATCATTTCCTTTTTTTTCTGTTGTTTTTAATCAGTTGGAACACACTGATGTTTCTTCCTGCTTTTCTCCCTCGAGCGCTCGGAGCATCCAGAGACTGGGATGTGCTTCCGAGTCCTCTTCTTGCAGGCTGAGCTTTAGATGAGAGAACGCTCCGCCCCTCACGTGACATCGCGGAGCTCCCCAGTCTTTTGCTCAGCCTCGAAGAGTCAGGCTGTGTGTTAGAGAGCTCCTTGGCTGATCGCAGATTCCTTCCTATTTCTCTTTCTGATAAGGTTTGCCTTCTTTCTCCTCCTGCGCAAAGGGTCTGGACTTAAGGGAAAATTTCCCTCGTCCCTGAGACGAAGCTGCGGGCTCGCAGCGCGCTTAGCTACCCCCGTCCTTATCAGATCGCATCGCTGCCTCCGCGTTGCCTCGTGGCACGCGTTGTTTTACTTTCATTTACTGCTGGATTCCCCCCACCCCAAACGCCGACCGGGAGGGTTATTGCCCCTAAGGCCCTAGGCGTGCCGAGCTGACCGGCAAAGCCCTCCTTTCCGTCCCGAAGGCGTCCCCCGACGGTTCAGCTCGCGGTCGCCATTTTGGCTCCGCCTCGTGGTCGGGCGCCTTTTTTCTGATTGTAGCTGCGGTGATTTAGAGCCCCAGGCCTTGGGTCAAAGCTTTGCTGCCCATTTCTTTCTACCTGGCTCGCTCTTTTATCTTAGTTGGCCTCCCGCAGTCCGCTTGGGCGAAGTTGCAGCCCCCTCCGGTTTTGTTTTCCTTGTCTGAGGCCTGCTGCCAGAGGCCCTCTCTTCTACATAGGCCTCAGGCGTTTATTTGACTGATCCGGCCTGTACTGAGATACCAGTTACTGCTACTGTTCGAGAATAAAAGGAATATATTTCCAAAATAATAATAATTTCTGTTTTTTTTGTACAGTAATAATTTTTTTCATAGATATATAGACATTTACGGATAACCTGTATATATATTGCGATAAAAAAAAAAAAAAAAAAAAAAAGAGAATAAGATAAAAAGAACAAACAAAAGAAATCAAAGGAATTACAAATAGAGTATCTATTTTTTCCTGTACATACTATATTATTCAGATACCTCACTGTTATCTCTGTACACTACAAATTCCAAAAGGGGAGAGGGCCAGCTTCACCTTCACCCGGCCTCATCCAGGCCTATTCTGGGCGAGCCAACCGCCTTTGCTAGTATTGTTACCTAACATGGCAGACGACAATCCATCTAAACGTCCTTCTTTGAAGGCTAAAGCAAAGTCCCACTACTTGCGCAGGCAGGACAAGGAACCTAAGGGCTCCAGACAGGACAAGGAACCTTCCAAGGCCGCACAACGTGACGCCTTGAGGCGCCACAAAGCGTTAGAAAAGAGTTCGACCGGCGTTCAAGGGAGTCCCGCTCGGAGACGCCTATACCTCCTCCTCCAACCCCTTCTACCTCTGCTCTACCTCTCCCCTCAGACCCTTCTTCCCTACCTAGGCGCAGTTCGCTCAGGGTCTTCCGACCCCGGACCTCTGACCAGACGGACCCCGAAGCCACCTTTACACCCACAGCCGCTGGTCTGCGCCAGGATGAACCCTCTACCTCCGAGGTTCCACCTCACATCAAGGCTTGGATGGAATCAGCCATCCGCCAGGGCATAGCAGAGGCACTACAACACGTGTCCAGATCAGGTTTCTCTCCATGAGCCTCTGAACACGATTCGTTATCACTCAGATCCCTTCCACAACCGGTTCCCCCAACTGATCAGGTACTCTCTCAGAGGGATAGCCCTCCACGGTTGGGGCCCAGATGGAGGAGGAAGGGACTTTGGGGACTTCAGGGAGGAGGAAGAGGATTCCCGGATGGGATCCTCCCGCTATAGTGAACCCCTCTTAGAGGCTGACATCATGGAGGGGAGATGTCGGAGGACGAGGGTCCTTCCCGACCAACCCACCTTTGGGGGCTGTTCAAACCACATATGTTCAAGTCCCTCCTCCTTAAGGCCAAGAATGTATCTGGCCTTCTTCCCCAGTCCCCTGCTGAACCCCCCAGTCCAAGAGGGCCCAGAAGACTCCATTTTCACCCAACCAGTGGTGGAAGCCGAGGTCATCCCATCCCCTCCCATCTTCGTAGATCTGGTTGCTAAGCAACTTACCTCCTCAGGGACACCTCCTGCTCCATCTAGCCAAGACAAGAGATTCTTCAATCTCGATGCGGCTCTGTCTAACCTTCTGAATATCCCGGAGGTTGATGACCCCATTGTGGGTCTAGCTTCTTCCTCTACCCCTAGTGAGGCCCTAGAGGCCTTAAAGCCTGAGGACAGGCGGGCGGAGCTGGCGCTGCGTAGGGCCCACCTATCTGACGCCTGGGCCATTAAATCGGCTACGGCCGCCTCATTTTTCACCAGGTCTTCCATCCGCTGGCTACGTCAGCTCAAGGACCACATCCCTGCTTCCAATCTGAGAGCTCACCAGGATATAGCGGTTAGTGGCTGCAGCCGAGTTCTCGGCTGACGCCACTTACCAGTCGGTAAAATTTTCTTCCAGAGCCATCACGTCGCACGTTTCGGCTCGCCGCATGCTATGGCTCAAACACTGGCAGGCGGACGTAAAGAATAAGGTCAAGCTGGCCACTGCTCCCATTACGGGAGACAAACTGTTTGGCCCAGCTTTGGAACCACTGCTGGTCGAGGGCCGCAGTAAGAGAAAGTATTTGCCCTCCCTTTTTCGAAGATCGGAGACCAGGGGCCCCCAGCCCTTTCGGAGGAGCTTCCCCGCCCCTTCTACCAACCCCCTTCCCGCCCAGATACCCTAGACCTCCTTCCTTCCGGTCCCAGGACCGCTCGGACCCAGGTGACAGAACCAGACGCGGTGGCGGCTACAAGAGACCATTCCGGGATCGGGAGGAAGGCCCTACCGTAGAAGGTAGATCCTCTTCCTCCCTCCCCATTGGCGGCCGCCTCAGCCATTTCGCCGCCCAATGGGACATATCCACCTCCGATGCATGGGTTAGGGACACAATCAGGTTTGGTCTCGCCCTGGAGTTCAGGTCCGCCCCTGATTGTTTTATCCCATCCCCTCCTCAAGGGATCCCTCCAAACGGGCTCTAATGGATGCAGCCATCCATCATCTTCTTGACATCCAGGCCATTCAACCTGTCCCTCCGGCCCAGAAGGGAAAGGGTTTTTACTCCCATCTCTTTGTGGTGCCCAAACACTCTGGGGGTTGGAGAGCCATCCTAGACTTGAAACGGCTCAACCGTCACCTCATCCAGCGTAGATTCAAGATGCACACCTTGCAATCAATTCTCTTAGGCACCAGGCGGGAGACTGGTTATCTTCCATAGATCTGTCGGAGGCATACCTCCACATTCCAATCAGGCCCTCCCATTACAAATTCCTCAGGTTCTGCCATAATAACCTTCATTATCAATACGTGGCCCTACCCTTCGGTCTGGCTTCGGCCCCGGACCTTCACCAAGGTCCTGGCGGCCCTGGCGGCCCATCTCAGGACCGTTCCGTCCGCCTCCACTGCTACTTGGGACGATATTCTTATTCTCTCCCCGTCCAAATCCCAGGCAGTCAGGGATACCAGGGTCACCCTCTCCGCCTTACGGGCACACGGTTTTCTAGTCAATTGGCAAAAGAGCCAACTTACCCCTTCTACTCGAATTAACCACTTGGGGGCCATAATTGATTCGGTGTCACAGAGAGTTTTCCTCTCTCCGGAGAGGTTCCTTAGCATTCAAGCCCTGGTCAATCAGATCAGGCGTTCAAGGAGGGTGGCCTTGTTGGACCTCTCTAAATTGTTGGGCAAAATGGTATCATGCATCTCCATTATTCCCTGGGCTCGTCTACACAGCAGATCCCTCCAATGGTTCCTGCTCCCGTTCCAACGATCCGGAAGAAGCAACTCGAGGGTCAAGGTCAGGGTCCCTCCAAAGGTCCTCACGTCTCTTCTCTGGTGGACCAATCCCGCCATCAACAGAGGCCACCTATTCGCGGAACCTCAACGACTCACCGTCACTACGGACGCAAGCCTATCCGGTTGGGGCGCTCATCTCGACTCGATCTCTGCACAGGGCAAATGGTCGCTGACCGAGCAGGGGTGCAGCATCAATTGGCTAGAGCTTCACGCCGTCCTTCTGGCCCTGCGCAGCTTTCCTCAGATCCGCAATCATCACGTTCTCGTGCTCACGGACAACGTCACGGCCAAGGCCCATATCAACAAGCAAGGGGCACCCAGTCCATCCAGCTAATGAGGGAAGCCGGCGCCTTTGCCGCTGGGCAGAATCCAACCTCCTATCTTTAAAAGCCGAACACATCTCCGGAGTAGACAATACTCAGGCGGACTGGCTGAGCAGGGCCACGGTGGACCAGGCGGAATGGCGTCTCCATCCATCCCTTTTCGAGGAAGCGTCCAGAATATTCGGCCTTCCGGTGGTGGACCTCTTCGCTTCCCGACCAACACTCAGCTTCCACGGTTCTTCTCCCGGTATCCGTCTCACAGGTCGGAGAATCACAACGCTCTGCGTTGCCCATGGCCCCAGGGCTCCTATATGCCTTCCCTCCGCTCCCGTTAGTTCCCAGAGTAGTTCAAAAACTCATTCAGGAGAGGGCAGAACTTCTCCTGGTGGCTCCCTATTGGCCCAGGCGACCGTGGTTTGCGGATCTCCGCATCTTATCAGTAGCGCCCCATGGAGGATCCCCGGACAAGGTCTCCCTCTCTCAGGGGCCCCTTCTGCATCCGGAGCCTCAATGGCTCCAGTTAGCCGTCTGGAGGTTGAGCGGATCCGTCTGACTTCTGAGAATCTTTCAACTCAAGTCATCGACACTATTTTGCGCGCCAGGCGCCCTTCCACCACCAATTTATGATGCCACTTGGAAAGGGTTCTGCAAGTGGTGTAGCGGGTCTCAGGTTAATCCCCTCTCTCCTCGGTGGCACAGATCCTGGAATTTCTTCAGGAGGGTCTTCGCAAGGGGCTCGCACCTAACACCCTGAGGCGGCAAGTTTCTGCTCTCTCAACCGTGGTCTCCTGTGATAACTACGGTTCCCTTTCTCACCACCCCAGGGTTAGATCTTTCCTTGGGGCGCCACCAACCTGTGCCCTCCTACCGTTCACAGGTTCCCCACATGGGACCTCAACAAGGTCCTCGTTTCTCTTACACGTCCCCGTTCGAGCCTTTGAGGGAGTCATCCCTGCAGTTTCTCACCTTCAAGGTAGTTTTTCTAGTAGCTATTACTTCTGCTCGTCGAGTTTCGGAATTAGCAGCTCTGTCAGTCAGGAGCGATCTATGCGTGTTCCACGCAGACCGGGTGGTCCTTCGTCCCGACCCTACCTTTCTACCCAAAGTTAACTCTCCCTTCCATAGGTCACAGGAACTGATTTTACCAAATTTCTGCCCCAGGCCCTCCAGGGCAGGGAGGTCCTCTGGCACACCCTAGATGTTAGAAGGGCCTTGCATATTTATATTAAGCGCACTCAATCCATGCGAAGGTCGGAATCCCTCTTCCTATCCTTTCAACCCAGGTCAATGGGGCTTAAGGTTTCCCCTTCCACCATCAGTCGCTGGATCAGGGCTACTATTGCAGGTGCTACCTTTCCCATTCTCTGCCCGCTCCGGGTGGGATAACCGCCCATTCCACCAGAAGTGCAGCCACCTCGGCGGCCTGGGCCACACAAGCCCCCATCGCTGACATTTGTCGGGCAGCCACCTGGTCCTCTCCGTCCCCGTTTATCAGACATTATAAAATAGATACGTACGCCTCAGCGGAGGCCTCTTTTGGCCGACGGGTCTTACAGAGGGTCATCAGTGATCCGGAGGGGCCTTCGGGCCAGACGGAGTCCCACCCGTGGACAGCCCAGCTTTGGTATGTCCCAGTCTCTGGATGCTCCGAGCGGCTCGAGGAGAATGGGCGTTGGTTCTTACCTGATACGCCCTTCTCGGCGAGCCGCAAGGAGCATCCAGCCCCACCCTAATTTCTCCGTCTGGTGGGGGCTTTTCTTCAGCCAAGGAGCCAATAGTAGATTAGAAAGAATCAATAACCTCTCTTCTCGTTATCGCAAAAACTGGGGAGGCGCTCCGCGATGTCACGTGAGGGGCGGAGCGTTTCCTCATCTAAAGCTCAGCCTGCAAGAAGAGGACTCGGAAGCACATCCCAGTCTCTGGATGCTCCTTGCGGCTCGCCGAGAAGGGCGTATCAGGTAAGAACCAACGCCCATTCTATTCAGATTATCGTAGCTCATGTACAGTTTTTTTTCTGCTCAAGGTGCAGCAAAGAAATTGTCTTATATGAAGACTGGCTTTTTATTTATTTATTTATTTTTATCCTGCCTTTATTTTTATTTTTTTTAATAAATAATTCAAGGTAGTGAACACTCTTTCCTCCTCCTATTTTCCCCACGGCTATCACGGGAGGTGGGTTTGGCTGAGAGAGAATGATTGGGCCAAAATCACCCAGCCGGCTTTCATGCCTAAGGCAGGGTGAGAATTCAGAGTCTCTTGGTTTCGAGCCTAGTGCCTTAAACACTAGACGAAACGGGTGCACATTTCAGTTAGTGTTAATTTCCCTTGAAGCCCTTGGTTTCAGATAGATCTTTTTCAATGTTAGGCAGAAATGCCAGTAGCTGAATCAGTTACGTAGCATGCTGTTCTGAAGTGGGGTTCTTTCTTACAGGTGTGGGAGAGATTGTGAGGAAGTTGAGAAAGGAAGGGAAGGCAGACCCACCCAGTTCTCAGTTGACAGCTTCTGACATAAACTACAACTCAGCCAGTGAAGAGAAATCTGGGAAGACATTGCTGAAAATATTCAAAAAGTCTCTACTGCAATTAATTTACTATACGTGAAGCTGAGAAATTGTTATTAACAGTTTTCAAGATTCTGCATTTGCCCCAAGATATTTTACAGGTGGTATCTTGACTTATGACCATAATGGTCTCTCCTAATGAGGGTCGTAGGTTGTGATGGTTGTAAAGTGGATCATTATATAACCAACCCAATTTTAGTACTTTTTTTTTGCAGTGCTCAGTAAGTGAACATGGGATGCTGCAAATGGCTGTAAATGCAGGCTGTTTGCCAAGCACCCAAACTGTGGTCACATGTTATTTTGGAACTATGGAATTGGGTCATAAGTACCTTTTATTCAGTTAGTCCTCAGTTACATTGCTTTTGTAGACCAGTTCCTAACAAGCCATGGACTGGTACTGGTCCAGGACCCGGGGGTTGGGGATGGGAGCCCTTGTTCTAAGAGACTGAGAACCCGGTGATATATGTGAATCTACCCAGTAGTTTGGTTCAGGACAGAAATTAAGATCCACTTCAAATATACGAGGGCTATCCACAAAATAGATTCCATTTTGCGATAGAAAAAAAACAAAGTGTAGGGAAAAAAATTTATTATATACACTTGAAAGTGACACTTAAATACTACTTTTCAACATATTCACCGAACAAATTGAGGCACTTATCATAGCGGTGAACAAGCTTTGTAATTCCATTGTCATATAATTCAGCCACCTGAGATTTGAGCCAGTCAGTCACGCCCGCCCGCAGTTCCGCGTCGTCGTCAAAGCGCTGTGTTCCAAGCCAGGTCTTCATCCTCGGAAACAAGTGGTAGTCGCTTGGTGCAAGATCGGGGCTGTAGGGCGGACCAGTTCATCAGTCACAATGCTCGGACGTCCGCTCCGCTGTTCATCATGAACGTTAGTTCGACCATTTTTAAACTTAATGCACCATTGGCGCACTCCACCTTCAGTGATGATGTTGTCCCCGTACACTTCACACAGTTGCCGAAAAATTTCAATTATTCAAAAATTATGGTTTTTTGCCAACAAAAACCTTATCACTGATCGCACCTCACAACTCGTGGGATTTTCAATTGCAGCACACATTTCAAACATTTGCTGTGAAATAACGGGCAACGATACGAACCTCCCACTAGCACGACTAGATGCAGACTGAGCGGCGGACGCACAGACCAAAGATGACCACGCTAGCTCCGCCCCTTCTTGCTACAGATGAAAACGTAATCTATTTTGTGGATAGCTCTCGTATTTCCAATTCTGGTTTGGAAGCAAGCCATAATTGTTTGGGCTAACTTGCATTGCTCAAGCAAGAGAAGGTAAGAATAAAGGATCTGTGTGCGGTCCTGGCACATTTTTACTTCCTAGGATACACATTATATAGTTGGAAGAGTAAGAAAGTTGTATGTAACCTCTGCCATTCATTACAGAAGTATATTCTGCCTACTAGATTGGAACTGTGCATGGCGATGCTTTGAATCAGCCTAAATCAGGGGTTCCCAACCTTTTCCTATACCTCGTACCCCTAGAACGCTTCTGATATATTCTCTCACCCCTTACAAAAGTAAATAATTATATGCATATAATTATGCTAATACACTATAATTTTGAAACTTCTAAACCCAAGTTTTTGCATTCCCTGGAATATCGTCTCACATCCCTAGAGGGTGCAAGCACCCCCAGTTGGGAACCCGTGGCCTAAATGCAGATAATCCTCAACTTAAAACGGCAATGGAGTCAAGAATTTTCATCATATGTCATGATAGCCGTAAGTCAACTTAAAACGGCAATGGAGTCAAGAATTTTCATCATATGTCATGATAGCCGTTTGATGGACCTGATTTTATGACATTTTATGTGGCTTTTTTGTGTTGTAAAGCAATTACCATAGTTGTTAAGTGAACCCATTGTCTGCAATGGATGTTTCGTGCTAGCCCTAAGCAAGCAATCGTAAGTCAAGGACTACCTATAGTTCAAAGTATTCCACTTAAATCACAAGTATGAGTAACTATTTTGGGTTTTTGCTGAACAGACAGGGAATCAAATTTGCTCTCACTGGAAGTGTGCATGATGATGCATCAAAAGGCTTCTTTCCGTAGCTTATCTTTAGCTTTTGGTTATGACTTCTGGTAATATAATATTCCGGAAGGGCATTGATTGCCACTACTTTTGTGAGTTTGTTAGTGTGGTAAGTCTGCATGTAATGACAAAAGTGAATCCTTTTAAGTCAAGAATTTCAGCAGCTTAATTTTAGACAAAATAGTACATGATGAAGATAAATTATTACGGGAAGCAGTTCTGTTCCAATATTAGGATGCAGGGATGATGATCTTCTCTGTGTATTGTGAGGTGGGAGAATTAAGATTTACATTTTGACTGTCTTATTCTTGATCAAAAACATTTTGCTTGGAATACTTTCCATAAAAAAGCCAGAGAAGTAGAAGTATAGTTCTGTGTACAGGTAGTCCTCAATTTACAACAGTTACAATAGCATTGAAAAAGTGACTTATGACCATTTTTCACTCTTACCACCGTTGCCCATGGTCCTGTGATCAAAATTCAGGCGCTTAGCAACTGACTCACATTTATGATAGTTGCAGTGTCCCATGGTCATGTGATTAGCTTTTGCAGTCTTCTCACAAGCAAAGTCAATGGGGAAGCCAGTTTAATTTAACAACTGTTTATCAATTTAACAAGTGCAGTGATTCACTTAGCAACTGTGGCAAGAAAGGTCATAAGATGGGGCAAAACTCGCTTAACAAATGCCTCCCTTAGCAACAAATTTTTGACACAAATGTCATAAGTTGAGGACTATCTGTACATCTGGGAATACAAAGAACAGTGTGAGTTGTTTCTGAATAAAATACACATAAGAAACTTGCAGGGTGAGGTTCCATTCCTTAGCCAAGTATCTCCAGTAACATATGATGTTTTGAAATATGTAAATAGAATTAATGAAATAGGATTGAACTCCTCAGTAATATTTAAGTAAATTAGGTTTGGTGTTTGTGTCTGTGTAATATGTGCATACATATGCATATATTTTATTAAATTATGAATCAATGTTACTTGGAATATTTTCCACAGTTAAATATTTTACCAGGGACATTATCTAGCAATAACTACCTTTGTACCTTACTATTTTAATTCTATTTTTCCACAAATATTTAAGACCATGTTTACATTCAGCATAAGTAATTAATTTTGACAATCTTCTTTGAAAAGAATAGCTTAAATTGATATTGTTTTCATCCTCTATCTAGTTAGAGCTGTCTTGACTGTATGCCATATTCCTGTTTCTTGAATTAAGTTATATGAGATGTATGGAATGAAAGCATGTTTAAGTTGAAAGCAGAGGTTACAAAAGGCATTTAGCAGAGAAAACCAATGAGTAACTATCACATAGCCTCCATCCCCAATTCAGTGAGGTATTCTCGCAGGACAGAGGGAACCTTCTCTTGGTTAGAGCTTCAAATTCTTGAAGTAATGCACTCTTTCATGATGAGAAAAACCTTATAGCCTTGTAACAATACAATCCTATCTATAACTCCAATCACTGAGTGGATTGAAAATCGGATTATGATTGCAATTTATGAGCGAATTGCCTATAGATATAGATTTTGTATGGACAAATATAATGAAAGTTGGAACTCATTTATACAAAGGACACTAAAAAAAAGAAAGATAGCTAAATAAATGTATTGGGAAATTAACATCTATGTACCTGAATAATATTTATATCAGATAAGTATATAATTACTAGCTTGATATCCGTGCTTCGCTATGAAACTATGTGGTCGGGCTTAGTTTTTTGGGAGGAAAATAAGGGAAAAAATTCTTCTGCCTACCAATATCCATCTGGCTAGAGTCCAGTCAGTATGTTTGGAAAGTGAAACAGTATTTGCTGTGTGAGCAAGAAGGAGACAGCAAAGAGCCTGGGCGTGGCTTAGCTCAACTGTTCTATACTAAAGGTGCTTTGAAACTGAAATTCCTCTCTGCTTGTGTTTTGCATTTGGAACAGATTTTTTTTCAGATGGGGAGGGGGAGTAGAACTCCTTAGCATCAGAGCGTGTTAATAATATACGAAATACTGGTCATTTTGAAAAATCCTTCCTTAGTGAGCACCTAGAAGCCAAGTGGAACATACGTGCCAAATTTCAAGTTTGTAGGCTTTACGGTTCTGGAGATTTTGTGATGATGCGTGAATGGTATTTCGCTTTTATACAGTATATACTGATTAACTCAATTGCTATAAATATTTTTTTTTCTGGTTTTTTCATTTTGTTTTCATTTACTGTTTCTCTTAAAGCAATTTTTAAAAGACAATACATTCCTGTCTCTATGGGCTGGGAAATAAATCCCACCATATCAAATATAAGCTACTGTATTAAGAAACCATGTTCAGAGAAATGCATTTTAGGAGTGCAATCAATAAGGGTGTTTTGCCAACCAGTAGCACTAATACTCACAATAGGTTATTCTGCTCAGCACACGAGGATTCATCTTTTTTTGACAACTGTGGCCCTTATGACACAGTTGGTCTTGGCAGAGTGTCCAGAACAAGATGTTTTATCTCCATTAACTTTTTCTATCAACTTGCTAAAAAACGACTTTAAATTACAGCAGTATGCTAAACTTCAGACTTCTTAATTTGTTGTATTTTTAAAAAAAATTCTTGTCTATCTCTGCATTTATTTTCACAGTTTTAATGTTTTAAAATATTAAAACAAAAACATCATATAAACCTGTTGTAAACAATACATATATTAAAAAGAATAAAAAATAACTTTGGGCACGGTTTGTAATATTCCCAGTATGTGTTTTAATTATCTACAACTTTATGAGATGTTGCATACTGAATTGTAGAATAGTAGTAGGTTGAAGGTACTTAGCACTAAATTCATAACAATATTGTTTGTTTCTCCATACTTCATAATATTTTAGAGCTTTGGATTTCAAATAGTACATTACATGGGCTTCGTGCATCACACTAAACTCTGGATTATATTTACCATGGTTTGAGTAATAAGCTACAATTGTCTGGATTCAAATAACATGGTGAGCCATAAACCATTGTTTACAACCACAGTAAGAGGTTTTAAAGAACAAGATATGCCAAAATCCAACTAACAGATGAAGAATGTATGTATGATCTCCCCTTTCATTCAGTTTCTCTATCTTAATTCTTAGAAGGTGGAGTACTGCAGAGTTAAAACACAAGGAATCAGAAATGATTTCCAATGCAGATCCACAGATGAAACAGGACACTCATGTCAGTTGGAGGCAAGAGATGAACGAGAAATTTTCTTTAAAACCTCCAGTGATGAAGCATCCACAACTTCTGAAGGCAAGCTGTTCTACTGGTTAATTGTTCTTACTGCTAGGAGGTTTCTCCTTAATTCCAGGTTTCTTCTTTCCTTGATTAGTTTCCAACCATTGTTTCTTGTCCCAACCTACAGTTTTGTTGAAACTACAGTCCTTGAATTTTCAGTGCTTGTAACTAATTGTAGACATTATAATTTAAATTAATTTGTAGAGAAGCAAATTGGGTGTAGAAGTTAAGATA
This sequence comes from Notechis scutatus, assembly GCF_049901735.1. Classification (NCBI taxonomy): domain Eukaryota; kingdom Metazoa; phylum Chordata; class Lepidosauria; order Squamata; family Elapidae; genus Notechis; species Notechis scutatus. The sequence continues at coordinate 82,123,827 of NC_142011.1, forward strand.
TTAAATGAGGAGACCAAGATTCAATTCCTACTTAACTGGAATTTACCAAACAACTCCGAGCCTATTACAATCTTCAGCTCAGTTACTTCCTAGATTTGTTATTGTAAAGCTGAAATAATAACAAATATGATGCTCACTCTTGCTACAACTTTATGCATTTTCTATGCATGAGTTCATACTAACTCAGTTGGACTTACTTCTGAGCACAGATAGGATCACACTCTGGAGTCCAAATTTCTTTTTAAGAAAATAAATGCCTAAGATGCATTGGATGCCTGAAGAACTATTTTATTAATCCATGTGTGTAAAAATGCTACTGGCAAGTTGTAAAAGGGTAGACATGGTAGAATGTATCATTAATATAAAAACCCATATTTCAGGAAATCAATCATAGCTCCCTGTGTTCTTAAACCAGGGGTCTTCAAACTTGACAGCTTTAAGACTTGTGGACTTCAACTCCCAGAATTCCTCCTTCAGTCATGTTAGTTCAGAATTCTGGGAGTTGAAGTCCACAAGTCTTAAATTTGCCAAGTTTGAAGACCCTTGTCTTAAATTAACGTTTCTTATAAGGAAAGGTCTTGATAAGAAGACCTTTTGAAATATGTCAGTTAAATTGCATTTTTAGAGGATAGTGTCTGGACAAATCAGCTAGATGTATAGACTGTTTAATTTCCAATTCAGTTTGTTGGTATTTATTATCAATAACAAATCAATAACAATTTGTTATTGATATTGTTTTGGACATGCATTATGATATAATTTTAAGGACTTCAGTTGGAGAAATCTGTATATTACTCTTGGTTGATAGAAATTTAATTTAGTGACCTTGGATGCAGGACACTGAGTAGTGTCTCCTCCACAGAGGGGTTCATGGCTAGCATGCCATTGACCCAAAGTTACTGATGTACCAACAAATGACCTGGGGGAAGTATCACACATTGGACCTGGTTTTTATCTTGCGGCAGTGATAATGTAATCTGGGAGCTGGGCAATATGTGTACTTGAGACAGAAAAAAAAATGAAATCTTGATTTTGGAATTTGCTGTTTAAATTAGTTTGTTGCTATGGAAATGGCTAATATTTACTAAATATGCAAAAGTAAAAAAATCGAGGTTATAATTTTACTTTGTATTCTACTAAGCTTAAAATGTTGGAAATCAGTACTTTTTTCCCTTTCCCCTATACTTTTCCTTTCTCTATTTTTCTCTTTCATTTCCCTAATACATTTATTTTCATTTGTATTTTATATCTATCTATCTATCTATCTATCTATCTATCTATCTATCTATCTATCTATCTATCTATCTATCTATCTATCTATCTATCTATAAATACCGTGTTTCTCATATAATAAGGCCGGGTCTTATTTTTTTTTGAGCCTCAAAAAAATGGCTAGGCTGTCTTTTCGGGGGTGACTTAATTCCCCCCCCTTGCATCTTCGGGCGGGCCACGACGGCTTGGATGTTGACCTCGGCGTTGGTGGGGCACTTCGTATCGGGGTCAACGCAGGCAGCACCATATCCGAGTGTGCAACAAAAGTACTTCCTAACGGCAAGCCCCCCCCCATCCCCCCCATTTCGCATGTTTTAATATAGGCCTTAATTTGGGGGGAGGGGCTTAATTTCATTTCATGCCTATAAAACATGCTGGGACTTCCTATTGGGGGAGGCCGTATTGTTGGAGAAACGGTATATTTTAATTAAAATATTTTTAAAAATCTCTCTGGGCTATCTAGAATTGCCTACATGAAATTGCAGTGGGGCAAAAAATATATGCATAGTATGTTACGCCCATTACCTCCTAGTAATCTTTGTAATAGCTTTGAAATGTAGATTATTTTGAGAGGTGAGGATTCCCCGTTCTGATTTTAAATGCATTTTCAAATTTGGGATTCCTTAATTCTAGTCTAGTTCTGTTTTCTTTTTAATATGTTTCTTCATGAATCTTGATCATCTAAAATGATTCTTTATAACTTCTGATATCTTGAATATGCATTGGCTAATACAGAGAATGAAACAAATATTGACAAGTACTTAAATGTTTCTGGATTTCATACTAATTTTTTTACGTGCAAGGTTTCTCTGATGTTTGTATTATATAAGGTAATACTTTATGTTTAGAAGGAAATATCCAGATTAGCAAATTGCCCTAAAGATATGGTCTGGTTGAAAAATTGTTCAAACACTTGATGTGAAAATAACATTTGATGTCACTGGAATATTCTAGAATCCTTGGGGAATGCTTTGCTCTGTGGGCCAAATATGATGTTCCATGAACATTTGCAGTATTCAGATGCTACTAAGATTAGAGATGTTTCTTTTTGGTGTTCTGAGGGAGGAAATTTGGCCTGTTGGCTTAAAAGTGAATAATTTGAGGTATTAAGCTGATCTTTAAACAATTTTTTAAAAGCTTTCGAGTTTCTCCAACAATAAATTTTTGTATTTTAAGCATTTATAGTCTATGTCATTTAATGTTGATGTTTTTAAACTTTGGAATGTTCAAGTTATGATCAACAAAAATGGGTTGCACATCAACTATATGACAAGTTGGCAAAAAACATACAAATCTGTAAAACAAGCTGGCCTTGCCAGCATTTATCATCCTGCTCTGAACAGAAAGTACTTGCAAAACCTAACACTGTTTCTTATATTCATCATCCCACAGAGCTCCTGCAATCATAATAGTAGATAATATTATTTGGCTTTACTGTAGAATGAGCCAGAATTTCTAAAGAGAGAAAAGAAAAATGACCATTTTGCTAAATTAAGCAGATCCAGAAGTTAAATTATATTAAATAGTTAACAAGAGGATATTGCAATTGAAAACAAGAAATAAGTAAAGAATAATTGTGAACAAGAAGTAATGGCTTTACTTTTTCCAGCCAAAATAGGTAACAAATAAATTACTAGTAGTTAAACTATTGTAGTTAGTAAATAATACAATTTACAAAGTTACAATGCTTATCCCTGACTTATATGTCATCTAATTAGCTATTGGTGCTACCATTTTAAATTCACTTCAAACATAATCCTTGGCTGTCACACATGTTTTACTGTATAGTAGATCAAATCCATAAATTTTAAAACAAGACTCTTGATCTCATAAATGAGATAAATGATTTATAAGACGCAAACAGGAAGCCATTCTGCGTGCTGCTCCTCGTGACTTTTCCAGATGACCCTGTGAATTATAAATCAATATGCACATTACAGTAAAGTGAGCTTGTTTTGTATTATAACAGGGGAGTACTGTGATGTAACAATAATTATGTTGGCTGGTTCATTGTTGCACTTATAATTGATACTATACCTGACGCCTTAGCATCGTATAGCATTTGTAGGGCATCCTGAAAGAAATGCAAGCATTTGATTTGACATGCAACTTCTGAAATATAAACCAGATGCTGAGAAAAAGAAAGATTTATATTTAATTAACACTTTTCTACAGAACATCACTTTTCTTACTTATTACAGTAAATGGTTCTTCCTTGTCTTAAAAATAAACCTAGAGAGGAACAAAGGTGATCAGAGTGGAAAATAAAACTCACATCACAAGAAGCAACATAGATGTTTATTTCAAGCTGTAATCTAGCTGTGTGCCTTTTAGTAACTGATTCTATAAGTTTCTAAGAAATGTAGCTCATTTCCATACTAGCGATTTATAGTGTTTTCACAGCACCACCCAAACATCATTGAAGTGATATAAAGCCTGGCTTCCCTGTTGTTGTTTTGGCACAATAGTTGAACAATTGTAGGAGATGTTCTAAATCCCTAGTGTGGAAAAGACCTTTGTGTTAGCCAACAATGTGATTATTAATGTATCTGTTCAAAAATTAAGTGATTGTAATACTAAAATGGTTAGAGATTATTTGGTTAGGGGAGGGTTAGGGTTGGGATAGGCAATAAAAATTGTGCTTGGTCAGCAAACCACCACAAATACTTTCCAGTACAGTTTTAATACAAATGGGAAGTTCATACATTCCGGCTGCATTTTATACTTGCTGGAGTATGTCCCACCTATCTTTAATATGTAGTGTGAACTAAAAAGAATAAATGCTTTAACAACGTTCATCCCAAAGTGTATCGCTAAATGTCTGAAGATTCTCAGTCATTCAGATCATGGTTGTTCCCAAAGGTACTTTTTCAAGAGGCAACTGGACTTTCTGTTTTTTCTTTGAAGACTTTTTGCTTCTCATCCAAGATTATGGGGTCGCTTCTTGGATGAGAAGTGAAACGTCTTCAAAGAAAAAAACAGCAAGTCCAGTTGCCTCTTGAAAAAGCATCTTTGGGACTTTAATAATATTGTTACATTTCTCTTTAAAGTAATTGACTCCATTTAGCTTTCAAACGTACAAAATAATCAACCAGTCCTTCTAAACAATGAATAATGTGGTGTTTCTATTACCAGACTACACTATTTCAGATTGCTTCTATGCAGACCTATCATGAGTCACACACAGTAGACAGAAAAAGAAGATAAGAAAAATCTCTTGACTTTTCCTTCACGTTCTGTTTCTTTATTAAGAAAGAACATTTTGTCATGTAATCTTCTCACCTGCTGCCTATAGTCAAAATCCCAAAGAACTAAAGTACTCCATTTATGGGTTTAATTATGCCCCCTGATATTATGTGGAATCATAACTTTGGTGGGGATTCAAAAATTTCCACTTCCTCGAATTACCAACTATCCCCAAATGGTTTTCTGAAATCAATTCAGGCATTAAGCCAGAAGTAATGGCTTTGCAGATCCTTTAGGGAAGCTTGCATTTATAAGTTTTTATGTACAAATTTGTGTATCCTATGCTCTGTGTACACAAATTTGACAGAGTCCTCGGGAAGTGGCTAACAGCTCATTATGTCCCCATGCTATGATTTGTGTGTGTGTGTGTGTTGTGCAAAATTTACATTTTCCTGAAAAAATGGCATCAAGGGATCCATTGCACAAAATTTCCACAGTACTTCCCAAGATTTCAGTACTATTTTTATATGACAAACTGGAAGGGAGGGGATTCTCGCTATTCACCAAGCTTCTGTTGTCCATTCCTGTAACTTGTTCATGTGCACTGTGTTCATATATTTTTCCTCATCATATTTTTACATATTTAACAAGTAGAAGAGCTTGTTTTCAGACTATGCCCTTTCAGTACAGGTAATCCTCGACTTACGACCACAATTAGCCCAAAATTTATGTTGCTAAGTGAAATATTTGTTAAGTGAGTTTTGCCCCATTTTACAACCTTTCTTGCAGTTTTTAAGTGAATCACAGTAGTTGTTAAGTTAGTAACACAGTTGTTAAGTGAATCTGGCTTTGTTTGTCAAAAGGTTGCAAAAGGTGTTCACATGACTTGGGACACTGCAACCATCACAAATATAAGTCAGCTGCCAAGTGTCTGAATTTTGATCACGTGATAATGGGGAAATTGCAACAGTCATAAGTGTGAAAAAGTGTAAAAAAATTCAGTGCCATTGTAACTTTGAACACACAGTAAATGAACTGTTGTAAATCAAGGATTAGAATAGAACAGAATAGAATTCTTTATTGGACAAGTGTGATTGGGCACACAAGGAATTTGTCTTCGTACAAATGCTCTCAGTGTATATAAAAGAAAAGATACATTCGTCAAGAGTCAAGAACCATCAGGTACAACACTTAATAATAGTCATAGTGTACAATAAGCAATCAAATCATACTAGGGAACAGTCAATAAAAATCATTAGGATACAAGCAACAAAGTTACAGTCATACAATCACAAGTTGGAGGGGATGGGCGATAAGGAGTGATGAGAAGATTAATAGTAGTAGTGCAGACTTTATAAATAGTTGGACAGTGTTGAGAGAATTATTTGTTTAGCAGAGTGATGGCTTTCAGGGAAAAAACTGTTCTTGTGTCTAGTTGTTATGGTGTGCAATGCTCTATAGCGTCATTTTGAGGAAAGGAGTTGAAACAGTTTATGTCCGGGATGTGAGGACTCTGTAAATATTTTCACAGCCCTCTTTTTGACTCGTGCAGTATAGAAGTCCTCGATTGAAGCCAGATTGGTAGTAATTGTTTTTTCTGCAGTCCTAATTACTCTGAGTAATGAGTGATTACTCTGAGTGATTACCTGTAGTTGTACAATAGCTGTATGGATTATTGGACTTGATTGCAAAGTAACCCACTTCTCAATCCTTTCCAAATCTTGATGTAGTATATTTCAGGAGTTTGCTCTGATGAAAAATCGGTTTTCTCAGGAGATAAGGGAAAAGGGAGATTGTGCCAATTTCAGCACTTACTTAAGATCAGATGTAATGAGAATAGTATAATGACTTATGTGTAAGAGCTGAAGCTGCAGAAGCAGAAACCAGTGGCTTATGGGCTAGAGATTGGCTCTAATATCTCATCCATCTTCCCAAGCCGTCAAGCACTCTGTCACTTTAGAAAGGTGGGGGAAAAAATCCTACAGTTTAAATTTGGAGAAAAGATAGCTAGACCTCCGACTTCTTTGCACTGCGGTGTACCTGCTCATCTATTGTGCTTGTGTTTTTGTCTGCAGTAAAGAGACTGGTCTAGCTAAGTTGTGTCTGGGTGAATAGCCAGGCACAATAGCCAAGCCAAGTCTAGCTGAAAGCCGAATTAAGGATTAAGTGTCTGGAGACCTGAGATTTACTGCTGAGCCTGATAGCTTGGACTCATCTGAAAGAGTTCTAAAGCAGTACAGTGGTCACAAAAAAGAAAATACACACAGGAATTATTAATAATGCAGTATAACTTGAAGCAAACTGAGATACACACACAAACACTTTTTCTTATTCTGTGTTCTTCCTAATCAACTTTGTAAGTGCAACTCAACCTATTTCAATCTCAAACCCTCACCCAGGAGTGATTCCTGAGTTGCTGGTGTGCAGTAAGTAAATGAATTAACTCACAATATATTCTGGTGCATAGGCCATCTCAATCTTTTGAAATTCAACCTGGACTTTCATTCAAGGAATGCTATCTTCTACTTCCTTTCCAACCTCATAGCTTTTCTTTATTTATGTGATGGAGACCAATTAGGGGAAAAAACAGAATTCAAGGATGAGACTATTTTAGAATCAAGATAGATGTGTATGTGAGTTCCTCATTACTCATCCCCGTTTGAGTAATATAGCCTGACTTAAGCCCTCTTCCAGGATTTTAATTACCAAATATTAACCATGTTTGTGCTTACGTTTACTCAGTTGGAGAGTTGAGTATAATGTTATTTTGGGAAAAACTGATGAAGATTCAAGTTAATTGGGATAGGAGCAACATTTGTACTATAAAAGATCCTGCTGTTTTTCTATAGAGCTTATTCTGTCAGAAGACATGGTGAGATTTGCAAGTGGGCAAAACATTGGTTTATATATAATTTGATTACCAAAGTTTTTAGGCTGGTAGACTTTAAAATAACAGCTTAGAGTGCAAGATAGGAAGACTGAAAGCAAAGCTAGAAGAAATGATAGGCTTGTTTGTTTCTTGCGGAGTATAAAGCACTATAATTTGTGCATTTCTTGGGTGGAGTCTAAGATTTACTTTTGGGGAGTGGGATTGGAGACTAAGAAATGAATAATTCTTTCTGAGTATATGAATTCCTTTCTCTTGAGTGGCTACACATGAGGTCTAACCTACAATGTGGTTTATCTGACTGGCTTGGTATTTTGAGTGCAAAGTTTGAAAAACATAATTTGAGACTTGGATCTTTGTATGAACACAGACAGTTGTAGTTTATTCAAATTGTGGTTTAATGGTTAAAGAGAGAGAATAGGTCCCAAGCTTTTATTCTCTTGGCTCCCTTCCCTTTGCTCCTGCTAAGTCATCAGTCATATTTCCAAGAAACTGCCTTCCTTTCTAACTTAATTGACTGTCCTGTATGTTCTTGATTTGTTTTCTTCTCGTATAGCTGCTGGGCAAGAAGAGTCTGGGGCTTTCCTATTGCTGAGTTAAATTGCTATTCACTCATTTTTGAATTGGCAGAAAACAACTAGGAAACAAATTTGCTGCCCTGTTGTTGATCCTTATCTATTTGGCATTTATTACATCTACTTTTGGCTTGCAACCACAATGACTAATAGAAGTCTCCCCAGTTGGGCTGGCCCTTGATTCTGAAATGGGGCACTTCAGGAAGATCAGGGGAGTGAAAACAGAATTTTGAATTTATAAAAGTTAAGTAAGGAGTAGAAGAGGTTGATGGTAGAAGCCTAGTCAGACAGATTGGAATACAGATATTCTGGTCACTGATTTGATTAGCTTGTCATGGAAAGAATATCCAGTTTTGAAGCAGTGTCTGATGAATTCCATTCTTAAGAGGCTTTGAGCAATCAATCATTCTCCTAGCACAGGGCTGTCAAACTCGTGGCCCACGGGCCAGATAAGTTACATGCTGGCCACGCCCACACCCAGTTTAGCAAAAGGGGGAAGTCACAATGTATCACGTGATAATGCCGTGACAATGCGAGTTTGACATCCCTGCCCTAGGAGATCATGTGATCAGTAAGAAACTTGGAAAACATTAATACTTATATAGTTCTTCAAATTCCATCACCACTTCTAGATTATCCTGCCCTGGCATCTCTCTTTATGTATAGTGTTCCATGCACAGAATCCCCCAATATCACCACTGCTAAGAATTTGGGGAATTGAAATTCACACACCTGGAAGATGCCAAGTTTTAGAAAATGTTGTCTAGACTGAGTGACTCTCCATATGTATGAATGTATATTAGGGTTGCACTGAACAAAACAGTATCACATAGTTTTCATATTAAAAAAAGTAACCATTTCACACATTTCCCCTTTTGTTCTTTTTCAGAACAATGATTCCTGTTACTGAATTCCGCCAGTTCTCTGAACAGCAGCCAGCCTTCCGTGTTTTGAAGCCATGGTGGGATGTATTTACAGACTACCTTTCTGTTGCCATGTTGATGGTTGGTGTGTTTGGTTGCACATTACAGGTAAATAAACAGGACTCCAAGTTAAAAATGAATAATACCATAGAAGCAGGACTGTGATGTGTCTCAGATTCTAAATGCTGGTAAAAAAAAGATTTAAGATCATAGATACTAGAATTATTTGTTCATCTGCTCAAGTAACATAACAGACAGTAGTGCAGTAGTGTTAGCTGTTGGAGTAGTGGGCTCCAGAATCACATGTGGTCATTTCAGTAATATGATGTAGGAGAAAAGCAAGCAGAGCTGGTGGGTGGAGTTAAACATGTCATCAGTTTAGAATCTTTAATTCTTAACTAGAATCAATTTAGTGTTGACCATCAGTTGACTGGATTCTTGCGCATAGGTTTGTATAAATCTATGCTGCAACTTTACGAATGGTCCTGATTCTTTGCTTTGATAAATATCTTTTTTTATTTAGCTATCATATTAATATAAGGTCTTGTTGTCCTACTTTACACTTAACAGCTGATAGTTCCAGGTTAACATCTGTTTTAAATTATAGATCTATATAAACTTGATTCTATCCAAATCAGGCACAAAGAACCAGTACCATTGGGTAGATTACAACATAAACAATTTATTGATACACAAGAATCTAGTCAATTAACAGTCAGCGCTAACTGGCACTAGATAAGGGCCAGTGGCATTTATAGGGAGGTGGAGTTGGATCTCTTGCGCTAATGCAAGGACTCTAAACTGGTGTCATGTTTAATTCTGCCCCCCAGCTGTGCTTGTTCTTCTACATATAACAAATCTTTGGCACAGTTATGTGTGTGTCCAAATGGAGTCTTCTCATAACCTGTGCCCACACATTTGTAGTACATGGGAAAAGATTCTCAAATGTATGGTCACAGAGTTGCTTACAGCTCCAGGCTTTGTATGTAACCCTAGCAGCTCTCTAAAAATCACTACATGATTAAATCCAGCGTGACAAGAAAAGGTACTTAATGAATACATAGGTAGTAAATATTTACTTTTATTTTGATTTAATTTCATTAAATACAATTTTGTTTGGCCTCAGTAGCTTCCTTTTGATCTGAATGTTTAGATCAAAACAAATAAGATTCATGCCCGTGGTATGTGCTATTGGGAAGGGAAGGGGAACAAAACTTGTTCTTTTAAATTTATTTTTAAAGAATGACAAAAAATAATTTGTAGGCAAGAAGGGGAAAGATTGTATTAAAGATTTACAAAACAAACAATTATGTAGGAGTTTACAAAGAAAAACACATTCCACTGTTATTCTTATAGATCACTTTTGATTGGAATGGATATAAAGTAATTGCACAAGAGTTTAGCATTTTAATTTCTCTTACATTTCAGCCAAAAATCTCTTCATCCTATATCTCATCTTTTTATCTATTAGCAAATAATATAGCCTCATTACTCAATGAGCAAAAATCCATTCAGTTAGTCACACACACACACACACACACACACACACACACACACACACACACAAAATCTTAAAAAGTAAACCAACTTGTTTTCCTTTCCTAAAGGAGTTCCTTTCCTTTAATTAACCCAGTAATTTATAATTTTCTCTAAAAATACAACAACAAAAGTTCCTTCCCATATCATATCTCATTTCTATAAACAAATCCTTAAAGCCTTGTCATTCAGACTTAAGAAAAATTCCATTAAAAGCTACCAGAAATAACAACATATTGAAAATCTTGATCTTTAATCCCTTCAAATACTCTCCCTCATATTAATTTATCATTTTTTCGGTATTTCCTCTCAGAAAGTCCTTCGCAAGCTTAACACTGTCCTTTAATTTTAACACCATAGCCTATCCACTGTCTCTAAAAATACAAAAAAAAAATCTTACACACATGTACAATATATATATTAAAAAATCCTTGATTGAAAAAGTCAACTTTATGATCCTCCTTTCAAAAATCTTGATCTTTATTCCTTTAAGTAGCTGATTTCTTTTCATTTGATCTTCATCTTTTCTCATAAACTCCTTTATAAATATAACACATGTCTTTTGTAGGTCCACAATAGAAAGTTGTCCAAGTCACTTTTCTGAGTTGAAATCCACACATTCAAATTACTCTTCTGATGCATGATTTGGGTGTCCTTTTTAACTATTAAAGTGTCAGCTAGTTTCATTTGTACAGTAAGCCCTGTTAAATGTCTTGGCCGATATCTTTCTTGTAGCCTGTCATTTTTAAATTAATATCCAAAGCAGCCTGATTCTCGGTTGTATTCTCTTCTATCTCCTGTTTTAAATCCGTTTTTATAGTAGCAGACAATCTTAAAAGTTCTGCGTGCAATTGTTGCCAAATATCCTTCCAGATTTAAAATACTTTTCTCCATTTTATATTGTTCAGTACTTTTGAGTGCATATATATCTGAGTATGTGAGGCAAAGAATATAGTCTTTCAAAGGTAACATTCTGCAAAGACAAAGTATTCTACACTGGGGGTCTTTAACCAACCCCCCCAGACAAGGGACCAGCATCAGTCCGTGGCATGCCAGAAACCGGTCTGCACAAACAAAGCCCCATCCGTGGGATGCAGACAGCATACAAAATCATGCCGTCTTCGATCCATGGAAAAAGCTCTATTCACAGTACCGGTCCCTGGTGCCCTAAAGGTTGAGGGCCACTGATCTAGATAATAAATTTTCCCTGACTGTTGCTGTGGATTTTGCCTTATATTGAAAGATAGTTCTCCATATATTCCAGAGTGTTTCCTCTTTCTCTCTTACTAGAATTCAGTTCGTTGGATAAAAACAAAATTGAAATTTTTTCATTTGTATTATACAAATAGCATTCAAATGCTATATATGGCATTAAGTTGTTCTTATTCTCTCTTTTCCTTCCACACATACTGTATTCTGTCTTTCTTGAATTGGCAGTCAATAGCAGCTATATATAAAAGACTGAAATTCTTGACTCTAAAGGCCTGTATTCTTGGCTAAAGGCCTAATTCTAACTAAACTTCCTACTTCTGGCTTTTCCCAGTCAGTATATATATTACCAGGATCACGAGAATCCATGTAAATTGTTTCCAAGGTGCGAACAAAATTATTTGTGAGAGTGGGAGGTAATGGAAACCACAAGCATATAGAGAAAGTAGGTGGAAATTGATAATCTGGTTTGGCATAATATTGCGGCCAGAGTAGAAATATTATTAAATAAAAACTCTGGATGTAAGGTCCTGGTGCAGTGACCTGTACCTAAATTAGAGATCCAGATGTCTTCTTCTGTCCTTGTGGAATCTGCAGCTAGACTGGAAGGAGGTGCTAAGAAAAGGGCAAGCTGAGACTTCTTGCAGTGCAGAAAGCAGCACAAAATCCCTGAAGCGTTATCTGAGCGTTCCCAAAGGAATGCAATTAGTCTGACAAGATTCTTGTAACATAGGGACGGACTATAAAGTTTCTGTTTGAGACTGTTCACAAATGGCCCTAGTTGCTTCTTCCTGACAGCACTCCGTCCTGCTCGTGAGGAGGCACTCTTTTGCCTCCTCCAATCTTTCAACATGACTATCACGGCAAGATACAAATTGCAGGTACAATATTAACAGATATCAGGGAAAATACATCACCAACAGCATTGTACCATATCACGTAGTGTAATATGATACTTCAGATCAAGACAATGTGGTTTGCTTTGTTTTGACTTTGTAATTTGGGTGAATCCACCCATTATGGCTTATCAATCTCTTGAAGCAAAAAAGCTAGAGCAGGGGTCTCCAACACTAGGCCAGAGCCCATTAGGAACCAGGCCATGCAAGCAGCACACATGTGCGTTACCATCCCTCTTTTTCCCCACCATGGAGCTAGAAAGTTGAAGGCCACTGAGTTACAGTGTGCTAATGAGTAAAACTCAGGAAAATAGCAAGTAAGAAAGCACATTTTTGAATTTATACTGCTGCTCATTTCCTCTTCTGCAACAGAGCTACTTTGCTGGCACAAAGCTGTGATTATTCAGATCATATCAGAAATTCAGACCAATGCGTCATTTGCAATATCCTTATTACTAATCATGGGACTAACTTCAATACAATTATTTTCTGCAGAGTATTGCGGTCCACAGCAAAGAATTTGAAAACACTTGTATGTATTCAAACATTCTGTAATTGGGCATTGTAGTTCTAAACTAAAACTTCCCCCATCCTAATATTTTCCCCTTAAAATATGAGGGCCCTCTTATATTGAGAATATAATATTAGAAGTAGATGGATTTTTCATCTTTCTTTTTGAGGTGGGAAGTCAACTTAAATTCACAATCATCCTTCTTTTGATAAATGTAGTAGTGTTTTGGGTTGCAGAGGTAGAACAGGCCTAAAACAAAACTTTTGTTAAAACTGGAACTGCTAACATTTAAGCCACTACATGGACCTTTTGACTTGTATATTTCCTACATAGGTTGATGAAGAATAGCTCCTTGTCCTTTCCCTCTGCAAGATTACCTCATTTGTCCCATCTATTATGAGGGAATAGAACAAAGTATAATTACAGCTGTTCTTATTAGGTTGGTCTGGCAATTCATTCCTGTTATTGAAGTTAAGGAGGCCTGGCCCTTCAGGTACCAGGGTTAGCTTCATGCTCTCCTTCGAATAAATGCAGGGTTTAATGAATATACAAATACATGCCCCTGTTGGCGGTTGAAGAGATGCCCATAAACAATCTGGAATACCCATCTGGCCATTTTGATGGTAAAGAGAAGGCCCTGTGATTTGCTTCCTTGTTGCTAAGCAACTACAGGACATAATTTGCATGCCATTTTTTCTCCCAGGCTGCCGTAATGCCCAGATGGGAAGTGATACAGCTACAGAAGAGAAAGGAGCAAAACTTCTGTTCATTGTAAAGATTTAATCATCTGTGTCCAATTTTTCCGTTGGAAGTAAACATGAGTGCCTTTTGAAATGCTAGATTTTATGAAGGGGGCCTTTGAGCGACTCATGCCACCCAAATACAGAGGCTCATGGTTTGGAATTTTTATTCTGCATGAATATAGTGGAATATAAAATATTTGAAAAGCCCTGGTCTATGCTATTAGTCAGTCTTCCCGAAATGATTCTAGTTTTAGGAAATACAATTGAAGATATGTTCCAAAACATTATTCATGGCATAAAAACCTGATTTAGAGAAAAGTAACTTTTTGTCTATGGCTTGAAATCTTATGCCTTTCAAACCAACCAGGCTTCCAATTGCTTATTGTACCCTATGACTATTAATAAGTGTTGTTCCTTGTGATTCTTGATCCTTGACAAATGTATCTTTTCTTTTATGTACCCTGAGAGCATTTGCACTAAGACAAATTCCTTGTGTGTCCAATCACACTTGACCAGTAAAAGAATTCTAATTCTTCCAGTCTGAAACCTCAGGCTGTGATTATCTGCCAAATTTACTAAAAAGTGCATCTATATTTCTATATGTTTCAATATTTAAAAACCACCATATTTGTATGTCTCCTTTCCCACAGTCTAGTGAAATGGAGACTTGCAGACTTCAGATAGCAATATATATTGCAAGAGAGGGAAAACATCTATTACCTGCTGTGAATGGAACAGGCTAACAAGTATATACATGCAATAAAATCTATAATACTGTGATTTTCTTTGTTCGTATAGTTATTTAGTTCAATAATCAACATCAAGTGAAAAGCCTTTGAAACAGATGGTCAGGTTGAAATGCTGGTGGCCAGAAGAATATAATAGCACAATAGTTAGTTATCATTTTTACACACAACTGACGTCTGCAGAACTTCCGGTGATTAGGGATGTGGCATGATTCATATTCCAAATCTAGAATTTTTATAGGTAGAGATGCTTCAAAGTCTGTAGGTGTCTGACCTTTTCTTCCTTCACTAAAAGAAAAACTTGCCTCAAAATGTATTTTCAAAATACAATTTTTGTTTGTGTGCATTTCAGGTGATGCAGGATAAGATCATATGCCTTCCCAAAAGAGTCCAGCCTTCTCCGAACATATCTCACCTGAATATGTCAGATATGGACTCCGGTGCAGCTCAGTTCCTTCCACCCAAGCCATCCACACCTCCTGCCACTGTTGAAATGAAAGGCTTAAAGACTGACTTAGACCTCCAGCAGTACAGCTTTATAAATCAAATGTGCTACGAACGTGCCTTGCATTGGTATGCAAAGTACTTTCCATACCTTGTCCTTATACACACATTGATCTTCATGCTATGTAGCAACTTTTGGTTCAAGTTCCCAGGGTCCAGCTCAAAAATTGAACATTTTATTTCCATTCTGGGGAAATGTTTTGACTCTCCTTGGACCACAAGGGCTTTGTCGGAGGTTTCTGGAGAAGACTCTGAGGAGAAAGACAACAGAAAAAACAACATCAGCCGGTCAAACACAGTCCAGCCTAGCACAGAAGGCAATTTGGTCAGGACGCAGTCCTTAAAATCCATACCTGAAAAATTCATTGTGGATAAAGGAACTCCGGGGGCTTTGGATAAAAAAGAAGGAGAACAAGCTAAAGCATTATTTGAGAAGGTGAAGAAATTCCGTATCCATGTTGAGGAAGGTGACATACTATATGCTATGTATGTTCGTCAAACAGTACTGAAAGTGATCAAGTTTCTTATTATTATTGCATATAACAGTGCGCTTGTTTCAAAAGTTCAGTTTACAGTAGATTGCAATGTTGATATTCAAGACATGACAGGATATAAGCACTTTTCTTGCAATCATACAATGGCACATCTTTTTTCTAAACTCTCATTCTGCTACTTATGTTTTGTAAGTATTTATGGACTGACGTGCCTTTACACTTTGTACTGGCTGTTTTACCGCTCTCTGAAAGAATATTCATTTGAGTACGTCCGGCAAGAGACTGGAATTGATGATATCCCAGATGTCAAGAATGACTTTGCTTTTATGCTCCACATGATAGACCAGTATGATCCTCTTTACTCAAAAAGATTTGCCGTGTTTCTTTCAGAGGTCAGTGAAAACAAACTGAAGCAGCTGAATTTAAACAATGAGTGGACTGCCGATAAACTCAGGCAAAGATTGCAAATGAATGCCCATAACCGTTTGGAACTACAAATGTTTATGCTGTCTGGACTTCCTGATACAGTCTTCGAAATTACAGAGCTTCAATCCTTGAAACTTGAAATTATTAATAATGTCATGATACCAGCTACCATTGTGCAACTCGACAATCTCCAAGAGCTCTCCCTATACCAATGTTCTGCAAAGATCCACAGTGCAGCCTTGGCATTTCTAAAAGAAAACCTGAAAGTCTTGAATGTCAAGTTTGATGACTTCAGAGAACTTCCACCTTGGATGTACGGGCTCAGAAATTTAGAAGAATTGAGCTTAATTGGTTCTTTATGCCACGACATTTCTAAAAATATAACTTTGGAGTCCTTTCGAGAGCTGAAGAACCTTAAAGTTCTGCACATTAAAAGCAACCTGTCCAAAGTCCCACAGTCAGTAGTTGATGTTTCAAGTCACCTTCAAAAAATGTGCATTCATAATGATGGCACTAAACTAGTAATGCTCAACAACCTGAAAAAAATGGTCAACTTGACAGAATTAGAGTTGGTGCACTGTGATCTGGAGCGCATTCCTCATGCTGTTTTCAGCCTTAACACTCTTCAGGAGTTGGATCTCAAGGAAAACAATCTGAAATCTATAGAGGAAATTGTTAGCTTTCAACACCTTAGAAAACTTACAATCCTAAAGTTATGGCACAACAGTATAACCTATATCCCTGAGCACATAAAGAAGCTCACCAGTCTAGAACGGCTTTCTTTTAGTCACAACAAGATAGAGGTTCTCCCATCCCACCTTTTCCTATGCAACAAAATTAGATATTTAGACTTATCTAACAATGACATACGATTCATCCCCCCTGAAATTGGGGTTCTACAAAGTTTACAGTATTTTTCCATTTCTTGCAACAAAGTAGAGAGTGTGCCAGATGAGCTGTACTTTTGCAAAAAAATCAAGACACTGAAGATTGGGAAAAACAGTTTGTCTATTCTTTCACCTAAAATTGGAAATCTAGTGTTGCTATCCTACTTGGACATTAAAGGAAATCACCTGGAGTTTCTTCCCCATGAACTTGGTGACTGCAGAGCTCTTAAAAAGAGTGGACTTGTGGTTGAAGACACATTATTTGAAACTCTGCCTTTGGATATTAGAGAACAGATGAAGGCTGAATAATATTCTCAGTACTCAATGCAAACTTTATGCCAAATGCCTTGTACATAACTAATATGCCTTCAAGTCTTTACCTTATTTTGATATATATTATATATGGATCATTTTGGAATACATGTATTACATGTAAATGTTTATATTTAAACAGAAACAGCTTTCTTTTTCTACCCCACCCACTTCCATGTTTACATTTTTTTTTAAAATTTCAGCCTTATATTGTATGTCTATTTTTTACTCTGCTTTGTTGAGATCAAATTGCTGACATCTGCCTTAAAAAAGTGCCCTAGGTCAAACGAAGATCATCATCTTTAAAAAATAAATAATTTCGGTAACTTATTTAAGTAGGATAATTTATGGTTGCTGTAGCAACTGGGATTCTTTTTATTCTTTTCAAAAATCACCTAAATGCTTTAAAACTGAAAAGTGTTGTTTATCTTGTTTATTTCCTGGTTGCAGGTAATTGTGGCTTCTGCAAGCCAGATTGCCCTGTCCTTGGGACTTCTTTATAGCAAAACAGTAAAGTAGCCATCATTGATAAAAGATACTTCTTCGCTGATGTGCTCATCAAACCTGTGCTGCTATTGCTGGCAATAGAATTTGTTCTTTAGAAGACTGAATTAAAATCGCACTTTAGCTAGTATTCAGTTTCATTTAAATTTCTTTTGAGTCTCTTGACTCCATTTTTACCATTCTTAGTTATAATCAGAACATGAGCCTGGAGATTATGTTCTGACACTATGAATCTTTCTTTCATCTCTCCTTTTTTATGTTAACTGTGATTCCTAAATCTACATTAGTAAGTCTTTGCAAATTGCAACCAGATATGATTTTGCATAAAGTAGTTTCCATCATGAATCTTTCTTATCGTGAATACCTTCATAATTATCTATCGGTGCATCTACATCATAATTATAATTACAAAGAGAGGGAAAGATCAAGTTTATGCTGTTTTAATAATAAGGTGTTTTTTTTCTTCATCCTAGTTTCCCACAAAGAATTATAGGAATTTAACTGAGTGGGAGGGTTAAAAATTCTATTAATTATTTCCTTTGCTTCTCTCACTCTTAAGAAAAGTACAGCATCCTAGATTCCCATGAAGTGACAAATATGTGATTGTGAAATATTTTGGACTTGGTTTTCCATGATAATCTAGCATGCAAATCAATTATTATGATAGTAAACAAAGTCATGCAAGTCATGAAATAGGGAATTTCTACTCTTACAAAACTACTCATGCTTGCTTGGAAAGAAATAATTCAGTTCAGAAGGGTTTATTTCCAGTATGTTACAAAGAAAATGGAATGTTTGCTTAAATGTAGCCCTGCACTGTAGAGAATATTCCAGAAAGATGTCTACATGTGGACATGTAGTTTTCCCTGAATATAATCATTACAGATGCAACTTGCACTTGAACATCTATCATGAAATCATTGAAATGCTAGGTGGATTAGTATTAGAGGTGTTCACAACTAATTCCTTGAGACTGCAGTCAAGCATCATAGTAGTGTATTGTAATGGGAAAGAATAGTAATAGGCTCAGATTTATATACCGTTATCGCGTTTTCCATCATGGCCAAAAGTTGTAAAAGAAGCCTGACACATGAAAAAAAACAACCCAGCTAGAGGCCCTGGGCAGGACTGGAGGTCCAGGGTGGGGCAAAGATTTAGGCCCTGACAGTTATACAAATGGAGGCCCTGGGCAGGACATGAACGGAGGCCCCGTGGCACGTGAAGAAGCCCTGGCTGAACTGGCACAAAAGAACTCTGCCAATATAGGAGTGGGGCATGGTGCAGCTTGCATAACTGCGGGCAGGGCTGGGTGATGGAACAGCTGGTGGCAGCAGATAAGGAGGTTATAAACTGAGGTGGGCCCAAATTTTGTTCACTTGAGGGAGCTGCAGCAGTTGGAACTTTTGAGAACCGGTCACAAATTGCTTTATTCAGAGCTGTCGTAACTTCAAATGATTACTGAACAAATGGACATAAGGTGGGGATTGCTTGTGTGGCTAAAATTAAGTATGGAATGGACTCAATTCTACTCCTCTCTCTCTCTCATATTCCACGGAGTCCACGACAGGTTTCCGCTCCCACAATTTAGCAAGCAGCTTTGCAAGGAATCTGACTTGAAAAGAGTAAATTTAGTGTTTGCCGAGAGTCTAGCAGAGCGTTAAGATTTGTCTCCCCTGGTAGGTTACCAAACTAAGCATCTGGTCTATGACAAAAAAAAACCCCTAGTTATTTAGTTAAAAACAGCTTCCGCATTATACGTGTTGTAATTGCATGTACTTTTTTTCTCTAAAGGAGAAGGCCTCCTGAATCAGACCTGTCAACACCCATGTCCTTTTCCTAGAATGGGGTTCAGTATAATGGCCACCAGAGCAGGAGGGCAGAAGGCTTCTTCCATAGTTGTGCCCCTTCAATTGGTACAGAAGGCATGTTGCTGATTTATTTTCTAATTTATCTGACCCTGTTATCGGTACCGCTTGATGGTCAGTTCCATCAGTTGTCCTTTTTTAAAAAAAATACACACGAGTTGCTGATACATTCCAAATTTGTTGATCATGTATGTTTGTTTGGCATGGCTCTATTCTGCAGGCATTTATGTTGGAATCAGAATTGCTGAATTATTCAAAGCCTTCTTTGGGGTTCTTTAGAGTTACTTTGCTCAGGGCAGACATGATCTCATCATTGTAAAACAGAAACAACCTCCACCAACAGAAGCTGTTTCTTAACCTTTCAGCAACAGTCTTGCAGAGTTTCCCCCACCCCTCCATTCAGAGGACCTGTCTATATTACAAACAGTTCTCAGTTTCATAGTGGTTTAATTGTCATGAACCTTGAGAAATAATGTTTGCTTGAGACTCTTAAATGCAGTTCTCTTAGAACTACGACTAATAGGCTAAGCTATGCAGTATTTCCTAGTGTTTTTGTATGAAGCTGGGAATCCCAGGCCTTGATGCTATTAAACAATAAACTTCCACTTATTATAAAAAGAAACTACATTATTGTTAAGGCAAATCCTTATACTAAGATGAGAAATGCAGACTGAAGTTCAGATCCTGCCAACTACATCTCAATTCTGATTTGTCTCATCTTCATTCTTCGCTTAAAAATATAAACAAGTCAAGGGTTGAAGTAAAACATCCCAAGCTAAAAGAACCTTACAAGCAGTCCATTCTCTACATTGCTGAGATTTTCCAGGACACGAAGAGAAGAAATGTTCAGAGTCTTAAATCTATTCTATAAACCAAAGTGCTGATGTTGCTAGTAAACAAACTATTTTAAGTTGTCAGTACAACTAATGAATTTCTGTAAAGATTTATTACAGAACCGAAGTCTTGTCTTACACTAAAGAGAACTGATACAGCCTAACCTTATAATCTGGTGAATGTCTACTTTTTACTGCAAGGACAAGCTACAAGGGGTGGTTTATGGCCTATACGTGGAGGATGCTATTTCGGTAATTGAAATTTTGGGTTCAATTGTGGTCGTAAGTCGAAGACTAACTGTTTTTGCAGGGTGAGGGCTAGAAGAGGCTTGTGTCTTATCATTCATTGTGCATATAGTATATACTGTATACCTTACATGAATTGCCTGTAGGATCTACTTTTATCAGAGAAATACTTCAAAAAGGCTGCAGGATCTTGGCCACTTTCTCTGGAGAAATCTCGCAATCTTCTGTTTTTAAAAAATCCTCTTGATGTATTTAAAGCCTTCGTCATTCCTAAAACTTGTATTGCAAATCTCAAGCAATGTTCTTTTTTATTCAAATAGCAAGTGCCTTTAAGCAGAGTTTTAAAAAAATCTGTAATATTTTAAAAGTATAATTTTTAACATTGGTGCGTAATGTTCATGAAATAAGCTTAGGAAAATTGACTACTGGACTTCAGTTTAGAATTAATTTTGTGCAAAGTCATATCTAAATATACTTAAGAAAACCATGCTTGCTCAAAAATTGTAACTTTTCCAAATGCTACCCATATCAGCAAATGATTTCAATGGAGAAGTCACTATCATATTACACATATCTGCATATAATCAACTATTTAAACTACAGCAAATTATATTCATTTAGTCTAAATCAGTTTTTCTTTATATTCAGCAGTATTAGAATTGTTTCAACATATGCTACGTCTTATCTTAATGCATAGGAACCCAATCTGGAATTCATTACTGGTGGTCAAGATATTGTCAGATTCTTCCTTTTCTTCCATCCTAATTAAGTATAACTGCAATTTTTATAACAAGTTCCATATTATGAGGGTAAACAATGGGATCTGACTGAAGTAGAATGGAAAGATAATGCAAAGATATTAAGTTGTAACATGATGCCACTGGTATCTTCTGAAAGGTGGAGAATAGTTTTCCTAACTTGGTACCTTCCAAACCTGTTACATTATAGTTCCCGTCAATCCCAACTGTTGTTTGTTTCTTTATTCCATCAGTCTTGACAATTTGAAGCCAATTTATGATTTCTACCATGCAGACAGACAACCATGCATGACAAGTCAAGTCAAAACTGTCCACTTTCTCTTTGGTTAAGATTGCAAGTTGGGCAGTCATTCATAAATAATATCACTTTACTGGAGATTTCAAAATTTGTATGTCATACAGTTAGGTTCTTTGTTATTTTCATGAAATAATAACTCCATAGTTAAGAGTTTCCTTAATTGAGATTTTAGGACAAAGAAGAGCTTAATGTAAGAATGGCATTTGAGTGGTTAATATGTGATCACTCTCAGAGCTGTTATTTGAAAATTGCCAATGGACCATTTTTAAGGAAATGCAACCATTATTTTCTTTTGAACTTCCCTTTCTGCATTTTTAATACAGAGCGAAATTCAGTTCAAACGCAGCAAAAGTGTTATGGAACGGTCGTTCCACCAGACAACCGAATATGCTACTCTATGCCTGCTGTAAAGATTTGATTTGATAACCAAATAGTGTGGAAGAATTGCCTTTTAATAGAACTAGGCAAATCTGGAAATAATAAAATTAATAGGGTGGGAAAGCTGAATAAAATTGGTTCTTTTAAATGTGAAGCTTTACAGCATTTATCACTGTATTTCTTCTCTGATGTCACATTTTCTATGGAAAGTATTGACTGATTGCATGTCAGTAGCTAAAATGCATGTTTGTAATGCATCTAACATTGGAACAAGGAAGCAAAGTAGAGGCAGGCTCTGCCCCCGTTTGCCCTTGAAGATGGCACAATCATACTCTGAGAATAGTTCCCTTTCTCCCTGAGGTAGCCTTTATCTCATCTCCAGCATGTGTCCTTCCATGAGAAGGACACATAAAAGTAGCATTTTACCCTTTTTATTCAAACATCTTCCACCTGGCAGGTGAGATCAGCTAGCCTGTTGCAGGTTATTTGGATACATGTTTGGGGAATGTTTTGCTGCCTTTGTCCATCCCTTCCCCTCTGATCATGACTCATTGTTGCTTGTTTGTCAGTTTTCATTTTCTTCCTCTTAAAGTGCTTGCCAGCATCTTGTCAGTTTCAGTTCTGCTGCTCTGCAGAACTCCCTTGCAATCATGATGGAAACTGCCACCTTCCTCCCTGGGTCTTTCTGCTCTGTAATCTTTCTGTATGTGTATTTAGCCCAGTTTTAATTTGGAAGAGGGCCAAGTGGAGGAAGTAAAGACAAACCAGCCTAAAGAAGATTGGCTGAATCCAAACATTGTCCTGGATCCTGATTGATGGATGTCTTCCTCACTGGCTAGCGACATCGTGAAAAGGAGAGGAGAAAACAACATTGTAGCTCTCTCCCAAATCAGGGTACCACCCTCCTGGCAGTGACTGAGAACTGATGCAATGAACGCAGAGAAGAAATGGCTGTGGAGATAAGGAAATGTTAGGCTGACGTAGTGTTGTGCTGACTCGAGAATAGGCAGGTCGCATTCCCACTTGTTCCTAGAAAGATCTGGAGTGATGGCAGCTGCATTTAGGTGAAGCTCATGTAAACACAGAAAGGGGTTCTTGCTGAACAAGTGGTGGAAAAGATGTGCACAAGAGCGAAGACGATCTAAAGTGAACCATCACCATTCCTCCAGAAATAAAAGAGAAAAGGGAAGTAAAGTTGCTATCGAAAGAAACTTATGTGGAAGTGTCACTTGGTAGTCCGTCACTATTATTTCAGACATTGCAGTCTATGTTCATCATTTTCTAGGTAACTTATTAAAGAAATGCCTGCTTTTTTTTGTTGCTGCAATATGGTTTGCAAAAATGCTAGAGCATCAGAAACATTTCAACAGAAAATACAAGATTAAATTATGTGCTGGTTAACAAATCTAGGTGTCTTTTATAGAAGGTGTATCGCTGAGTTTGCCAAGTGATATCAATTTTTCCAAACCAAATTGGGTCATAGCTCTTTACTTTTTATATTTTTATTGCTTTAGTATGCAGAAAGAAAGGAAGAAAAGACTCGCATTCTTTGCCAATTTAAAAAATACTATAAATTGGAAAACATTCAGGACCCATTTCAATATGAACAGTATGACAGTAACTCGTAATTTAAGAGTTGTAGATGCAGTTAATTAATCTAGAATCTAGATCAAATTATGAAATCAAAAGTTGGTGTGATTGTGTATGTGGGTGATTCTGCATTTCTATACTGTCAATCCAAAGTTTTCTTGCAGTAGTTGAAATACTTTGAAAATTTGATTGACAATAAAATGGCCTAAATAGAAATAGTATTAACAACAATTATTTATTTGCATTTTTTAAACTGAGATTGTCTCACAGAATAAATTTACCATGTGAAAAAAAGATAAGAATTGTACTTCCATCCCTGCATCTTCCAAATGCTTTGCCATTTTTAATGCTGGAATTAAATGATAGAATTATGATTACAAACAGAGTTATTTAGAATAATGATATAAGAGGGGTCACATAATAGTTTTTTAATAGTGTCTGGAATAAATTTGTAATTGATCATCTGGATTCTATAAATAAATGTAGGTCAAAATATCTAGACATCAATGATGTGCCTGATGACTATCTCTCACTAATTTTCTCTCCCTCTCTCCAAGAAAGTTAAAACTCCTTTAATCTGTAACGAACATCATTTGAAGTTATGATTTCAGGGTTTTTTGAATGGTTAACTAAAAGATCAGTTAGTAATTTAATATTACCTAAGCCTGATATACTTTTATGAACTTACATGGCAGGTGATAGCTGTGAGAATCAAAATCTTTAACAACCTTCAAAATTACAATTGGAAACGGTTATCCAAAAAAGCAACATTATAATTCCTCAACAATATAGATAAATCAAGGTAAGTTTTATATTACCCAAGTTACAAGGACCAGGAATTTTTTATTGTTTTTAATAATATTAACTTTATTATTTTCTGAAGTGGTAAAGATAAAAATAAACAGCTTGGTCATATGTAATCTTTGAGAGGAAATATATTATTTTTTAAAGTTATTGATTCTTTCCTCTGTGACATTTACTCAGTGTTGTAAAGCTAAGTATAAAAAATTTAAAAATTATTGACTGAAAAAAAAATCTATATTACATACTATTTCTCTGAGCACTCTTAATAATATAAATATCACTTTGTTTTTTTGTTTCAGTCAAGAGTCCAATAATTTGCCAGGTCTATCTAGGTTCTGACAATATCTTTGCTTTATTTAATTCATTGGATATTCTATATGAAATGCTTAGCTGGAATGCTGTGCCAATTTAGCAGACATAAAATTGTTTATTAAGCTGCCTGGCACATCCATTCAAAAATTCTTTAACTTCCCAGTTTATCTTGCCTAGATTTGTTTGCTTTTCTTTTCCGATGAAGTACATACAAAATGGGAACAAATTATTCCTTAAAACTTCCCAAACAAACATTAAGTGGGCAAAATGCCTGTGGATTAAAAAAAAATGTTCAAACTCATCTCTCGTTTGTTTTGTAGAATGTAAATCTTTTAAAAATAATGTATTTGAACCTTTTGTGAGAAAAATAAAACCGCTTTTTTTAGACTTAATAATTCTGCTGAAGCAAAATCTGATATTGCAGTAGCATTTGTATTACATCTATCTATCCTTTTAACTAAAGATTAAAATATTGAAAAGTCATGTAATATGGAGTTGAACAAAAAAAAAGGCATGTTGTTGCTGTGAAGGATTTAAAAATACTAAATATACACCAAATTACACTCCCATGTATAAACTCAAAGAATTTCCATGTGTAGGTATTAGATTTAGGTAGAATAGTTTTACAATATACCATTGTAAGATAGATATATTTCATATATCCATGAAACAGGCTCTGTAAATAGGTCACTTTACCTTATACATTTGTATTTATTTTCAACAGTATTTCAGCATTGGTGGGCATTGTTAATCTGAATTTTCAAACTGAATAATTCTTGTCTTGTATGAATCAGTGAACATGGTTTCTAATTTCACCATTTTCCAAGTGAGAGCATCAAGCCTCTGCTCCAGAAAGATCTGATCACATAATATGCAAAGTCTAAACAATTATAAATAATGGAAAATAACTTTTCAAGTGATAAGTAACTCCACATATTTTCTTTTGCAGTTATGAGTTGTAGATCAGGAGCAGATGAAGTCACAGCGAAACCCTCTGTATATTCTCCAGCTTGCTTGAGAAGCTGTAGTCGCTACAATGAAGAGTGGGATCCTTGGGGTTTTTTTTTTTTTTTTTTGTCTTCTTGATTTTAGATTTATAATTATGATGGCATTTAATCTGGATTTGCAGAAGGAGGGGATGCATTCCAAAGAAACAAGACAATTCAGTGTAGACTTGTGTGAGAAAAGAGGGTGAAAATTGCTCCTCCTTAACAATTCCCAATATGCTTATGGGAGTGGTAATTTGCTTTAATTTGGCAAGATTCTATAGCAGGGGTGTCAAACTCACGGCCCATCGGCCAGATGTGTCACGTGCTGGCCACGCCCACCCCAGGTTTAGCAAAGGAGGAAAAAGTTGCAATACACCACATGGCAACAACCTGTCATCGTGAGTTTAACACCCCTAGTTTATAGGTAAGGAACACTAAAGAAATCTGCTTGGAAGAATCACAAGATGTCTTTCTTGGTTTTTGGAAGCTGACAATATATTTTTTTTAAAAGACATGGCAAACTAGTCATTAAGGCAAACAAAAAAAATGTTCAACTACCAATTAAGCAATGATGATAAAAATAGCTGTCAATCTGGGAGAGAACCTAATTTGTGAGTTCAGCTGGTCAGTAGAATTATCAGAAGTGCATCCTTCACATTGTTGCTACCTGGTAAGGCCCAAATAATGGAACCTGCCCTATAGTAATATAAAATGCTGTTTAAGATGATTAAAAAATATTGTGTGGCACGCAAAGCTGCTTACAGACTTAAAGCGATGCTCAATTATCTGCTTCACAAATATTTTAAAAATCCTAGTTATATAATTAATTTCAACTGAAGGGAACAAATCAAAGGGGTAATTGAAGATCATGCTATTTCACCCAGATATTTATGTTTCATTTGCCTGACCTTCTAAACAGGGCCAATTTACACATCCAATTCCCAGGGTATTACGATAAAACAACTGACCCACCTCTTAGAGTGACAATTCCAGGTCAAGTGATAATTTGTTGCTAATAACAGCAAAAGGTTAGCCAGAATTCATTGATAATTTATATGTCCATGCTTCCAACCCTCATGGGCTGGCTACATGCATACATACATACATACCTAAATCCCTATCATGAATAGTTTTCTGAGTATTGGAGATATTATTTGTTCATCAACGTATATGCTTTTCACAGTCATGTGGTCTTATCAGTCTATGGTTGTTTTTCCTAATGCTACAATAGGAGCGAGCCTAGTTACTCCCTTCCAATTCTTTACTTTTATCACCTTCTCAGGCAAAGAGTAAGGGGACTCTTGATAGATGCAATGGCTGCAGGTATCCAAACAGCTGTGTGCAGAGGCTCACCTTCCTGCCTCGTTTTCCATAAAAAGCAATTGTTCCCATGTAATCTTTTGTTTGCTAGAAAAGTTGACCTGAACAGCAAGATCTTTGCTCCATCTAACAGAAAGCAGTAATTTTGTTGAGCAATTGAGCAAAAACCTATATATGTTGTACTAATTTGAAGATGCAGGATTGTCTGAAAGTGCTCCAGGTATTACAATAACAGCCTTATTACTGCTTTGAGGCCACTTTCTCTCTAATAGTTGTACTGTGGTTGTCATTGGGATCAAGTGCAGGGTAGTTCATGATGAAGAACCATTACATCTTCCATATTGTTACTTCTATATAAAGAAAATGTTTTCCATTGCTCCTCTGTGTAACATTTTTTTTTCTTCAGCTTACTTCATAGGTCTATCCAGCTCATGGTTTTTTTTCTTAAGATGCTCCCTGCTTGTTACATAATAGTTGTTTCTTTTTTATTGCCTTTGTTGAATCTGTCCAGATCACCCAGCATTTCCTGCTTGCTGCCCCAATTAAGAGTCCCAGAATGTGAGAGTGGTAGAGTTTCCAGACTTATCCAGGATCTGTACCTACCCAACTATTGAACATTGTGATCCCACTTTTGAACTGGAAAATCTTCATTACCATGAACAGTGAGGCAAAAGGGGACAAAAGCAAAGGGGCGAAAGGAAACATTTTGCACTGAGGGGATGCATAGTCACAGGGTCAAGTCTTAGTAAAGTAAAGCAAAATCTTATAGCAATAACACTTGGATTTATATACTGCTCCATAGTGCTTTACAGCCCTCTCTAAGCTGTTTACAGAGTCAGCATATTGCCCCCAACAATCTGGGTCCTCGTTTTACCGACTTTGGAACGATGGAAGGCTGAATCAACATTAAGTTGGCCAGAATCGAACTCCTGGCAGTCGGCAGAATTAGCCTGCAATATTGCATTCTAGCCACAGCGCCACCCAGGCTCACGTCTAAAAGCTGTATATTAATTTCTTTTACAACTTCAAGTCAGTTTTTGATTCCTGGCAATTGTTTTATCTCCTTGGGGCCTGGCCAAGCTAGCTTTGTGTCTAAGATGGGAAGATAATTCACAGTCTCCTGGTTTCTAGCCTGGTGCCTTCCCCACTATACCAATCTGCATTCCTGTACATTCACTTCCTCTGCAACCATGTCAGTGATATTGGATGGAGTAAAAAAACAAAAAAAGATGGCAATCACACCTGAATAATCAAAGTCCCTCACCATTTGAGTGCATATCCCAGCTGGGCTTTGGTTTCAGGGCTATTATGGGCATCTTCATGTATTTGCCTCGTTCCCACAGATGACGCTGATAATGGCCATTTTTACTGTTGCATCTAAATATTAATGTGCTCCTCTAATTAAAAAAAATATGATTTTTTTTCTTGTTCCCTAATAGCTGTAGTGGCACAGTGGTTACAATGCAATATTGTAGGCTAATTCTGTTGAGTGCCAGCAGTTTGATTCTTATTGCTCAAGGTTGACTCAGAACTTCCATCCTCCTGAGGTTGATAAAATGAGGACCCAGATTGTTGGGGCAATATGCTGACTCTGTAAACCACTTAGAGGGCTATCAAACACTGTAAAATGGTATATAAATTTAAGTACTATTGCTATAATATTGTTCCTTCCAATTAAGAATAAAGTTTAGGCCAGGCAATGATTAACAGAATGCCACTTAAACAACTGTCCTTCTCTTTTTCATTCATCTTAATAAAACGATGGTGTAACACACCTCAGCTATCCAGGGGAGGCTGAGGTCAGTGCAGAATTGGTAAGCGATGTGTGCTGCTTCATGAGACCCATCAGCTTCAATACTGATTGTGGGAGTCAAGCTTTCTCAACCTGCCTTCTTCCAGATGTGGTAGACTTCAACTCTCATAATTTTGCAGCCAAGTTGTGGGATGAAGTCTCTAGGTTAGTTGCATCAATTATCTGAATGCTCCAATATAAATATTTTTGTATTTTTTGTGGTGATATATTAGGTCCTCTCAGCTGAGTTCACACATCACTTAACCATGTTTTAGTGAATAGATCACAATGGTCTGGGGTCATTTAGCACAGTGGCCCCCAACCTTTTTTGTGCCACGGCCCGGTACCGGCATCACAAAATGATGGGCGGCCCGGTACCGGCATTAGCATGCATGACAAGGCAAGGTGAGCCGAGCGACCGGCCAGCCAGCCGTCCCCCGCTTCTCCCCGCCACCTTCAACTCCTCCTTTGTACCTTTTTTGTGCTTTTTTGTGCTTTCTTAATCTCCTCCGCCATCGGGACGGCTCTTCGTTTGAAGCCGCCCCCCTCTTCAATGAAACTAAGGCGCGAGGATTCCTTCAGGACCCAAACGCCGCTTTCCAACTGGAAAAGCTCACCCAGAAGCACTTTCTCGTCAAAACAAGATGGCGGCGCCCAGCAAACCGGCGGCCCGTTAGAAAATGATCCATGGACCGGTACCGGTCCAGGGCCCGGTGGTTGGGGACCCCTGATTTAGCACATAAAGTCTTAAGCCATCGTTTATCTTGAAACCCAACAAATTATACTATGGCTTGAAAATAAATATGTACCTCACCTAGGAACTTTGCTTTAGCAGTGATGTAGTCAGCAAATTGTTTCATAGTTTACCAACAATCTTGAGTTCCAAACCAATTGGCTCTTTCAAAACGTGTCTCCAAGTCACTTACTGAAATTATTATACAGTATCTCTATTTTATTTTTTTCATTACAAAGCTCACATTTAATTCTTATGGATTCTCGTGCTGAATTTTTATCTAGCTTGCTGCAGTTCATCTGACATCTATCATCCACATATAATTTTGACAAGCTGAAATATTGAGCTTCATCTTACAGAATAATTTAGGCATCACGTAATACTTGTCCAATTGACTGGGTGTTTTAGCTGCTAAAGTTTAGATAACACTAAGATGGTTCTTCATGTAACGTTCTTGAGAATTAAGTCCTAACAATTGCCAAATGAGCAGTGGTGGGGTTGGGTAGGTTCTATTTTTTAGCAGCTCACAGAACTGTGTGTTACCTAATCTGTTCTGTATTAGGAGTACAATCTTGCACTTCATTAAAAATTACTCTTTGCCATAAAGATATAGCTTTGGTCATTTTCCAGGGAAATTTAATTTACAATGCAACCTTATATTGATTATAACATTTTGATTACAACCTAGTATAACTTGTTTTACAGTATTTTTGCAGTGTTTGGAGGGGCATTTTAATTTTCTGATAGAGAGTGTCTATTATATGTTCTTAGTCAAAAAGCTTGCAGAGATGCTTTTAAATATTAAAATAATAGAGGATACAATAAAAGGTACCAAAAACAAAACAGCAATTGAATACCAGCACAATATAAAACTGACTTCTTAAAAGATTTAAACCAGTCATTTAGGAAAATAAAGAGAATGCCAAACATTCCTTTGAAAAGAATCTACTACTACTACTACTACTACGACTACTACTATTACTACTACTATAGTACTTCTGCTGCTACGACTATTATGCCTGCTATTTTCTATTAAATGGACTTCATGTGGCTCATGTAAGATGCATCCCTTCCAACCATCAACAATGTACTCCCCCCAATGTACTAAAATTTTAGTCTAAAATAAACCTAAATAAAATAAACACATAAAAGCTGCACAACAACAGTACAACCATAAAAGGCAACCTTCTCCAAAATGGTTGTCCTCCAGATACCCTTCTTGGACTGATCTTCATGACCAAACAGGAGAAATATCTTAATTATTAGGGTTAAACAGCATGCTGATGTTCCTGTTCTTTGGAGTCCTTCCACTTCAATGCTTTTTCAGAGCTGTACAGATAAAGAGTTTTTATTTCATTGGTTGTATGCAGCCCCAGCATCTCTACCCATTTGCATTTCTGCTGTAGAACATGGCATCAGGAAAGAACACTCTTCCTATCTATTTTTGATTATTATTTCTTTTTTGTAGGACAATGGGCATACATACCTGGGATGAGAAATGTATGAATAGCTGTATCTGATGATACTTGGTTGACTACAATGTATGACTTCCAGGAAGTATAGAGAGAACTTAAGCCTCACAAGGAGTTGAATAACTTTACTTTTACTTTATTTTACTTTGCTTTTACTTTACTTATTTTTTATTATTTTATTTATTTTATTTCCCACCTTCATTTTTTTTTTTACAAATAACTCAAGGTGTGACAAACATATCCAACATACCTTCCTTTCCCTATTTTTCCCCACAACAACAACCCTGTGAGGTGAGTGAGAATCAGTGACTGGTCCAGCTGGCTCTCATGGCTAAGGCGAGACTTGAACTCACAGCCTCCTGCTTTCTAGTGGGATGCCTTAACTGCTAGACCCTAACTGGCTCATGAAACTTGAATGCCAACAGGCATCAAATGCTTAGAAATCTGGGAGACTAAATAAATTCAATAGGATAACATTTGATAATGCCACACAGGGTAGTTTTTGAGGTCATGCTGAGCCATGATTTAATGAATAAATCACAACTGACAAGTTTAAAGCAACATACTGCTATAATCCATGCTTTATAAACCACAATAGCTAGGATTCATCCAACAAACTGTAAAAACCAAGCAAACAACATTTTGGGATAGCATGATGCATATATCTGGCCAGATATTTACTTGGAGATTCCAATTTATGTAGTTTTGTTTACATATTTGCTCTTATAGCCAAGGTTTGGCTTATATCTGGCCTGAATTCTTCCAGCAGATTCTTGGCTCCTGCGTTTAGTGAACATTTAGTAAGCTACCATCAGTTGTCCTAATTTCCCTTCTCCAATGGATGACTTTCAACTCTTGAAATAATGTCTTCAATCGTTTGGTTTACATCTTTTTTCTTAGTTGAGAAAAAGGTAGGCCGATGCACATAAAGATCATTGGAGATAAAAAAAATCTTTTTAAAAAGAAGGGGGGAAAGCATGGGATGAAGTGAAACAGGATGAGATTCAAATAAACAGCCAAACAAGACAGGCGTCTGACTAAAGATGAAACTCTGCCAGTAATGGAAATGGATTGCAGAAGGAAAAAATGGGGAGGGAAGGCAACAACATATTTATCCTGAGGCCAGAGAGGAAGTTATATTGTCTTAAATGATCTGGACTCCAAGAATGAGTGAGCTCAATTTTAAAGTGATTTATTTCTTTTAATTCAGTTACAGTATCTTAAAGGCCATTCCGGAGTCATTCAGTCTTCAGTAGTGGAAATGGGTGCATACAGAACCAACACAACAGAACCAACAATCCTACAAACAACTTGGTATATTCAAGCAATGTAATGTTTATCCTTGACCAGATGATCAACAATCCATTTGGTCATTGTTTGAGAAACACATTTCTTTACTTAAACAGAGAAACAGAATCATCCTAGGCAGGCCAAAAAAGCAATGGGAACAGGAGTGACTTCCGATTTCCTGCCACTTCCTTATTGACTTTCCTTCTAGGGAATTGGCAGGGAGGAATGAAAATGACAGTCACCTGATAGAAGCTGACCATGGCAACCTGGTGGTACAGCAATGCAGGAGCCATAACATTTTGCCAAATTCAATCCCAAAGGAGTCGGGTCCCAAATTTTGGACACATTCTGTACTGAGGTTCTTTGATTCAGAAATTGTTGCCCTCTGATGCACTGTTTTGCCCAGTTGAACATTTCAAACAATCAAACAGACACAAGAGTTTCAGTAGAATATAGGTGAATAGAAAGTTCATTAGATGTTGCTGGAATATCTAGGAACACTTCCTGGGTTGTTGGGGAGAAGTAATTCAGTGGAAGATTGGTGCTTTGCATGCAACAGATCTTGAGATCTGCAGATCCTCATAAGGAGCTGGAAAAGCAGATATATGGTGATGAAAGCACATCAATGCCACGATTTACACAATTGCATCAGTCACCCCATGCAAGTACACAATTGTGCTATTTGCTTGATGATGTCACTGCAATTTGATGTGGAAGCTATAGGACTCAGGGGTCTTCAAACTTGACAGCTTTAAGACTTGTGGACTTCAACTCCCAGAATTCCTCTTCCAGTCATGTTAGTTCAGGAATTCCTGGGAGTTGAAGTCCACAAGTCTTAAACTTGCGAAGTTTGAAGACCCTTGCTATAGGTCTTTGGATCTCTTACTTAAAGAAATAAACAAGGCTGCTAGAATAGAACTGAGAGGAGAGATTCTTTTTTTTTTATTAAAGTTTTACTAAACATAAAAATTAATGTAAACTAATAAAAAGCAAAGAAGAAAAAGAAAATTTCAGATTTCCTTTGTAGCAAATATCAGTACAAATACAAAATTATCTCTTACTCTTATCATTACAAAAAAAAAACCTTTTTTCTACTGGTATTACTCTTTTTTCCCCCTCCAAAACATCAAACTACAAATCATTTGTGCATTTTTCTGTTTCATGCAAAAAGTCTGTAAAGAATTTCCAGTCAACCATAAGTTTACTTATTATTTTTGTCTCTAATCAAAGAGTTAATTTAGCCATCTTTGCAAGTTCTATCATCTTCACCAACCATTCCTTTGTTGTTTGAATGTTAAGCTTTTCCACTTTTGAGCATATAATAGTCTCATTGCAGTTATCACATATGAAAACAAAGTTCTGTGACATTTTTAGTTGCTTGTTCATTAATCTCAAAAGTTAAAGTCTGGTTTCAGTTGTAATTTAACCTTTAAAATCTTCTTAATCGATGCATGTGTTTGTATCCAAAATGTTTCAGCTTTTTAAAATGTCCACCATGCATGATAAAATGTCACTTCAGGTGGTTCACATTTCTAAGACACTTCCTCTTGACAATTTCTCTGCTGACAAATTCCAATAATACTTCATTTTTTAAAAAAATATTTTTATAGCTAAAAAACATAATGTACATTTCAATCCTTTCAACCGCGCATTTTCCCGTTGGTCAATTTGTGTACTGTAGCCAAAATGTTTAGCTGATTTTATCATACATTCTTTCACTTGTTCTTCTTCTGTGTCATATTTCAGTAAAAGTGCATATATTTTAGCAACAATATGTTCATCATGAGAACATAATTCTCTTCCAAATTCAGTCTTAACTTTGTTCAAAACCATAAATCTTGTATCCACTTCAAACCCTTCTGTTCATTGTATATAAGAAAAACATAGACAAGAATAGCCTTGAGGGGAGAGATTCTCAAGAACTACAGTGCAAAAGTATTTGGTCTAGTTAAGTAAAGCCAGGCTAAAAATCAGGAGGCCGTGAGTTCTAGTTCTCCTTAGGAATAAAAGCCAGCTGGGTGACTTTGGCCAAATAATTTCATCTCAGGATAACCCACTTCATGGTGTTGCTGTTGTGGGGAAAATAAGAGGAGGAAGAGTATTAGATATGTTTGCGACCTTGATTTATTAAAGAAAAAAAAAAACACTGGACCAAACTGGCTCTGGTAATTCCTGAAATAGTGGAATCCTTCCTTTTATAATAATAGATCCCATTCTATTTTATCTTAATCCTTGCAGTAGTAGATTGTTCCCTGCTCTTTTCTTCTACATTATTTTATATGTATTTGTAAGTAAAGTAGACCTTACTATTACTAGTCATTCTCTTCATACCCATTGGTTCCAAAACTCAATGAAAAGAGCCTCACTCTATCTAGCACTAAATCCCAGAGCAGCAAATACAGACAAAAGCCAACAGATTGGGGGAGGGGTTCATTCCCTTTGCATTTTAAGAATGCTTAGTCTTTAGCAAATGCATCAGGGGATTTGTTATCATCAGAACCAAGGCTTGGAAAAATAAAATTAAGAGAGGTGCTGAGGAATCATTTGTCAATGTCCCTTCCAAAGCATGGTTGCAACTCTGTTTAATCTTCTGCAAAATAAAAATAAAAAATAAATCACTGACTATATGATCAACTAAAGAGATTGCCTTATGAACTTCTTTAAGGAAATGGTACACACCCTGACAGGAAGAGTTGGCTATTTTGAGACTTCCTTTAATCATTCTGAACTTTGACATTTCTTTCAGTCTCTAACTACGCTGTGCTACTCTGGAGCCTGGGATGGATATGATTCAGCAGGGCAGATTCTCCCAGCAGTGCCCCAGGTCTCTGGTTGAACATCTGCAAGTAAACATCTCAAGTAAAGGAACTCACCTATAACGCAGAATCAGATTCATGCTTTGTTCATAAGCACCCATAAAATCTTTTATCGACTTTAAATTCTTCTTTAATTATAAACTCCTTTGTTAATTGTGCTGTCTATAAGAAAAACCTGGACAAGAATTCTTGAGAGTTACTTGGAATGCAAGAATAACTACAAGAAAAAGGAGACACAAAACCATTGGGGGATAAATACTGAGGAACGAGCAGATGGGAGACTGGCATTAACAATTTATAAAGAAAAAGAAAAAAAGATTGTGGTGCATATAATGTAGAAGTGTTTCTCCCATAGCTTCAGTTCATCAATAATCACTAAACAATGGCCAACAAATTGGCTCATTTGCTACTTGCAAACGGGTTAATTGGCTCATTTGGCTCATTTTGGCTCATTTGCTACCTGTTAACAGGGGTTAACAGCAGCCAAACATCTAACAAGGCTCAGGCCAAAACGAGAAATTGAATTACTGAAATACAAGTTAATATTAACCTAAGCACTCCCTCTATATTTTTGGGGAAACGTCTTTATTCCAAAGTCAATCTGGCATCAAACAGTCAAGAAACAGAAGATAATACAAATATATATGTGATTCCATCATTTTGTTGGGAAGAAGTTTTCATTATCTGCTCACTGAAAGATTCAGAATAAATTACTCACATGGAACATAGTACATTCTTAAATGCCGGCACTAATGATCATCAAAAGGAATGGCATGATGAAGATCAGCCATGACGTAATTTTGTCTGGCTTGGGAAAGATTGCTGATGCAACTGGGAGGTTAAGAGATTATACTGGTTTGACAACCTTGCTATTGAGAAGATAAATCTTCAAAAGCGTAGACTGAGTAAGCAACAAACTACCTTGATCTTCTGTTTAAGAAGAAAAAAAGTGTAAGAGTTTTGAAGATTCCCTCTTGACTACCCAAATAGCCGTACCCATATTTGCCTGAGTTTACACTCTGCACCTCGCCAGGATATTTTAGTTTTTATTTTGTTGTTTCAGGCTTAATATGGTCATTGATGCAATTTTATGCTCTGAAAACTTGGCGAATGAGCAACCAGTGTGGTTTAGTGGGCACCAGGCTAGAAAGCGGGAGATTGTGAGTGCTAGTCCCTTCTTAGCCATGAAAGCCAGCTCGGTGACTTTGGGCCTGTCACACACTCTCAGCCCAACCCATTTCACAGGGTGGTGGTGGTTGTTGTGAGGAAACTAGGAGAAGGAAGGAGTATTAGGTATGTTTGCTGTTTTGAGTTATTTATAAAAATAATAATGGTGAGATATATATAGAGAGCACTTACTCAATAAACTATAGTTAAGTCATGGCTTAGTATCATAATATTATTTCAGTCACCATTTTGTTGTATACAGGGCATGATCATGAAGTCTCAATTTACTTTCTGAATACCACCAAATCAAAGGAGGCGGTTTTATAAATTTACTTTCTGAATACCACCAAATCAAAGAAGGCGGTTTCATAAAATTCCCTGGGCGACTAGAATGGCCCTTGTGATTGAAGGCCACCTGTTGATTAGCTTGTTTCATCTTGCTTTGCTTTCCCCCCATTGAAATATAGGTATGTATGTGTATATATACAGACTGATTAAAATACTTCATCTTGCACCTTATTTCTTCATCTACTCTGATATGAGTAACAACTAAGCTTTTGTCACGGTTCAGCCAGCGTCCCATATTTTCAGTACTCCTTGTCTTCCTTCCCTCCTTTGTGCTTGGAATAGTTCTGTAAATAAACAGTTTGCTTCCTCTCTCCTCCCAGTGGGATTGAGTGATAGCCCAGAGGCAAAGGACTTTTTTTATTTCTTTCCTCCTTCTAAGATGGAAATCAAAGGTTTTTGCACAAGCTTCAGGGCATGATCTATAAAAAGACCCTATCTGAGGAACCATCTCACCCCACCGGGATTGGCTCACCCCGCCCGTGCCAGTAGAAGAGGCACGCTGGGGACCCCATTGGTTAAGGAATTTCGGCTAGCAATGTCCAAGAGAAGAGCCTTCTCAGCCAGGGCTCTTGCCCTTTGGGGCATTGTGCCGCCCCCAAGGTGAGATCTGCACCTATCCTTTTGACTTTCTGTAAGGGTTTGAAGACTTGGCTCAGCCAGTTGGCCTGAGGCCCCAGTAGGGATTCATCAAGCTGGAAGTGGCTGAGGGAATTAAGACAAAAACCCCACTTCTCCTCCGTTGGCATCCTGAAGCCTTCTTCCCCTCCCTTTTTTAAAATTGTAGATTATTGCAATGTTTATTGCTTCAATATTTTGATTGGCTTTTAATATTTGTAAGCTGCCAGAGTCACCTCTAGCAAGGTGGGCGGCAATCAAATCTAATAAACAATTTTTTAAAGTGACGTTAAAGCAGCGGTCCCCAACCTTTCTGGCATCGTGGACTGGTGGGGTGGGAAAGGGATGGTTCCAGGTAAATGGACTATCACTGTTCATGCAGGTGGAGCTATACACCCATGGAAACTTAGCCTGCTGCTTGTGCAAATGGAGCTACACACCCATACTTGCCTGCCACTTCCACAGCCCGGTTCCGAACAGTCCAGCTTGTAGGTTGCAGGCCAGAATTTGGGGGCCCCTGCCTTAAAGAGGCTTCAGAAGGATTCAGTACCCCATATGTTTAAACCGAGAACTTGGAGGCATCTTATTCCACTGATATTTCCAAAAGGATAATATTTATCATGCTTTTATGTTTGTTTTATTTTCTGTCATGCCCCTGGTGGAGACTTGACTCTGAGGGAGAGGAGGAACAGTCGACAAGGAGTGGAAGTGTGGCTCCAGAGGTTGTGGAGGAGGCTGGGGAAGGGCAGAGGCCGGCTGGACAGTCAGAGGAGGACCCAGGCCCATCCCCTCTCCATCGTAGGGCACGCAGGGAGGAGAGGATAAGGGAGAGACGTGGTCTATTCGGGAGGAGAGGGCCTTGATCCTCTTCATGGGCTGCAGCTGTGACAATAAGAGGAGGGACATGCGTATAGGCGAGTGCTGGAAACAAAGCATGGAACTATCTCTAGTTTATGGTTCCTCTCTGAGTTTGGCATTCTTCCCAGTGTGTGTTCTGTTATCTGTGGACATCTTCAAGCCCTTATCTTTCCTGGTTTGTGTTGTTTTTTACTCTTTATAATAGTAAATTTAAATTTATTGCAATTTACTAATCAGTATTATCAGCATCAGCACATTGCACTATCATATTTTTATTTCTTGACAGGGAGTGCAGTTGACAAATCTTAGGAGAATAATCATTCAAAAAATCTTGTACAAGTAGTCCTCGATTTACAACAATTCATTTAGTGACTGTTCAAAGTTGCAACTTCAATTAAAAAAGTAACTTATGACCGTTTTTTGCAGTTATGACCTTTGCAGTATCCCTATGATCATGTGATCGAAATTCAGATGCTTGGCAACCGGTTCATTTTTATGACTGTTGCTATGTCCCAAAGTCATGTGATCACCTTTTCCGACTTTCTGACAAGCAAAGTCAATGGGGAAGTTAGATTCCCTTAACAACTGTGTTACTAACTTATCAATTACAGTGATTCACTTAATGGCTGTGGCAAGAAAGATCATAAAATGGGGCAAAACTCACTTAACAAATGTCTCACTTAGCAACAGAAATTTGGGGCTCAATTGTGGTCCTAAGTCAAGGACTACCCGTAGCCAAAAATCTTTGGCCAGGTAAGGCTAAAAAAAGGTGAAAAACCCAAGGTAGAGCACTTGCATATCAAATGCATGGGTACAAAACTTACATGTTCCAGGTAGTCCTTGATTTATAACCTCAATTGGGACCAGAAGCTGTTGATAAGTAACGTGGTTAAGTGAATCGTGCCCAATTTTAAGACCTCTTTTTGCCATGGCTGTTAAGTGAATCACTGAAATTGTTAAGGGAATCACACAATCATCAGCTGAATCCAGCTTCCGCCATTGACTTTGCTCGCCAGAATCTTGGAAGGTTGCAAATGATGATCACACGACTTTACAGTGCCATAACTGTTGTTAAACATGCTGGTTGCCAAGTGCCCAAATTCTGATCAAATGGTTGTGGGGATGTTGCAAGGGTTGTAAAAGGACCAATCAGAAGTCCCTTTTTTAATGTCGTTGTAACTTTGAAAGATCACTAATCGAATAGTTGTTAAGTCAAGGAGTAGCTGTACATACAAAACCCTTATTTCCAAGCAATAATATTCATCTGTGGCATATTTAGAAAAACAGAAAATGATCTACAGTGCTAGGATTACAATCCAGTGGTCCCTGGAAGGCTCATCATAAGATTTTTAAGGACAGAGGATAATTTCTTACCTCATAAAACTCCCTGTTGGTGGAGAAATGTCCACAGTCCTTACCTTTAAAAAAAAAAAGTCAGTGTTCTGACATCAGAGAAAGCAACTTAGACATACCTTGGTAAGGCCTGAATCAGTGAAATCCAAACCCTTCCTATTTACTTGATATTCTTCCAATCCAACAAGGAAGACAAAAAGCCAGCCCTGAACTGATGAGTTAATGCCCCTAATGTTCAAGAGCAAAAAGAGAGGGGAAAAAAGGGAAGACCAACAAGGAGGAACACCCTTCTGGGCTATTCACCAAGGCAGAGGTGTCAAACTCACATCATCACAGCAGTGTCACATGACGTATCATGACTTTTTTCCCCCCTTTGTTAAACCGGGCGTGGGTGTGGCCAGCATGTGACGCATCCGGCCCATGGGCCGCGAGTTTGACACCCCTGCCTAAAGGGAAGCGTAGGGAAAAAAACCAACAGCTGGTCTGTCTCTGATTCAACCACTTCGCATTGTAGAATATCTCAGCCTATGTTTCGAGAAAGGGAGCTCATTCCAGGCAAAAGTTCAAGTCACACATGAGTTTTCAATTTTAAAGACGAACATTAATTTTCCATAATAAAACAATGCACAGAGGTCTCCCTCATCCGCAAGTTCTTGTTGAGATGGGTTCCACTTCTAGGGGCTTCACGGATCAGAAAAACTGAAAGGTGAATTGATAACGGTTCTTAAACAGATATATAAGTTTTTATCAATAACCAACACAAAGTACAAGGTACAGAATCTGGGATTGAAGGTGAGGAGAAGCAGTGGATTTAAAATGGTAGAGACCAAACAGCCTTTGAGCATGGTTTCATTCTGGTTTGCAACCAATTTTTTTTAAAAATCTACCTGGACCATTTACTGGGGATGTGTGACTAAGAAGCTAAGTCCAAGCATAGCACCCGAGTCAAGCTATGTGAAATTGGGGCATTTATTGACAAGCTGTGATTTGGGTACCTTGACAAAAAAAAAACCAAAACTTTCAGACTAACCAAAGTCTATCTGATCTATCTACTTTACCTCACTTTCTTTTTTCTTCTGTTCAGTCCTGATTCTTGGAGATTGTCTGGACAATTCCCTAAGTTTTTTTAAGGAAGGTTTTTCAGAAGTGGTTTGCCACTGCCTTCTTCCTAGGGCTGAGTAAAATTGTCTGGCCTAAGGACACCCAGCTAGCTTTGTAGCGATGGCAAGACTAAATCTCACAGTCTCCTGGTTTCTAGCCTGATGTCTTAATCACTACACCAAACCGACTCTCAATAATAGTACATAATTAGTGTTAAATTATATTTAATATTTATTATGAACTTTATTATGCGCTTTTCTATTAGAATGTGCAATATCTGTCTTAAATTATAAAGGAGAGATTTTGTATCCATTTGGTACGGAAATCAGCTGGTAAGAGATTTGAAATATGTAATCCCCTTACTAATAATTTGCTCCATTCAATGCTTCCATCCTTGGTTGTGCTGCAAGCAGAAACATGTCTTTAAAAGATAATTTAAAAATATATCTTTCGTTCTTCTTTCTGAGTATTGAATCAAAGAATTGGACAGAGCAAATTAGGCCATGGAATTTAAACACTTGCTTTGTTTAAGAACACAAATGAAAACATTACCAACAAATGTCTATTCGCCTTCTGTTTGTATACATCTGGTCAAGAGCAGCCCATTCATTTTCCTTGGGAAGCGATTCCACTGTTGACATGTTTTTGCTGTTAGGATGTTGTTCCTAATGTTCAGCTAAAATCTGCTTTCTTGTAATTTTAGGCCATTATTCCATGTCCTGAACTCTATGATGATAGGCTTGAAGTCTGTGTGACATCCTCTCCTGTAATTAAAGAATGTCATCCGATTCCCCTTCAATCTTCTCTTCTTAGGGCTAAACATACCCAGTTTGTTTCCTCAAATTCTTTACTTAGGACTTAATTTCCAGTTCCCTGCTTTTTGAATTTATACCAGTTCCAGTTTGCTGAATCCTCCTTAAAGCATGGTGCTCAGAACTGGAGAGTTGTTATTATAAATTGTGACCAGTATAAAACAGTGGAATAACTATTTCTGGCAATTTGGAAACTATACTTCTCTTGATGCAGCCCTGTGCTGCATTTACATCATTCTGCTGACTCATGTTCATCTTATAATTGATCAAGTGTAATATTTTTGCCAAATTACAGAGTTCCCTTTTTGTGTATTTGTTTCCTATGTGAAGGTTTCCATCTTTTTACCAAAAGGCTAGAAATTGTTGACAAACCCAGATAGGGCAATTGTGCTTTCTTTGAATTGGTTTACCCTTTATCCAAACCTGTTCTGTATACATCTGGTTTATTAAGCTACCATTAGTTTCACGCATCACTTTAAGCCATTAACCATCATTTGCAAGCTACATGGAAAGTTAACC
Organism: Notechis scutatus; assembly: GCF_049901735.1. Classification (NCBI taxonomy): domain Eukaryota; kingdom Metazoa; phylum Chordata; class Lepidosauria; order Squamata; family Elapidae; genus Notechis; species Notechis scutatus. The sequence goes on from NC_142011.1 coordinate 82,165,707, forward strand.
ATTCTACATCCCTGATATACTGGCAGGCCAATGCTGCGTGTGCTGTTTAAGTAAAAGAATCTTATTGAAATTAATGTATGTATGTATGTATCAATAAATGAAGCTGGGATGCTGAAAAACATTTTGTAAAGCAAAGTATTACCTGTAATGACATCCTTATTTAAAAGAACGCCTGCAAATCCCCAGACATCTTTAGAAAAAAAAGAATGATAGGGAACTGCAGGCCAGAGCATTGTTCGCAACTGTATCTAGCTGTTCCTACCACCAAAAGGCAAATTAAGTGATAAACGAGGTGATAGAAGATGCTGGATGGTTAAAAGGCAAGGCAGGGCAAAAGTTCCTCAGTTTGCTTTCTGAAAAAATGATTGTTTTGTGACTGCTTATAGCCACTGTGGTAGCTGTACAGGTTAACCCCTTCATGGCAGCCATTTTGGGAGAGGTCTGCAACTTGTTCTCAACATTCTAAATTGTCTTTCGGACAAAAAGGCAGTCAGTCCCTAAGCCAGAACCCTGAGATGAGATTCATATGACAGAAGTAAAAAAAAAAATGTAATATTACTTAAATGATCTGAATTGTCCATTTAAAGTACAGTGGTGGTGTTGAGGAAGATATAGTTAAGCCATCCTTTGGCTCCTTCCAAGATTCCATTATTCCATTCACTTTGCCTACTAAAATTCTCTAACAATATGATATTTAAAGCACCCTTTTCCTTTTAATAATAACAAGAAGGAGGAAATTATCTGTTCTATGTCTGTTTTCATGTCTTGTTTCTAAAATTCCACATTGTATTACATATGCTTCATAATTCTCATTCCTATTCAAAAATAAATATGTGAGAAATTAATTAGCAAGGCAGCTTCATCAAAGAAAGTCAAGGTTCAAGCAGACTGCTAGAGTTATTGGCAAGGCAAGGAAACAGACAGTTTTTCCATTACCTCAGCACATGAGTATCTCTGGATTCAGTGAATGTGGCTGGAGATCACTGTAGGTGACTGATCTACTCCAGGGAAGCATATTCCTTTCTTTATTTGTAGATATAAACCTTTATTTTAGAAAATTTAATAGTCTCCAGCAAGCGGAGATAGTGATACATTAGCCATTATGCTAAAAGCACGAGCATCCCATTTGCAATTCAATATAAAGCAGTCAGAAAAATGGTCAACAGAAATGTATTCACCTACCATACCAAGCCATGGTTCTAACCATGATTTAGGGAATGTATTTCCACTAGTTTGGATATACAGATAATCCTCGACTTACGACCACAATGGAGCCCAGAATTTATGTTGCTAAGTGAGAAATTCATTAAGTGAGTTTTGATCCATTTTACAACTTTTCTTGCTATATTTGTTAAGTGAATCCCTGCAGTTGTTAAATTAGCAACATCGTCCTTAAGTGAATCTGGCTTCCCCAGTGACATTGCTTGTCAGAGGGTCACAAAAGGGAATCACATGACCCCAGGACACTGCAACTATCATAAATATGAACCAGTTTGTTAAGCATCCAAGTTTAAATCACATGGCCATGGGGATGTAACAATAATCATAAGTGTGAGAAATGGTTATAACTCATTTTTTTCCAGGGTCACTGTAACCTTGAACTGTTAAGTCGAGGACTACTTGAACCTAATAAACTGAGCCACGCATCAAATGCTGTTATTATCCTGGGCACTCATTTTTATTTTTTATTTTTTTGGTGAGATGCAAAGAATTCTATCATTAGAGGTCATGTCCTCACACGGAGAAACAATAGACTATTAAATGTCCAGGACTATTAAGAGGTACAGAATGTTCTCTATAATACTGCGAAATTTCCAAGGGAAATACTGTGCAAGGCAGTCTGAGCTACCATATCTGCTTTCTGAGTGAATCTTGGCTCAGAAAAAAGCACAGTTCATGAACAAGAGATATGGAGGATCCCAGGGTATTACTAAAGTCAGGCTTCCCCTCTTTTAATTTATTTCTGATCTAACTACCCTATTACAGGTAGTCCTCAGCTTATGACAATTGAAGCCAAAACTTATGTTGCTAAGGGATAAATTTGTTAAGTGAGTTTTGCCCCATTTTAGGACTTTTCTTGAATTTGGCTTCTCCATTGGCTTTGCTTGCCAGAAGGTCACAAATGGTGATCACATAACCCCGGGAAACTGCAACGGTCATAAATGTGAATCAGTTGTAAAGCATCTGAATGTAAATCACATGGCCACGGGGATGCTGCAATGGTCATGTGAAAAATGATCATAAGGCACTTTTTTCAGTGCTGTTGTAACTTCGAACATCACTAAATGAACTGTTTTAAGTCAAGGACCACCAATATAAACTTAATTCTGTAAAAAAAATTTAAAAGCACAATACTATGGAAGCCAGCCTCTTATGCCAATTTGAAACAGCAGGCACCTGAAAGGGATTAAAATATTCCTCTAATATGGGTTACACTAGCACAGGGGTCTCCAACCTTGTCCACTTTAAGGCTTGAGGACTTCAACTCCCAGAATTTCTCAGCCAGCTTTGCTCTGCAAGTTGAAGTCTGCAATTCTTAAAAGTGGACAAGGTTGGAGACCCCTGCACTAGCATACAGGTATAGGTTTTTTATGTTATTTTTGTATTGCTTTGCTTTTTGAGATTATCTCTCTGTTTCAACTATAATGAGAAAAAGAACATTCTTTTTTTTAAAAAAAACCTGTACAATATAATCTAGGAAATACCATTAAACACACCCATCAAACACAATAGATTCCTCCTGAAAAAAGCACCCGTTATCAGCCCTGCAAGATCTACATCAAAAACATCAGGGATATTAACATCAGATGTTTATAAGGATTATTTCTCCCCCCAATGCCTGGTGAATACTGAATTGGACACAGATGTAACAAATGTTATCACGATGCTAATGAACCATAATTCTGCATCGACGTGAGATGAAGTAAAACAAACAAGCGGTAATGGTTTCCCAAAGGATTATGAAATCAAATCTGAAGGGATGTGTGGAATATACAGATGACGTTGCTAAGAAACCAGCAGTAATTATTGAAAGGTTCAGCTCCAGAAGGAAACATCTTTGACTGGCCATTCTAACTAGCTAGCAAAATATTTAATTGGTGAGGAGGGAATAGTGACTTGGTAGCAAAGCTTTCTCCAATTTGACAATAGCTCAAGCATAAGCTGTTTATTCTAGTCAGCCAAAATGTTTAAATGATTGGTTGTAAGTGGGGGGAAGCCTCTTCCATTGATTCCCCCACCCCTTTTGGCCCAGAATTGAAAGCCTCCCAATGGCTACTGATTCCATGGGGGGGGGGGGGAATGAAGACGAATTGGCTGAACGACTTAAAAGTTACATGGAAGATAGAGTCAGTTTTATTGGTACAATAAAAATAAAATAGGTGATACACTGAGATGTGTATATCTGTTTCATTGCTGATATTTTCACTAGAATTCCAAGACCCATTAGCCTGAGTTCCAGGATAGTTTGTTATAAGATGACCTAGTTTATAGAACATGATTTATTTGGTTCTGGCTTTGTTCATAGTTTAATACGCTGTTCAAGCCTTTGAATAGCAGTATGTTCTGTTCTACCAACTGCAGTATTGAGGACTTTCTGAAACCTGGTATATTAAGACATTTTAAAAATGAATAATTGTGAAGCATGAAATAATAGGCATTTTAATGACTGTAGGAAGCTGTATTGCATTTTTATGGTTCTTCAGGCATTTTATGGATTTGCAACATTTGAGCCTGAAAGTAGAGGAGTCAAATAATGCTATTGAACAAAACAACTTGAAATAATTATGCTTGCTGTCTGGATCCAGATCACCTGGGATAGCTTTAATCAACCCTGTGAATCCATTTGCTGTGTGCATGTATCAATAAACTTGGTAACACATCTTTTGCCCCCTCATGATTTACTTGATTCGATATTATATTTTGTTAAAAATAAATAAAAGGGAAGCTTATAGACAGATTTTTTTTTGTCAGACTTTTTCTGCATCCTAGATGAACCACAGTCACATTCTTTGAAACTAAAGATGGTTACATCTCAGTGTGTTGTTTGGAAGGTACCAACTAGATAGAAAACATTTGTGGGGTGGCTAGGGAGAAATAGCATCGCTTTATGCCTTCTGGTATGTTGGTTCTTGATGATTTGCTGCTCCATCCATGACTATTATTTTGTAAATCCTCTCATAACAATGTGGCCATTGGACCATAAAGGTTGAAGACCCATAAACCAGATATCAATGTCTGTCACACTCTTTGGGCTTCCTGATTTTAATTTGGCAGGGATTTCATCTGACCTACTTTATTTAGTACTGTCCTTTGTTTCAAGCTGCTGAGATGTTCTAATTTCAATCTGATTTTACTTCCCATTGAAGTTATCAACCAATCTTGCATCCACTGTTATTTTTGAAGCCTGGTAGTTGTAATTTGCCGTTCTACTTTGCAACACCAATTTTCACTCTCCATTGTTGGCCTATTACCTAGTTCCAGGTTCACTTCAGTTCTTTATGATCCAATTCTATGTATCAGTCATCAACTATATTACATTTTGTTTGAAATGCCCATCCAGATGCTATTTTCTACTTTGTTCTTGCACTGGAAATAATGAGTTGTGGTTTGGAGATGAGATAGAAATAAGTTCATAAAAATAAAAATATATATAAAAGAAGTATTATTTCTCAACTAGAAATATTGTATTTCAAATTTATTAACAAGGTGTGATAGGAATATTATATCAGAATAAGAATATTCATTAGCTCAGATGTCATTTCTCATTCCTTGACTGTCTGTGTAAAATTTATGTTTCTATTCTTGCTTCAGCTGATAATATTTTAGCATATGCTGTCCTGTTCCTTTGAGAATTTATTTTCCATGTTATCCTTTACTCATAAAAATGGATAGAAAACAGGGCAGAGTCACCATTAATCTATTTGCCAATTTACTCATCATCTGTGTGGAATTAGCAAAGAATTCTAAGAACAATCTGATTTCCTTGTAGGTTTCTGCTTTCCATCAGAAGGAAATGCAGAAGAACAGGGGTATCAAACTGGCAGCCTGCAAGTTGGATGCATCACGCCCACGCCACGCCCACGCTGGCTCTGCAAAGGCAAAAAACATTGTGATATGTCATGTGACATCACATGATGCAATCAAGTTTGACACCTGTGCAGTAGAAGAATATGACTTTTCTCTATCTCATATTTCATTGTTTTTCTAATTTTTAATGTAAAGATTAGTTTTATAGTATTAATGGCATAACTAAATTAAACTACAGCTGCATCTAACATTTGTAATGACTGGTTCATCCAACTCCTACCTTATGCATAAATTGGTTTGGTTATCCATTAATTTTAGCTTTATTTGTTCAGACAGATGTAGATACCAACACCAAACTCAGATAACGTTCAACAGCAACATTCAATACACATACATCTAACAAAGTAACTTTTATGCATAGTTTTATGCATCTGTAATTGATAAACAAGGCTTCAGTAAATGCATAAAAGTTTTCACATATCTGCAGTTTCACTTTTTATTATTAAAGATAAAGGTTTCCCCTGTTCAGTCATGTCTAATCTAGGGGGCATATACCATATACCCATAATGTTTAATGTCACTTAAAATTTTAAAGTCAGATCAGCGATCATGATTTTATTAAATCATGAAGCACCGGAGTAATCATTTTCTTCATTTGTTTCCATTGAGAAACAAATGGCTATTCTTGTGGCCGTGGTCTTTATACAAGGACACTGGACAGCAGAGGGAGCTCTTTGCGAAGAAGAAAAGTCAAGTCTGCTAAAGTCATTAAACAGCAATTTAACTAGTTGATTTTAAAATATTATTTTTAATCCTAATTGGTTGAACATCGATTTAAAAAAAAAATTCAACAAGAAGAGTTTGAAGATGCAAAAATAAAAGCAGAAGTGTCAAAGAAAAATCAGATTTTGTGTGGTCACTGTACTTAACATTCTACACACTGTAGTTACATTCAAATTGAATTATGGAAAAGTTTACTGCATTAGTAAAGCAACCATATTTGGAATGAATATTAGATGGAAACATGGTGATAGAGAAAAGCCCAACTCTCTGCAGCTATCTATTGTGCATTTTGCAGCCCAGATCTGGTAGCTCTGTACGCTGGGCTTCTCTGAAAGAGGAACAGCCCACAAAATGTATTTAGACTCTCAATTGGACATATAATAGTTAAGATTTTAAGTTTTGTTACACCCCCTTCAATAGTGCAGAAAATAGCTTAGATATTTCCCAAGTTATGTGCAGCTTGGAAAATAAGTCTGTCAAATATTTCCCATGACATAAACAACTCTCCCTTTTAGCTTCATTTCCCCCCCCCCAGGCAGTGATATGAGAAAACTCTAATGGCCCATTACCCTAGAGTAGTTTTCAAGATAGCTCAGAATCCTCCTGGGCTCTTAAACTATTCTGTAAAGAATTAATGCAGGGTTAATAAAAATTATCTTTCAGGCATTTATATCTATTCTACTAAAATTCTCATTGTCATAACCTTTATTTGGATGAAATGGTGCATCACAGTTCAATTTTTTTAATGTGTACTTACTGTATATTCAGTTTTGCTAAAGAGTTAATAAAATTAAAGGCATTTTTAATGCTTGAGCTGCCAATTAATCTTTGAGCTTTTGTAATTTAAATTTGTTTACCTATTAATGCTTTGTGCTGAGTTAATTTGGAACTTTGAACCTTTTCGATCTCAAACTCTGGCTGTTAGTTAATATTTATTATCGAAATTGAAAAATACATTTAGTACTTTTAATGGAAACTTGCTTATCCATTATTTATAAGAAGATATTTGTCCTTCCTTTCCTCTAGAAGTTCAAGGCAGTTTATGCGAGGAACTCACTTCATTGGATTCCCACAATAATCTTGAAAGGTAGGCTAGACCGAGAAAAGAATGATTGATCAAAAACCACCAGTTTCCATGGCCAACAGTAGACGAGAACCTGAATCTCTCTATTATGACCATTTTTCACACTTACGACAAAGATTCCCCATAGTTCACATTATCAAAATTCAGAACACTTAGTGACTCATATTTATGACGGGTTGCAGCATCCCAGGGTCATATCATCACCTTCTGCAACCTTCTGACAAGCAAACTTAACTGGGAAGTCAGACTCACTTAATAATTTACTAACTTGACAACTGCAATGATTCACTTAACAAATGTGACAAGAAAGATTGTAAAATGGGGCAAAACTCACTTAACAAATGTCTTGCCTAGCAACATGTTGCGCTCAATTGTGGACTACCTGTACCATAATGTTTATTAGATTGCTATGTATGTATGCTATGCTTATTTATATTTAATGTTATCGTTTATTCAGTCTTATTTTCTGTATTCATACAACCCACTCAGCCTTCAACACAGGCTAGGTTGACACAACTTACTGGATTCCTTTGGCAAGTCCATGGATCTAGCAAACAGACCTCTTTCAGACTTAGTTCTTCTGGATCCAAGGAAGCTGACGTTTAAACTAACCTGACAAAACGTAAATGTAGCTTAGCTTTACAAACCCACACACATGAACCGTGAGTGCCCGTTGAATATATATGAGTTGCAGCCTAACAGATTCAGTTAAATATTGTTTTAAATTATTGCTTAGTTGCAGGCCAGAAAGCTGAAAGAGGCGCTGGGGAAGAATAAGGAGCTCTGCGAAGAGCTGGAAGTCCTCAAGCAGCCAAAGCTTTGCCGGATGGCTGGCGCAAAGTGGAGATCTGAAATGGGCCCCGAGGAGTTGCTCTCAGAATCAGACGACTCGGAAGAGGAACAGGTGCCGGCCAAAATCGCCCGAGGCACAAGGAAGAAGATTTCTGGGTGCGCCTGTCGAGGCCGCTGCGGAAACAAGGACTGCGGTTGCTGAAAACAGAAAATGGCCTGCTTGGAGGATTGCAAGTGCAATGCAGAAACCTGTCAGAACCGGGACAATAGTCTCTTGCCAAAGCTTCGCCAGATGGCCGGCGCAAAGCGGAGATCGGAAATGGGCCCCGAGGAGTTGCTCTCAGAATCAGACGACTCGGAAGAGGAACAGGTGCCGGCCAAAATCGCCCGAGGCATAAGGAAGAAGATTTCTGGGTGCGCCTGTCGAGGCCGCTGTGGAAACAAGGACTGCGGTTGCTGAAAACAGAAAATGGCCTGCTTGGAGGATTGCAAGTGCAATGCAGAAACCTGTCAGAACCGGGACAATAGTCTCTTGCCAAAGCTTTGCTGGATGGCTGGCGCAAAGCGGAGATCGGAAATGGGCCCCGAGGAGTTGCTCTCAGAATCAGACGACTCGGAAGAGGAACAGGTGCCGGCCAAAATCGCCCGAGGCATAAGGAAGAAGATTTCTGGGTGCGCCTGTCGAGGCCGCTGTGGAAACAAGGACTGCGGTTGCTGAAAACAGAAAATGGCCTGCTTGGAGGATTGCAAGTGCAATGCAGAAACCTGTCAGAACCAGAACAATAGTCTCTTGCCAAAGCTTCGCCGGATGGCTGGTGCAAAGTGGAGATCTGAAATGGGCCCCGAGGAGTTGCTCTCAGAATCAGACGACTCGGAAGAGGAGCGGGTGCCGGCCAAAATCACCCAAGGCACGAGAAAGATTTCCAGGCCAAAACATCACTGGATGGCTGGCACAAAGTGGAGATCTGAAATGGGCCCCGAGGAGTTGCTCTCAGAATCAGACGACTTGGAAGAGGAGCAGGTGCCGGCCAAAATCGCCCAAGGCACGAGAAAGAAGATTTCCGGAGACGGAAAGCTGAAAGAGGTGCTGGAGAAGAATAAAGAGCTGGAAGTCCTCAAGCAGGTCCTGGAAGAGACAATGGAGCCTGAAGCCTTGGCAGCCCCCCAGGGCAGCATCCCAGCCTCGTCCCCAGGACCCTCAGGGGGAGCCCAAGCATCCAGCCCACCCTGAAAAAATGTCAGAAGCAAAGTTTTTTCTCCGGCTGCTCCCAAAGTGAAGGGCTTTGCCCCCACCTGTTTCCTTCTTTTTTTAAAAAAAATTTGTTGGAAAACTGTTTTTTGTATGTTTAATAAATGTTAATAAGGATACAGATTCATAACAAATAAATATTGATTTAAAAAACAGTTATTGTGAAATTGCATTCTACTCTGCAAGCAAGCAAACTGCATTTTAGCTGGATACTTTGGGGGAACTCAGCCTACAAATAATAGTGCCAAATTCCCTCAGAATTGTTTCTGATTTATAGTGAACTGGGGGAAAAAATCAGCTACTTTGTATTTGTTAAAACTTTTGACACACCACAAAACCTAGGCTTGTTTGTTTCAGCATGCTCAGGCCTAATCAAGATTATTTGATTTTGGCACAGTGATTCTAAACCGTGTTTAATATATTGTGAGAATCCTCCAAGTCATGGCTTTTCTATAAACTATGGTGAAACAAACCATGATTTAAAAACCATACCTTTCTCAAGTTGCAGGCCCAGTTTAAGGAGTATCTGGCCCCAAGTCGGCCCAAGCCTCAAGAGGGAACATCAAATGCCACTTTGTTCCTTTTCTCAAATCAAGTTCCATACAACCCAAGGATAATCCAGTTATTTTGGCATCCAAGGCATTTTTTTTAAAAAAGCTAACAATTAGGTCACTCTGCAGGAACCAAGTTCTGTTACTAATGGAAATCGCCCATTAAAGGCAGGCCTCGACTCAAATCCCCTTTTAGTGTACCAGGAGACCCAGGGACCCTCGTTTTCAGCTTATTTGGCTCACAGGCCGACTATTGGAGGGAAACTTGAGAGGAAGGACAGCTCCTTCCCCTCGACACACGGGGGGCGGGGGGGGAATGCAAAGGAAATAAAAGTTAGGTTACTGCCCACCTCTGCCTTACAGCAAGGCCCGGCTTGGATGCCCCCCAAAAAAAGGAATCCAAACTCTGCAGTCAAGAGGCTGCAGAGTTAGCCGACAGTTCCCCCTCCTCCTGGGCGCATCTCCGCGCTCTTCCCCGTTCACCTGTCTTCAGGGACGGTGCAGAGGAGCATTCCCGCCATTGGAGGCCAATCTGTAAAAAAAACAACAACCGAGCAACCCCACCCCGCCCCCGCCGTCTCAAAAAAGCACCCGGGCACTTTCCCCTCGGGGGCCCTGGCTCGCTTTGGCTGCAACCGCACCTGAACGGCGAGGCGGGGAAGAAAGGCGTCGCCAGCAATCACATGGGCTCTGCTTCTGGTGCTATTGGATAGGGCCTAGCCATTAGCTTCGCTCTGCCTTGAGAGAAGCGAGGGTAGCCAGACCGGGCGTGATTAAAAAAAAAAAAAAAAAGATGGTGGAGGTTTGCTTTTTCCTTCCTCCAGCCAAGGCCGAAGAGGTGAGCCTGGGAACTTCGTCTAAGCTTGCCTCGCCCGGGTTTGGACCACGCTCCCTCGCCCGGCGCTTTTGCCCCTGCCTGCATGGGCTCGGCGGCTGCTGGAGTGACTCGCTTCGCCGGGGCTGCTGCTAGGTGAGGTGCGTAAAAAAACCAACAAAACCCGGTTTGCCGGGGGATTTAATCTAATTGCTACGGTCCTCGCCCAGTTGCGTTGCGGATCAGAGATTTTTGTGCAGTCTCATCCATGACGAGGGGACGGTCGGCAAAAGCCGTCAGGCTAATGTCGTGCATCCTTTTTATACAACAATCTTGGTCGGTGGGCCGGTATTGGCGTCCCTTTGGGAGGGAAAGTGGCGCTGAGTTCGCGAGAAAGCCACTCGCTTCGGTTTCTTGAAGCACAAAGCTCAAGTCTTGGGCGTGTTGAAAAGTGAGACTTGGCGTTCAGTGAGTCTTGTGCTCAGGTAAGTGAAGGTAAGATTATAGCCTTAGACTTTAAACTTGCACCTGTTTACTTGGAAGTCAAGGAGTAAACACCGCGAAGCTTATTCGTGGTTTATTTAATGAGTCAGGATTATTGACTGCTTGCAAACGGTTGCAATATTGACAAAGCCACAATATGGCAGTGTGTGATGCTGAACACAACTTTTGCTGGTATTAATAGACGTTTATTCTAGCGCTGCAGATAAATTTGAACTTTGGATTCTCTGGTTTTTATTTTGGACTGTGCTGTATTAGCTCTCTTTCGCAAATAGAAAAAGATAGCTCCTTTCCTCACATTTCTGACTGCTTGGGAAGGATGCTTAGGCTGCTAGTTTCTTGGGCAACATACCTCTCTTCTCTCCTTTTGTAAAAGTTAAGAAACATATGAAATATTAACAGACTAGAAGGCTTGTGACAAGAACTAAACTACCTTCTGTGCTGCTGTATGGTATTAACTGTCTGAATGAGAATGGATTTTCACGGTAAAGATGAAACTTCATCTCCTTGTAAACTAATGAAATAAAAGTCAGTATTCTGTAGGTTTTTTTTTGGGGGGGGGAGTTTTGCAAAAGCCAACTTCATTTATCATATAATAAAATAAAATATTAGTGATTTTCCTTTGAAGAAGATTTGTGTTTTAAAGTCGAGCCTTGCAGTGCTGGATTAAATTAAATCTTACTCAGAATGATGTATTGTACGACACAGTTGTGACTTCACCTTCTAATGTAAGGGAATCCTCAGGTCACTCCCTTCCCCTGTTTCTTTGAGCAGATGTAAGAGAAGTGGCGTTTTTTGCCTGAAGAACAAATTCAAAGCCCTATCTAAATGTGCAAAAATAAACGAAGGTGCTAGTATCACTTAAAAAGACATCAACTGCAAAGCCCAAGCGTTCCAAAATATACGACACCAATGTATGAGAAATGCTTTGGGCTTTTACCACACCAATAGACAATACAGTAAAATATCCTGTTACCAAGATCCGATGCTTCCCATTTATAAATGGAAACTGGAATGCATCCAGAGTTGTAGCAAGACCACTGAAATCAGGAAGGCTAATATCCTCTGATTAAATTCCATTGCAAAAGTCTTTTGTTTGTTCTCCCCTCACCTTTCTCTCTAACCCCCCACCACCACCACTCCTTTGGCTGCCAACAGACACTTGCATTCATAAATGTTGAGAATAGCAGCTGCTGCTGAGAACAGAAAGCAACTAATTGTACTGCTGATATGGGAAGGAAAGTAATTGGAGGGAGATGAATCTCTCCATAGCGGAGTACTGTATGTGCCAGGAGAAAGGAGGAAGTGTGTTGCAGTCTAGGTGTGGTAGAAATGAAAGGCTATAAATATGAAATGTTATTTGCCATGCCCTCCAGGCACCACTCTTTTAATTTTTGAAGCCTCGGGTGGCAGCAAATGCATTCACGTCCCTTTGTGCTGGAAAAAGCATCATAAAGACTTTTTATAGTCCAGTATAATCTTGCTTATGGCAGATTTAACAGTTTTCCGCTGGATTAAAAATTTGGTTTGCTCTTAAATGGCAGCTCCATAATACCGTGTTTCTCATATAATAAGTCCGGGTCTTATTTTTGAGCCCCGAAAAAATGGCTAGGCCGTCTTTTCGGGGGTGACTTAATTCCCCCTTGCATCTTCGGGCGGGCGGGTGGTGATGGCTTGGATGTTGACCTCGGCATTGGTGGGGCACTTTGTGTTGGGGTCAATGCAGGCAGCACCATATCCGGTGTGCAATAAAAGTACTTCCTAACGGCAAGCCCCCACCATTCCCCCATTTCGCATGTTTTAATATAGGCCTTAATTTGGGGGAGGGGCTTAATTTCATTTCATGCCTATAAAACATGCTGGGACTTCCTATTGGGGGAGGCCATATTGTTGGAGAAACAGGGTAGTTCTATACAGGTAGTCCCAGAGGTGGTATTCAGCAGGTTCTGACCCGTTCTGGAGAACTGGTAATGGAAATTTTGACTAGTTAAACCAGCAAAAACCACCTCTGACTGGCCCCGCCCCCTCTATTCTCTGCCTCCCGAGTATCGACTGGGTCTTCTTTGGTTGCCCTGCACAGGAGAACAGAGCTGGAAAGCAGGTGAATGGGGTGGGGAGAGAAGGGATTTTACAGTAACCTTCTCCTGCCATGCCCACCAAGCCATGTCACGCCCACCAAGCCTTGCCCACAGAACCAGTAGTAAAAAATTTTGAATCCCGCCACTGGGTACTCCACAACTTAGGGCCACATTCGGGCCCAAAATTTATGTTGTCAAGTGAGAAATTTGTTAAGTGAGCTTGCCCCATTTTTTTTGACTTTTCTCACCACATTTGTTAAGTGAATCACTGGAGTTCTTAAATTAGTTACACAGTTGTTAAGTGAATCCGGTTTCCCCATTGGCTTTCGTTTGTCAGAAGTTCGGAAAAGGGGACCACATGACTCCGGGACACTGCACCGTCATAAATGTGAGTCAGTTGTCAAGCATATGTAAATCACGTGACCATGGGGGTGCAACAATGGTCATAAGTGTGAAAAGTGGTCATGAGTCACTTTTTCTAGTGCCATTGTAACTTCAAACGGTCACTGAATGAACTCTTGTAAGGCGAGGATGCCTGTAATTCAAAGTAACATTTCAAAATATTGTGAAACACTCTTAGATAGTTCCCTTGCTTTGCCACCTAACTGTTGTTAAGTTAGTTACCAGGTTGTTAAGTGAACCTGGCCTCCCTATTCACTGCTTGTCACAAGGTCGGAAAAGGTGATCACATGACCCCCCCGGGGCACTGTAACCATCCTATAAATGAGTCAGTTGCCAAGGGTGTGAACTTTGGTCATGTGACCAAGAGGATGCTGAAACGGTTATAACTGAAAAGCAATCATGAATCACTTTTTTCAGAGTTGTAAGTTGAGGACTATCTGTATCTCATTTTTGTACAGATAGTCCTCAACTAGCAACCACAATGGAGCCCAAAATCTTGCTTGTTCAGAGAGACATTTGTTAAGTGAGTTTTGCCCCATTTTACGACCTTTCTTGCCACCGTTCAGAGGTGGTATTCAGCAGGTTCTGACCAGTTCTGTAGAACCGGTAGTGGAAATGTTGAGTAGTTCGGAGGACCGGCAAATGCCACCTCTGACTGGAGATTTTACAGTATCCTTTCCCTGCCACGCCCATCAAGCCATGCCCACAGAACTGGTAGTAAAAAAAAATTGAATCCTACCCCTGCCACAGTTGTTAAGTGAATCACTGTAGTTGATAAATTAGTAACCCTGGCCAAATGGTCACAAAAGGGGATCACATGATCTTGGGACACAGCCAGAGTCATAAATGCGAACCAGTTCTCAAGCACCTGAATTTTAATCCCACGATCATGGGAATGCTACAAAGGTTGTAATTGTGAAAAAGGTCATAAATTTCTTTTTTCAGTATCATTGTAACTTTGAACGCTCACTAAATGAACTGTTGTAAGTTGAGGACTGCCTGTGATATTAAATCAGGGATGAACAACCTGTGCCCTTTCATATGTTGCAAATTAATGAGTAATGAAATAAAATTCATTAGGCTATAGGTTGTTGGGGTTTTTTTTTTTGCAGAGGCCAACTTCATTTATAATATGAACTATGTTGAACTGTAACTCCCAACATCCTTTTGTTACTTACGCAGTTGGGTATCTTTCATATTTTATGACAAACCTTACAAGCATACAACTTGGAAACAAATCAAGATTTATCAATACAGCTTATAGCAGCTGTCCCCAACCTTTTTGGCACCAGGGACCAGTTTTGTGGAAGACAATTTTTCCATAAATAAGGGGGGGAGGGAGGAGAAGAACGTGCAACGTAGATCCCTTGCATGAGCAGTTTACAGAAGGGTTTGAGAATCTAATGCCTGATGATCTGAGGTAAAGCTGAGGCCTTGATGCTAGGGAGCTGGGGAGCAGCTGCAAATACAGATGAAATTTCGCTTGTTCACTCACTGCTTACATCCAGCTCTGCAGCCCTGTTCCTAACAGACCATGGATTGATAGTGGTCCATGGCATGGGTGTGTGTGTGTTGGGGACACCTGCCATATAGGGCCTACAGCAAGTTTTTCCCTTGTAATCTTAAGTATCTTTATTCATTGGAGTTGGGGAATTTAGCAACATCCGGAGGGCTAAAAATGCTGGGAATTCAAGGAACAGAAGTTGCTTGAGCTACATTATAGTTTGGCATTGTGACACAATCAAGTCTGTTTAGGAAACAACTGAGGAGGAAAAAGTGTTTCAGCTAGCGTAGTGTAGGCCGAGCTGCAGCTACCTTGGCAATAACACGTCTGTTTTTCTTGATAGGCTTTTGAAAGTGAGTAGCTATGCATGTGGATTGTTTAACCATTAACATCACTGTACAGATAAACGGTCTATTGGCTCTGTCCTGATTTAGGAAGGTGTATGACTTATGATCATTTAATAGTACCATGAAGTCCATTATATTCAGTAGGTTGATAGCTATTAAAAGAATATACAT
The DNA here is from genome assembly GCF_049901735.1 of Notechis scutatus. Lineage (NCBI taxonomy): Eukaryota > Metazoa > Chordata > Lepidosauria > Squamata > Elapidae > Notechis > Notechis scutatus. The sequence continues at coordinate 82,181,011 of NC_142011.1, forward strand.
ATACCTTGTTTACAGTAGAAATATACTGTCAAGGCAGTTAACAATAACAGGTGGATAAAATAACAGCATTTAGAATTAAGCTGTTACGTCTCAAATAAAAACATCCAATAAAAAGATTGTTGAACAAGTATATTAAGGAAGCCAAGACAGCTGACAACAGGGTTTGAACAGCACAAAAAAAAAAAAAAAAAGGAGGGAGACCAAGCTTAGTCAAGGAATGAGCAGGCTGAAACCAAAGACAGGAAGAGGCTCCTAAGATCAATCATAGTTATCTCTTGGGACTCTGCAGCTGTCTTATGGGGGTTTGGCCCAAATTATGAGATGGGATAACTGTCTCTCTAACATTCCTGTGAAATTGCCTTCAACATTAGAGGGATTTAAGAAAGCAGTCTGATTATTTTAGCAGGTCTTTGAGAGGGAGATGAAGTGAGGGAGATACTTCCTGCATACAAGTGTACACATAGAATGATTCCTCAACACGGGAGTATTTCAACTGTGTATTATTATTTATCTGGTTTATTTCTTGATTGTTTTTATTCTGTCTTATGCACAGAAGGGTTGTAAATCGGACAAAATCAACTAGCAATTGAAGTGGTAGATAAGCCTAGTAAAAGAAATTAGTACTTTGCAAGGAGCAGTTTTCTACGCGAGAGTATTTCCTGAACAGAGATCGTTTTTAAAACAGAAACCATCAGAAGGGAAGAAAAGCAGGAACTTGTGTTACCCCTTAGTGGAATGAGCCAGCCCATATATCCCTTGTTACGTTATTCCCACTGTGCTAAGGATAGCCTTGACTGGAGTCAAAAAAGTCAAAATGGCAGCTACGGTGATCAAAGTCCTGCCCCTTTTAACAGGGGGAAGGTTTTGCTGTGGTTGCAGTGGCCATCTTGACTTTCCTCCCTCCCTGGCTGAACAATCTTGCACTGTGCTGAAAAATGTTACTTGTGTTTCTATTGAAGTTACAGCAGCTAATTCTGAATTTGCATTTGTACGTCTTAGATTTGCAAATGGAACTGGGTCGATCTTTTTCTGGCAATATAGGAATGGCCATTCTAGGGCCTTTTCACTTTTTCTCCCTAATGCTGTTTCACCTAGGAAGGAGAATCAATCTGCTTGTTCAGAAACACTTTTCTCTCATCATAGCAAATCAGAAATTGATTTATGATTCACACTACTTCCCTGTGCATAAGTCCTTAACCTACTTTTTCCAAGGCCTTTTTAAAGGGCATTAAAGGAAGAAAACTATTTTCTGCCTCTCTTGTAAGCTTTGTTGAGAGGATTAAGCTGGCCTTTCATGTTTTTTGCATTATTACTGACATTACAAGACATGAAAGCCCATAAATCTTCTACCTAATGCAGTATAATCATGATTTTATTTTTTAACATTAATGCATGATAAATATCTTGTACACTTTGTAGTTTTTGAGCCCTTGAAAGTTGTTGTTCATTAACCTTAGTTACCACTTTTCTATCATCTGCAGATTTTTCTGTTTCTCAGCTGTGCACCAGCCCCATTCTAAGATGTGGTTAAACATGCCACAGTTGGTCCTCCTGGACCATCTAGTCATTATTTTACAATCACAGCTTTGCTGAAGATGTAACTAACAACAAATTGCATCTGTTCCTTTTGGTATTAGAAAAATGTTTTTCTTCCTTCCACCAGAAGTAAAGAGACTAAGGAGTCATCCAAACAGCTGCTTTAATGCGCTTTCCTTCAATCAGTGAAGTGGCACTAAAGTACGTTGGCAGAATTTGGACAGTCCTGATAGCTGATCTTTATTGATTTAAGCATTTATATGGCCACCTTTATGTAACACATGATTCTGAATGACCTACAACAAACATGAACAATAAGAAGAAAACATATATTATTAAAAGATAACCAGGATGTGTAAAATGGCAAACTGAATAGGTTAGAACAGTGGTTCCCAAAGTGGACAGTACCGTCCCCTGGGGGGCGGTGGAATGCCTTAGGGGGCACTAAGAGGCAAGGGGGCTGGCAGAGGGGCACTGGATGTGGGCTCACAGGGCGCAATTCAGGGGTGGGATTCTGCCAGTTCTCTCTCTTTCCCTCTCTCAGGCTCACCCCAATGACCGTTGCACCAGAGCGGTGCCAGGGGCTCAATGGGGTGAGCAGCCCTTCCAAGCTGGACAGCTTGCACAGGCAGCCGGCCACCTCATCACGCAGGACTTGCACCGCGCGATGCCAGAAGAGCTGCCAATGGTGGGCCAGGCACTTGGCTTTCAGCCAGTCCTCGACCAGGAAGCAGCAGAGGTTGCGCAGCTTGTGGTTCTCCACCTGCAGCTGCCAGTTCATGCCCTGGATCAGCTGTTGCACCAGCACCACCAGCTTGTCGGCCTCCTCCCGGAACAAGCGGCACACCAGTTCCTCCTTGCTGCAGCTGGCTAGGTCTGCCTCGCTGGCCAGGGCATTGGACAGAGGAGAAGGAGGCGGGCTGGGGGGGGCGGCCGACCAGGGGCGGTGGTGGCGGCAGAGGTGCCGGGAACATTGCTCGCTCAGCTCCGGGCGATACAAAGCGGCGGTGGGGGAAGCAATCGATTAGCCCACCCGTGCAGCAGCATCTTTGCAACACTGGAGGCCAGGAGGAGTGAGCCGCGCTTTTGCAGCGGGACCTCCCCCTTCCTCCGTCGCCAGCGCTGGGATTAACAGGATGGATGCACGGTGGGGCCAGGCGCGCTGTGCCTCTGCCAGCTGGGAGCAGGTGCAGCAAAAGGAGAAGGGCGCCGGCGTGGCGGAGGGTGGGAATGAAGGGGAAGGCGGGGAAGGATGCCCTGTTGGTGCAAAGTGGGTGGGTGGGTGAGCGGGTGTGTGCGGGCGTGTGCATGGGCATGGACCCATGGTGTGTGTGTGTGTGTGAAGCAGCGCTGGTTTTTTTCCAAGCCGGGAAACTTGGAGAGAGGGTGGGTGGGTGGGGGAAAAACAGAACAGGCTTGCACCCTTTCCCCGGTTGCAATCCGGATTAAGGAGTCTCCTGCGCCTACCCACCCACTCTGGGGTCTGGGACACCACCCCAGCAGCCTTCTGTAGCTTGGCAAGGGGTGCACGTGCATGGAGGCGGAATTGGGGTTAGGGGGCTTGGGTGGGTGGGGAAATGGCTTGCACCCTTTCCCTGCTGCTCCAGTTGGACTTGCTTGGGCAGGTCCCTCTGGTGCAGTGGGCTCAATGGGGTGGACCTGCGGGACCAGCACCTAGAAAGCGGCAGTGGCGGCAGGTTTGAAAAGTAAAGCAAAGCCAGAGGTCGATAATTTTTGCTGCAAAGAATCCCAAAAGCTTCTGGGCTGTGCACAAGAAGGGACACACATGTCAATGCAATTCAGCAACATAAAATAAAGAAATACAAATAAAACAAATCAACAAGAATCGGCAAAGCATCTCTGATTAGATTCTATTCACTACTAGAATCTAATCAGAGATGCTTTGCCGATTCTAGTCCAATGACCTGTTCCAGCAGGGTTAGAAGGGAGTGTGTACGTATGAGTTTGCATGGCTGTCGAACTCCCAAAACAGGTCAAGTAGCTCTGGGGAGGCCAGTCGTAGATTAGAACACTTGCTAAGCAACCGGCCATTAAGTGAGGACCACTTGTATTTGGTTTGCCAGTCACCAAACCACGGCCACCCAGTCACATGCCCAGCAAACCACACCTCCCCGGTCATGTGACCACCAAGCCACGCCCAGCCAGTCACGTGACCAGCAAGCCACACCCTCAAATTAGGCCACACCCACATAAATTTGAATCCCAACCCTGGGTGGGGGACACCGAGGATGAGTTTTGTAGCACCAAGGGGGCGGTGGACTGAAAAAGTTTGGGAACCACTGGATTAGACGAAAACAACCAAACGTTACTGACTAGGGAAAAAGTCAAGTCTTGACTACTTTTCCAAAGGCCAGCAGGATTGGGCTTGTTGTATGTGGGAGAAGATGTTTGTAGACACCACAGACACTGAAAAGGCCCACTTCCTAGTTCCCATGACCTGGCAGTACTTAAATGAGGGAACCTGGAGTGTGCTCTCCTTATGAGGAAAAGGAGCCCTGATGGCATAGAGGTTCGAATGCAGTATTGCAGGCTAACTCTGCATTCCACTGCCAGAAGTTCGATCCTGACAGGTCTCCAGGTTGACTCAGCCTTCCATCCTTTCAAGGTTGGTAAAATGAGGCCCCGGATTTTGGGGGTCAATATGCTGACTCTCTAAACCTCTTAGAGAGGGGCTGTAAAGCATGAGGCCCCGGATTTGGGGGGTCAATATGCTGACTCTCTAAACTCTTAGAGAGGGGCTCTTAGAGAGGGCTGTAAAAGCACTGTAAAGCGGTAGATAAGTCTTAAGTGCTATTGCTATATGCGAGGCAGACAGATGTTGTTGGAAGCAGGCAGTCTTGCAAGTAGCTCAGTCGTATGCTGTGTAGGACTTTCAAGGTGATCCCCAGCATCTTGAATTACATCTGGATGCTTGTTGGGAGCCAGGGCAACTTGAGCAGTGCCCCAGGGGAATTGGGTTCATAGCTACTCACCCTGCTGCATTCTGGACTAAAATAAAGAACTTAACACAAACTAAAGTCAGGAAGAAAAAAAGAAAAACTCAAGAGAAAGTGAAAAGTGCAAGAAAGGAAACAAGTTAAGGAAAAGGAAGACACAAAGAAGTGGTTTCTGCTATTCTTCACAGCACTTAAAAAGTACAATTATGCTTTAGCCTCTCTTTACATCATGATACCCTTTTAGGCCAGAGGGAACACTTGTTAACATTAAAATAAGCCATAGATTTCTCCTCTTGTTTGTTCTGACTAAAAAGGCCATTGTACGCTGCTCAGCCCCAAGGGGCATTGCAAATAACTCCAAGCTGGCATTAATGTGCCACCAAGCTATGGTCAGAGTTGTCTGGGAGAAAAATGGTTGGTTTTTACTTGTAATTATCTAAAAGTATAAAATGTTTTTAAAAATAAGTTGGAAATAGAGGCAGTCAAGAAAAAAGATACTCTTCTACTGTATGTTATGAAACTCAACTGTTTAGGATATGAGTTTACATTTGGCTTTATAGTTCGCTATACAAAGTTCAAAAGAACCGTTTTAAGAGAGGGTAGGTATTACCTTAGCAAGAGAAAACTACGATCCCTTTCTAGTGTAAATGTCAGAAGCAAGAAGGTACAATAATTATTTCTGTGTATAGGGAACAGGAGGAACCTTTGCTTGGTAAAACACAATCTTGGCACTCAAAAGTCAGTCCTGGCTGCTGCTGTGGTCATCTGTCTGTCTTTGTGCCTGGGACCTTACTTTCCAGGGTTTCCCAACCTTGGTAAATCTCTGGAAAGAAGAAGAAGAAGAAGAAGAAGGTAAATCTCTGGGATGTGGACTACAATGCTCAGAATTCCCAGCAAGGGCTATACAGTAAATATACAGTAAAATGTTAGGCTTTGAAATCAACACATCTGCAACTTGCCCAGGTTGGGAAACACTAAGTTAGGGTAGGCAAAAATCCTTGAAAATGCAAGGCATTAGATATTAACTTGGTATATCGTTTTACCTGATAGAATTGACCCTACAAGAAGCAAATTTTGAAAGAAAAGGAAAATATAACTAAAATTACTTTTTAAGTTCCTGTTATTTTCAGTTTTTAAAAATATGGTTAACTCCCATTTCTTAGTGTAGTCCTAAAATATTAATCAGGATTTATATTTGGAAAATTGTGGGCATTTTTAAGTATTGCAGTATTTTCCAGTAAAATATAACACTATAGTCCAAGATTAGTTTCTGTATGCTAAATGACTACATTAGACCAACATTTTATTTTAATGTGTAAAAAAAAGAAAGTTTGTTTCTACCAGGTGATCAGAACTGTTAAGGCTTGTAGAATTAATGAATATTACTGAAGTTTTGTAAAGATCTGTGACTGCAGAAATTGCTTGTTCAGTCAAACTTGGGATTTCATACTAGTTAGGAATCAGCAACAAAGAGACCGAAAATAAAATTGCCAACATTCTAATATCCTTACACCAGTATTCAAAATACAGTATATGCATGTATGCAATTTTGGTTGCTAGATCTGGGGGGAAAATATATCATAAAGCTGGAAAAAGAAAACTTGAGCATCTTCCTTATAGGAAAAGACTGTAACATCTGGAATTTTTTAGAAAAAAAAGACGATTCAAGGAAGATATGGTCAAGAAAGGTGTATAATATTATGCACGGGCAGAGAACAATTTCATTAGGACTAAAATGAAGATGATCCCAAAAATGGGACTTTGTATGATCAAACACGGATGCAAAGCATGATTTGGAAAACAGAATAGTGTTCTCTGGGGGATAATTCTCCCTATGCTGTAGATTAGAGAAACAAAACATCTCTCTCAGGTGATTTTGATTCTTCTTCTCTGTTAAGTCTAATTGAGATATGACTCTGAGACCAGCTGCTGTGTATGCCTTTTCCCAGAGATGTTTATGAGGTAGCCATCCCCAGTTAAAACCCTTCCCTGTTGGGCAACCAATGCTATACGGTCTCTCAAGAAACGTTAAACAAAGGGCTGCAAGATAAGCTGCCATCCCTCAGGTATACAAGTCTTGCTACTAAACTTGCTAGAAAGTAGGAGGAAAGGAAACCTTGATACTGTTTTCCCAAAGTGTAATGACTACAGTGATCAAGCTTGAGCCCAGCCCAAATAGCCACCCTTTGAATCAGATGTGATTCTGTAGAGACATCCTTCACTGTTTGGGGGAATAAAGTTGCCTTCAAACCTCAGCAGCTACAGGTTCTGGCTTCTTTTGCAGTGTCTTCCAAATTCCTAATAAAATTATTTGTGCTTGCAGTTGAATGGTTGGCATTGTTCATTGATGACAGACCCTTTCTGGATGACTCTATTAAAGACACCACTCATGGAGAGGACAGATGGGTTGATCATTTAGTCCAGTTTTCCTCCTCCTTTCTATTCTCATCATAAACATTGAAATAAGTTTTTCTTTTTCTTTCTCACTTTTTCCTTTTCCTTTTTTCCTTTTCTTTTCCCCTTTCCCCTTTCCCCTTTTCTTTGGATAGTGCTTCAACACCACTAGTTTCAGGACAGTAGGACTTTACAGAGAATTTTGAATATCGTAGTGAATTGAAACTATTCCTTCTCAAGTAATGTACATCCAATCTGAATTATCTTGATCTACCTTGAAATGTGGGCTTTGTTCAGATCTTAAGAATAGCTTGCTAACAAGAAAGAAAATGATACAGTGCTTCAATGTTTTGCTAATTAATATTTTAGGCTCAGTATTTTGTATGCAGAATTGTAGCACTTTCAAAAATTGTCAATTTTTTTGACATAACAAGTAAAATCTTTTCAATCTTTGCCTACATATTCTCTTTAAATATATATAACACATTGCCTGTACATCAAAGCCTTTAAACGCTACCTTCGTATTGAGGAAGTTTTGTTTAAATACAGAAAGTCACACAATTTCTTTCCCTGGCATTTGTAAGTTGCTACTGATTTCTGTTACATTGCAGTATCTGAATTTCTTGTTAAACTTAAACATTTTTGACGTCAAGTAAAACAGTGACATGTTTCTTGAATTTTGATGTGATTTTCTTTCAGGATTGATCTTTCCAGCACGGTGATTTAAAAAAGAAAATAAAACCTGAAAATAGTTTCTAAAATGTCAATGCAAAGAGAAATATCTCTTAAAAATTAAGTTCAAAATACTTTTTGCTAGCCAGAATTGATGTAATCAGTTCAAGTAAGTTTTTGGTAGTGTGAGAAAAACGTTGGGTCCATTGGAGTGACAGCAGGATTTTCAAGACTCCTGACCCGCTTCTCTGAGTCATGTTTCCCTGTTGGTGCAAATTATAACTTGGAAAGAGATGTAATACTTTTTCTCTATTGCTGTGATCTCACCTATTATTCCTCCTTGTAGCTACTTTTTAACTACAACATTTTATACAATAATTGACTTCAGACATTTCTAGTTTGGCCTGACTTTGGTGCTCTGGCTTGGTGATTTAAGTTGCAATGATTGTTATGAATGTTTAGTTTAGAATATTGCCACTGGAATGGATAGAGTAAGAGATTTGATAATCCTTTAACTGCTTTTATTACTGCAGAAATGTCAACAAGTTCAAGAACTCGGTTGAGTTTATCCTTATTTCAGCTACCAGCTTAGTTAGCATACTATACTGAAATTTAATTGTACCTTTCTTTTTATACAAGGAAATAAAAAAAATATTGCTCATAATCAATTCATTTACAATTAACTTTTAACCCTATGATTGTATAACTCAAACCTTTTGAACTTTGAGAGATGTTTTGATATTGATGCTGTTCAAGTTTATTTTTTATGACAATTTGATTGGGGGGGGGAAGGATGTGGTGTACACTGATTTTGTTCGCAATAGTGAGCTAGGATTCTGTATATAATCAAAACCATTCCTTTCACAGAACTGACTTGGAGTAACAAAAATACCAATATTCACTCATACATACATAAGTGAATGTGCTGAGATAAGGCCTGGGCATTTGTTTTAAAATGTGACTTAGGCAGTTGTGGGTTGGAACTCTTCTGGGCTCTTTCATTGGGAAGAATCCTAATACACTCTGTATGAACGGTTTATTTCTAGATAGATTGAGCTGTATAATCTTCCCCATTATGGGTATTATATAAAAATCTCAAGTTTTACAAGCAAATTTGTTGTTTTCTACATTATCCAGCAACTGCAAATATGTCAGCCAGACTATCCTTTTTGAATCTTCTCCTCCATGCTGCAGTGAGAGCCCAGGATGGGCAGACTCCTTCTTATGATGTCATTAAGCTGAGTCTGTACTTGTATATAAAAACCCAGCCCCCGGGAGAATCCCCAGCTTTGACTCAGCTTCTTTAAGTCACAAGCTGTGTCTCTGAAAGCGTTAGCGTTTTATTCAGTGATTTTCTACAGAAGCTACCCTTGCTTCAATCAGCTCCCGGGTATCTGGGCAGCTGCAACTTCAGGAGAACTGGTCTCCGTTCTCCTGCAACGTTGGGATAAACATTTTCCCAAGCGCTGCTAGGCAAGCAGGGAAGAGTCTGGGACCTTCCCCATAGCCGCAGTTTGTCTGATCATAAAACTGATCGGCAAACCGATAACAGAGCCAACCAGCTGATCACGTGGGAGGCATCTCTTCCTTCTCTGGCTGATCTGATGGCTGGGGGCTTGCAATAGGCTAAGGAGCGAAATTCACTTCTCGGAGCCATCAATGAGCAGCGGCCATCTTTGAGTACAGTCTCTTCAGACGTGAGGTGAGCGGCCATTTTAAGTGGCCTGGCGGCCATTTTCAGGGCTCCAAAGACCCAATTCCACCCTCTGCCATCCTTAAGCACTTTTGAGAGCCATTCTCTCAACGCTTGAGCCTTGCTTATTTAAAATGGATCAGGACAGTGCTCATGCAGAGTTTCCCCCCCACAGTGGAACAGGCCCTCCAACCCACTAAAAGGAAAAGACGTAGACAACGTACTGCTCAGAGGGAAGTGACTGCAAAAATCAGAGCTAAGGCTCTAGCACCTAAGACGACAACTCAGGCCGAGTTGAAGGCAGAGAAACGCAGAGATGCGGCTCTAGAGAGACAATTTAACAAGACTATTCAACAAATGAGAGGACAACTGCAACAGGTTTCCCAGCCAGCCGAACATCAGGGTTTCCAGAGAAGCCCCCCCAGGGGAGGGGAAGTTGTTCATGGAGCCTTTGGACCACCACCCCACTGGTCTTGTCCCCTGGGGCATTTGAGGCATAACCTCAGGATTTCAGCAGGTCTGGGCCATATTTCCAGCAAACTTCTGGGCCCTATGCCCCCTCTCTTCCCTCCAGAGTTCAGGCCTTCCAGATCAGGCCAGAAGCTCCAAGGGTCTTCACAAAGATTGTAGCAGCATTGGTGGCTTCACTCTGTTCTGTTCTAGTGCTACTTGGACAACATGTTGATACTGTCCTCCTCCATCCACTCGGCCCATCGGGACTTACAAATTACCCTGTCTTGCCTCCAAAGCCATGGGTTTTCCATCAACACCAAGTAGAGCCATGTCTCACCCACAACCAAAATGCTACACTTGGGAGCAGTCATCGACATGACTTTGTGTCAGGTTTTCCTGTCTCCAGATTGTGGAAAAAGCCTTGGAGAGATCATCAGCCAGATTCAACAACAACAGACTGTTCCATTGTCGCTGCTGTCCAAACTACTGGGGAAGATGGTCTCCTGTATTGGCATTGTCCCGTGGGCATGGCTTCACTCCCGATTGCTCCAATGGTTCCTGTTCCCCTTTCAACGAGCAGGAACCAGCCACTCATCAATCAAGGTCCTGCTCTCTCAACAGGCCCGGCGGCCCCTGAACTGGTGGCTCTCCCCATCCCTCTGGAAGGGGCTCCAATTCAAGGAACCAGACAGGCTAGTAATCACCACAGATGCCAGCCTTCTGGGTTGGGGTTCCCATATGGAGGGTCAGATAGCTCAAGGGGTTTGGTCCAGATCAGGCAGCACCCATCCCACAAATTGGTTAGAGCTCAGAGCTATCTCTCTGGCTCTCAAGCATTTCAGAGCCTCGGTGACCAGCTTCCATCTTCTCATGTTGATGGACAATATGGCTGCAAAGGCACACATCAACAGACAGGAAAGAACGAGATCCAAGGCACTTATGAGGGAGGCAGAACGTTTGGGGTTATGGGCAGAGAAATACCTGCTATCGATCTCAGCGGATCACATTTCCGGAGTCGACAATTCCCAAGCCGACTGTCTGAGCAGGAGTTTAGTCGACCAGGAAGAATGGTCCATTCCTCCGTCCCTATTCAGGGATCTTTCCCTCAGATTTGGAGCTCTTCTCCACTCCTCAAAATGCCCAAGTCAACAGATTCTTCACCAGGTTTCCTTGCCAGGGAGCGGAGGGGACCAATGCTCTTCGTTGCAAATGGCCCGCGGGTCTCCTCTACGCCTTTCCCCCTCTTCCCATCATTCCGACGGTCATACAGAAGCTGTTGGCGGAATGAGCAGAGCTAATTCTCCTGGCACCCTATTGGCCAAGGAGGACCTGGTTTGCGGACCTGGTCAACCTGTCTGTGGCTTCCCCTTGGAGGATCCCGGCCCATCTCATCTCCCTGCGCCAAGGGGCCCTGATCCATCTGGAGCCCCAGGGGCTAAAGCTGATCATGTGGTGCTTGAGCGGCAGCAGCTTAGGGAGGCGAATCCATCCCGTTAATCCCAGTGCCGGCGGCGGAGGAAGAGGGAGGTCCCACTGCAAAAGCGCAGTCACTCCTCCTGGTGTCCAGTGTTGCAAAGATGCTGCTGCATGGGTGGGCTAATCGGTTGCTTCCCCCACCGCCGCTTTGTATCGCCCAGAGCTGAGCGAGCAATGTTCCCGGCACCTCCGCCGCTGCTGCCGCCCCTGGTCAGCTGCCCCTCCAGCCCGCCTCCTCCGCGTCTTCCTCCTCCTCCTCCGTCCAATGCCCCGGCCAGCAAGGCGGACCTAGTCGGTTGCAGCAAGGAGAAACTGGTGCGCCACTTGTGCCGGGTGGAGGCCGACAAGCTGGTGGTGCTGGTGCAACGGCTGATCCAGGGCGTGAACCAGCAGGCAGAAGGAGCACCTATATGAGATCCGCATCCTGAAAGCTGTCAATGGGTGGCTGCAGGCAGAGAAGCACGAGCTGTGCAACCTCTGCTGCTTCCTGGTCGAGGACTGGCTGAAAGCGAAGTGCCTGGCCTGCTACTGGCAGCTCTTCCGGCATCACGCGGCGCAAGTCCTGTGCGACATGGTGGCTGGCTGCCTGTGCAAGCTGGCCAGCTTGGAAGGGCTGCTCACCCCATTGAGCCCCTTGCACCACTCTGGTGCAACAGTCATTGGGGTGAGCCTGAGAGAGGGTAAGAGAGAGAGAGAACTGGTAGAATCCCACCCCTGAATTGCACCCTGTGAGCCCACATCCAGCGCCCCCTGCCGCTTCTTAGCACCCCCCTGCCACCCCTTGCCTCTTAGCACCCCCCTAAGGCATCCCACCGCCCCGCAGGGGGCGGTACCGCCCACTTTGGGAACCACTGATATAATGCCTATTTTTTCTTTTTAGGGTCAAACTAGATATACTGTAATTCTTGGTGTTGTGTTGTATTGACTGCTATTTGTTTTAATTGCTTAGTAAATAATATGAATTGTAAAGCAGGCCAAAAACTGTTTTTGCTTTTGTAAACACAGATGGAATTAGTTTCTCCCTCCTTAAAAAAAAATTAATGTAACGTAAATTAAAAAATGTAGCCACATATGATCAAACCATCTGACAAACATTGATTGGGTTCACATGTCAAATGAAGTCATTATGTAATAAATCACAGAGGCCTGGTTCATACATAAAACAAACCGATCAAGTTAGCATCATGCTAACCCAAATATCTACTTTGAATTGCAACGAGCATCTTTCTTATTCACCTCCTGCCTTGAAAAGCAGATAGAAGACCTCATGGGCTGGTTTTAATCAGAAAATTCTTTCACACCCTTTTCCCAGAATCACTTTTTAAAATAATAATTCCACTTCCCTAAAGCTGTATTTAATTAATAATAATAATTATTATTATTTTTTTGTATGCATGATTTGACTATTTAGAATATGCAATTATTAGATTAGTTGAAATAGTATGTCTGCTGTAACGGAACAAAGCCAGCTTTATTCAGATTTAACTTGAATAATCTTTTTGTGTTTTGGCAAAATGTGTCTCCCAAGTCAAGCTGGCTGTTCAGCACAGTAAGTAATGCTCACTTCCCCATTACTAATTTTAACTGACATAGCCTCTCTGTCTCTAGTGGTGAAAGTTATTTTAATGTGGAGGAATCAACACTGTTTTTGAAGTATAGGCCTTTACTGTTCTTCAGAACAGCATTTTCCATCCTCTTATAAACAACCATGGAAATCTGCCAGAGAGGATTTAAGGGCTACAACTGTTGAGGGGGGGAGTTTCGAAGCTTGGAATGTTCTTTGAGGAAATGAATTATATATTTCCTGAAGTGCTTCTATTAATAATGTTTTACTGTCATATTTTAAGAAATAGAATGTTTGGTTCAAAATTATTGCCTGTTACATCAACCCCCTACATCTCTCCTTGTCCCTCATGGTGTGTGTGTGTGCGTGTGTGTGTGTGTGTGTGCGTGCGTAAGAAAGGGCTTTATTTTCCTTTATTTTTCTACTCTGTTGTTACTTCTTGCCCGGTCAGTCTGTGGTCTAGTAGTTCATACCTCCAAATAAGTCATAATGCACTTTTGTTTGTTTTTGGTTAAATGTGGTATGTGAATCCAGTCAGCTGTGTTTTAATAAGTCATGTTTAATGGCTTAGAGCAATGTGTAAGCTCAACTCTTGGGGCTTACTTAACGAACTGTGGCTTGATACATGGATCCAGACAACATATTTTCAAGTAGATGAAAGCAATCTGTGTTACATCAAGTGTCAGGGAACGTTTTACTCAAAGCTGAAAACCGAATTTCAGTTGTAGATGATCCATAATGTAACAATAATGAAATTATAATGAAATTATACCATATATAACTTTATTATTAACCATAATGCAGCTAATTAGGTAAGTCAAGTTAGATTTGATTCATGATGATTCCATGGACGTTGACATATAATTTTGGACAACAATATGGAAGTAGCTTGGCTTTCTTCTGAGATTTTTTTCAGTTCCCCAATCTACTTTACAGCCTTTATATATTCCCTGGCAGCCTCCCAGATTTTATCATGCTTAGATTCTGAGCTCAAACAAGGTTGGCCAGGTGCTGAAAGGTAGATATCTGCCCCACTTATTGTTATAGAATATTGTATTAAATTACCAGAAGGAAACTACAGAGATTCCAATATTTTGTGTCATATTTCATACAAACATGCATATATTTGATAGATATTAATCTAGATTGAATTTCTTTTTGTACTTATTGAATAAAACCCACTTACTATAATTACACTCTTTAATAATGTTACCATTTAGCAATACAGGTTATGAATTTAATAAGGGCGATGAACTGAAGTTACCTTGGTTTATGCTCCTACAAGATCAATATGTGGAATTTATCAGCATTTTTTTCTTTTCAAATCGATTTCAAATGTTTTTCCTATTAATAGTTTAATATTTGCTGTCCTCTCCCAAGGTCCTCGGTTTTGTCTTTCTTTCAGCCTATAAACATTATCAAGAAAAACTAAAAACCTGGTTGAATATAACAGTGCGTGATATTTTAACTTTAGCAAGACCACACAATTTTGCAAAGTAGGATCTGTGAGCACATCCTCACAATTGTTTCATGTAGAAAGGAATGTGCCCAAAACATCTGTGTCTGGAAAGGCTGAGCTATTGTTTCTTGTTGGCCTGCCACTCTCCAGATAAATGGACTCCAGATTTTTGATTAGCTGAGGGGAAAGCCCCATCAACTAATATTTGGAACTGTCCAGTGACTATAGAAATTGACTACCTCACTGTTTTCCAGGCATTACAAATGGATATTTTTCTTTAGCAGATGATGCTTTCTGGCAAACAGTTTCTTTATATTCAGGTCCCTTTTTGGATTGAAACTATGCTTCAATTTTCTGAAGAGCTTCAAATGCGCTCCTACAGACAAGAGAGAAATACGGGTTGTTCTCAACTTACAACAGTTCATTTAGTGTTTGTTCAAAGTTATAACAGTACTGAAAAAAGGGACTTATGACTGTTTTTCACACTTTATGACTATTGCAGCATCCCCACGGTCACATGATCAAAATTCAGATGCTTGGCAACTGGTTCACATTTATGAGGGTTGCGTTATCCCAGGGTCCCATGTGACTCACTTTTGAAACCTTCTGACAAAGTCAATGGGGAAGCCAGATTCACTTAATAACTTAATAATTGCAGTGATTCACTTAACAAGTGTGGCAAGAAAGATCGTCAAATGGGACAAAGCTCACTTAACGAATGTATTCCTGTTCTCCTTGTCTAACCAAGGGCACTTCATACACCTCTTTCTGGGATCTGTGCATTTAAAATAAAAAAACTAAAACCTTCATTCATCTCCATATATAGTGCCTGGTATTTTTTTATTTGGTATGTCCTTATATCAAAGTGTAATGTAAGACCTGTTTTTTCCCCATAACCAAAATCCCATAAGGCATGTTGGGCTTGGAGAGGATGAGTGTTTAGGCAACTTCCAAGTCTTAAACTCTTGCTCTACCATTCCTGGGGCAACACTAAGATTGCTTTGCAATGGTATGGCAGGGAACCTTACATTTTTCTCATTTTAATTTTGTTTTGAAAACATATTGGCAGTTGACTGGTGGGCATTGTAAGTGGTTGAAGGATTCTGTTAGGAATATAAGTCACCTAACAGGTATTTGGGTTAGAAATATATAAACCAGGATAGACATTTTAGTACTGTCTCTTTAAGGGAATGCGAGAGCATGCAATTGGGTGTGGTTTCTCAAACAGCCATAAGATGGAGCCAGAAACCTGGTTTGTTTTAGTCTTAGTCTCAGAAGAGAGTGTGTCTGAGTGAGTATCTCTGTTTCCTTCTGTTGGAAAGTATTGCCGTTCCTCCATTTTTCCTAATTGACTGATATTCATGGATTTAATGTAAGTCTGATACTGAACTGTTTTTGACACTGGACTTTGTTATTGAATTATCCCTGGATTGAAAACTGACTGATTTAACCTGTGAATGACTTTGGACTGCCTATTTTGAACTTTGCTTAGACCTTTATTGAAAGTAAAACCCTACATTTACTGTACAGTGTATCTGTGTGCTATATGTGTATTATTCAAACACTACTCTCAAAATACGTCTCCCTGTATGCGCTCATTCTCCTAACGGGGAATTACCTCAACAGATTCTTCTTCCCTTCTAGTGTGATCTGGATGGGTGCATCTAGATTTTGGACTTGATCAACTCTATAGAAAGGGAAGCCACCTCCTCAGTAGTTTTGGATCTCCTCCTTTGGTCACAGGAAAGCAGAAATACTGGGTAAGTAATTCCCATTTAATGAAAAAACCAGATATTCATTTTCAGTTATTGTTCTGATATTACCCTCGAAGAAAGAACTTTAATTTTGTTGATGATATGATAAATCATTTATGTAATAAATGTTCTAATTATATGATATGTTCTAATTTGTGCATTAATAAAGAAAAATAGAGTATGTGGCGAGGAACATTTTCTGTAGGCATTTCCAGCTGACTTTATAAAGCATTCCCAGGAACTTCAGTGCTTAATAGGGAACACACATTGCTGCAAAAACTGGGATTATCACATGTCCTACCGCAGAAAATGTTAAGAATGATCTAGCCCTGTTCTATTTAAAGGTCCCTAATTTCATAATGGAATTCAATACTTGAAGATAATGTAATCTGAATATTCTTTGTCCCAAATTACAATTTTTTTCCAGGAAATCCTAAAAACTATTCTCTATCACATTTATTTCAGAAGAGTAGTTAAACGCATAAATATTTTTAAAAGCTTGTTAATGTTAAATCTCAGTTAGATCCATTTATTTATTTATTTACATTATTTCATAAAACATATAATCAGATATAGATATTTAGCCAAAAATATCAGTCTATATAGCTTTTTCAGAGCTAATTACCCATTAATTTCATGTAAAATGCCACAGAATCAGAGCCCAATATTATTAAAGTAAGAAGATTTGAAATCATTATAGCAAAGAAGATTAAAGAGTAGCTAACCAGGATAATTTTGAATGCTTATTTTAATAACAGATTGTTAGTAAAAATGATATCTCAAAATATTGAATAAATACCAAATTTCAATTAATTTCAAAAAAATTTCATTCTTTTTTAAAAAAAATAAGTTAATCCATGAATTAACAAGACAATCTTTAATCTTAAGAAAAAAAATACAACTACAAATTATGGAGAAGAAAACATTTTATCAATAGTCATGAGTTCACTATTATAATATGAGCAATATAGTACAGTCATTTTAAGATAACACAAAATCCATGCCATACTAATACATATTTCTGCATCCTTTGATTAATAGAAAATATTGCCTTTTCCAAAACAAGTAAATCACACATATGCAGCAGGCATTTTTTGTTCTTGTATTTATTGTATTTCAAAAATTTGCATTGTTAATTAGGAATACATAAAATATTGTATCTGGAAAACAAATTTAAAAGAAAAGAAAATTGCTAGGTCTAGCTAGGTCTTACATATAATTGCTAGGTCTTACATATAATTTTTTATCAAATTAACTAGACTCTGGGGCCACACATAATTTCACTGAATCTTCCATTTCATGCTGATAAGCCCTGCTACTCACCTCATCAAATTTTCTATGAGAAAGTATCTTACAGAAATAGTCTCATAGAATTTACAGGATATCTATCTTATCAATCTCTGTCTTATAGAATAGACTCATAGATCTCATAAGTGAATTGGTCAGTGGTAAATTTTCTAACTAGTTACAGCCTACTTATAACCAGCTCCTGTAATAATGTAAATCTATCTGAAATTTCAGAACACTTTTAAAACAATGGCTCATATAATTACAGACACTTAACCTGGGTGGTGGTGGTGGAGAAATACACTTACCTGCTTACCAAGTATTCAAAGGAGGGTAAATACATCTAAGAGAAACTCAATCTGTTCCATGAGTGATTAAAAACATCACTAACTTATCTGGATTCCATGTTAGGTTCTTCGCTCTATTTCAGTCCATTGTCACAAAAAGACAGCAAGCAGTTCAGAACTTAAGCAGCTACTTTCTAAAAGGCATGGATTTAATTATGTAATTACTGTATGCACCTATGTTTATATCAGGGGTGGGATTCAAATTTTTTAACAACCGGTTCTGCGGGCGTGGCTTAGGTGGTAGGTGTGGCTTAGGTGGTCATGTGACTGGGTGGAAATGGCTTGGTGGTCATGTTATTGGCTGGATGTAGCCAACTCAATATCACTCACATCAAGGCACGCATCTCTTCTCCTGGCCTCTCAAGACTGTGAGTATGCTGCAACAGTCGTAAGTATGAAAAATAGTCATAAGTCACTTTTTTCAGTGCCATTGTAACTTTGAATGGTCACTCCACACAAGCAAAGTACCAGCAAAGGAGGGGGGGAAAACTCCAGAGAAGTTCCAGAGACAGAATTCTAGTCCTGCCAAGAATGTAATAAGGGTTAACGGAGAGGCAGTTTCTGTAATCAACACCAGAATGTTTCCTTCCTGCCTTCCTTACAGGATTAGGCCAGTAATTTCTTCTAACAACCAGTTCTCCGAACTGCTTAGAATGTTAACAACCGGTTCTAGGTGCGAACTGGTAGAATCCCACCCCTGGTTTATATGGAATTTATATGTATTTATATGGAAAGAGGCATGTATTTAATTAACAGTTGGTTAAACCCTCCACTATTTCTTTCAGCAGTTCAATAGAAATATTTAATAGCTGGAAGGGTAAGATAGAACCCTGGGAAGCTCTACTGGCTGATGACCACATAGGAGTCTATTCCAGCCTCACATGAACTGTATAGAATAATAAAACAGTTGCTTCCAAGTCCCAAACCAGTTAAACAACCTGGAAGGGTAATATGATACGAAAACACACAGATCAGTTAGCAAACTGGCAAGGGTGTACTCTTTTCTATCCAGTTTCAAATAAAGATTGTCTCCTAAAGCAGTCAACATTTTCAATTGCTACCCATGGTAATTACCTCGGCCTAATCCAGCAATCCATTGCACATATTGATTTTAAAAAAGAAATACGTTGTTGCATGGAATTACCCTACCTTCTCCTGCCTGGCCACTACAAAAAAGTGCTGGTATTCTGAAAACCACCTGATTTGAATAAACCTCTATATACAAACATTTCACTCCACAGAGCAATTGTTCCATAGATGGCTTTTGAACACGAATCTCCTGGGCTTTCTTCATCCTGCTGTTCAACCCAAAGACTTTTGTCCCCAAATTGGTTGGCCCTCAAATAATATTGGCCCATGACTATTTATCTAACGGGAAGAACTGTAGTAAAAAGCTTTTGAACAGCATAGACCTGGATTGTTTATATAAGCTGCTTTTATGTGTTTTGCATGGAGAGACTCTGAGATTGCATCTGAAGGTATTTAGGCAAAGGATTTATATGAGCTTCATGAATACACAACCACTCTGTTCTTTTCCAGATATAACTCCTGAAAAAGATATGTAACAACTTAGCCATCTTATCGTATAATTTTTACCACTGGTTTACAGGGCTATTTTAATCAGTTGAAGGTAAAAATGATAAAGGCAGTGGAACAACCTGACATAGACTCCAAAATGGATCTGATGTCCTTTTTCAGTGACAGTAAACAAAGCTGTTCTTAGCCATCATCACTGCATCTGCATAAAGGGTGCGTGCCAAGCTATGGTGGATGCTTGTCAGTTTCTAAAAATGGAAAAAAATATTCTTGAAGAGGTGAAATCTTCCGTGCATTTACCTGATATTTGTTCCTCTTGATGTTGGACACTAGTAATGGTAAAGAATGAGCGGGTAGATAATTATTTCACCCTTGATACAACAAAACTTACTTGGAATTCAGATGTTATATTTTTACGTTACAGGAGGAAACCTTGATAGTCTATACAATTCTATACCTGATTTAGTAACCCAAAATCAAGTAGCACTTTTTCTAGCGAATACCTTTTACTGTAGCCTTTGACTTACAACAGTTTGTTAACAACCATGTTACTAATTTAAGAACTACAGTGATTCACTTAATTAATGTGGCAAGAAGTGGTAAAATGGACAAAACCCTCTTAAAAACCATCTCGCTTAGCAACAGAAATTTTGGGTTCAATTGTGATTGTAAGTCAAAGACTACTTGTATTAAAATGTGTAGCATTTTTGAACTGCAGTTTGTTTCATCAGATCCACAGAGTGGTATAGTGTGCCTTTTAATAACGTTTGTTCATTAGAAAAGGTGATGCTGGAAGTCTTCTATGAGGCTAACTTTGCTGTGTTTTCAGTAGCTAATCCTTCTGGAACAAAGAAAATTGGTTAAACAGCAAAAGAAATAACTGCTGTACAGTGCTTTCTCTTCAGTGGTCAATCACTCTTGAGTTAATGCAAAATATTCAGTAAGAATCTCGTGCAGTGATTTGAAGAAAAAAAATATCCATTATAGTCTGAACAACTTGCAAGAACGTTTCACGAAGTCCTGCTAACTATGGAATAGAGCCATGAAATTGCTGATATTGCAAAGAGCCAAAAGATTAGAAGATTCACTAATAACCTCAGCAAGTCAGATGTGGACTGAAAGCCGTTACATAAGAGTGGAACCGCTTATTTTTTTTATGATTACATAAATATGAATCCTGAAAAGTTTAATCTCATTCAAAAAAACAAAAAGCCTTGTTGAATAGAGAAAAGGAATACTAGATAAGCAATGCACAAATCTTAGACTCTTTGCTGAAAGGATGAACAAAGAATACCTCTTCAAATAATACTAGGGTTTTTCTTTTGAGGGATGGTGCATCAATGACCAATTGTAGAATCCCCAGTTGTCAAATAGCATCAGGAATCTTTTACCCTGTAGAATGCCAGTTCTACTGAAAATTTGTATCTAGTCCATATATCTCAAGCTGTAGGTGTGAGACTTATTTGATGGGATAATCTTCCTCCAGTTGCCTCTCTAGCTAGGGATGTATATGGAATTGTGATGCTGTGCATGTAGCACCAGAACACCAGGGATATATACCAGTAACTGGAACCTTTTCTTCATTCTTTAAATACCTTTTGTGGCTAAAGACTTAACTCAATATTTAATTCCTAACATTTCTTCAGGACAATGAGGACTCCCCCTCCTCCCCTATGATGACATCACTGACCCCCTCAGAGGTCCATGGATCACAGGTTGAGAATCACTGGTATATACAATTAAGAGTATAATTTGGCAGCATAAAGAAGATCACAGATTCCTTAACCTGACCTAAAAAACAAGCATTCTCTTCTTCCTAGAGTCTAATGTTCCACATCCAGACGTATGTTAAAATGGGGATATATTAAATTCGCTTGCAATTTGACCTAGTAAAATCTGGATATGTCATCTCTGATTGGAACAATGCGTTTATAGCCTCTAATGGCTTCAGGGGAAAAAAGAATTAGGTCACCGGAGGGGATGGACCTGATATTTTGGGGTCTTGAGGAGAAACATATTTTTATGCCTTAGTTTTAAAACAAATGATTTTGCCATTTAATTTTAAAAGTGCAAATTAGGAATCTCCCAAAACGGATTAGAGGTTTCCATACACTCCATGGATTCAGGTAGGTTGTCCCTGTTTTACAAAAGTCTATTTAAATTAACATATTTATTACATTGTGAAATGTTATACAGCAACTCAACTTTCAGCAGTTCATTTAGTGACCATTTGAAGTTACAATGTCACTTAAAAAACGGCCATTTTACACACAACCATTACATCATCGTTCCCATGATCACGGGATCAAAATTCAGACACTTGACAACTGACTCATATTTATGACAGTTACAGTGTCCTGAAGTCATGTGATCACCTTTTATGACCCTCGTTGATTATGACAAGCAAAATCAATGGAGAAGCAAGATTCACTTAACAATCGTGTTACTAACGAATCTGCATACAGACAGGAAGCTGAATAACTAGCCTTGTGGTGCGGCCGGAACAATCTTGAACTCAACACACTCAAAACTGTAGAAATGATAATAGATTTTAGGAGAAACCCTCCTATACTGCCACTTCTTACAGTACTAGACAACACAGTATCAACAGTAGAGACCTTCAAGTTTTGAAATTCTATAATATCTCAAGACTTAAAATGGACACCTAACATCAAAAACGTCATCAGAAAAGCACAACAAGGAATGTTCTTCGTGCACCACCTCAGAAAGCTCAAACTGCCCAAAGAGCTGCTGATACAGTTCTACAGAGGAATTATTGAGTCTGTCATCTGCACCTCTATAACTGCCTGGTTTGGTTCTGCAACCAAACAAGACAGACGTAAACTTCCATGGGTAATTAGAACTGCAGAAAAAGCAATTGCTACCAGCCTGCTTTCTATTGAGGACTTGTTTACTGCACAAGCCAGAAAGAGGGCTGTGAAAATATTTACAGACCCCTCACATCCTGGACATAAACTGTTTCAACTTCTTCCCTCTAGACGACGCTAAAGGGCATTGCATGCCAGAACAGACACAAGGAGAGGTGTCCCCCCCCCCCTCGATGCCATCACTCTGCTAAACAACTAATTCCCACAACACTGCCAAACTACCTAGCTATGTTACTATTCTTCTCATCTTTCCTATTACTTCTTCTTCCTATCTTCTTATAACTTTGTTGCTTGTATCTTATCATTTATATTGTTTTATTTAGTATTGTAGTATGATTTATGTTGGTTGCTTATGTAGTATCTTATGATTCATGATAAACGTAATTTTTATGATGATTATGATCATGATTTATCACTTGTTGCTTGTATGTACACTGAGAGTTTATGCACCAGAGACAAACTGGCCAATAAAGAATCCTGTAAGTCTGTCTTTTGGAGATACATATGCAATGTCTCTCATGCACATACAAAAGGGGTAGGATTCACAGCAAAGAATTTGTTGTTCTGCCATCTCCCCCTCCCCCAGTTCATTCTCAGGGAATGGGACAAAGTACAGTTCTCTGGGGGGTTTTGTAGCATACACACAAAAAGTACAAGTATCCCTTTTCCACATTACCAGATATTATAACTGTATAGTTGTTATGACTACAGGGTTTATCTAGTCTTCCTGCTTGGAGAATGGGTAGCAGGTGCAAATCCCAACAGAATATTTGCATCTCAGGGTTGAACTCTGGGAGTCCTGGGTATTCTCTGCACTTCATTGTTTTCTTGCAGGCACCACTTCCAAACTAGGTTAACGTTGTGCTAGAAGAAAGTGGGGAGGGGGTGCAACCCTGATGAATGCAATCGTGTCGAGACTTCAAGACCTTCTACTCTGATATTTATAATTGTGTAGAAACAGCCACTTTCCTCTCAAGAAAAGTAAGATTTTGCTTGTTAGAATAGTGTGGAGCAGAAGAGCAAAAAAGTCTAGCAAGCAGAATGGTGGACATTAAAGCAGTCCTCAGTCGAACAGATTTCCTTTTGCTAGTCCTAGATAATAGCTGTGTGAGCTTTTCCCCCCTGCTCCATTGGAATGAACAAAGCAGTTTTAAACTAGTTAAACTTCCTGTTTCTTGCTCTCTTGATATATTCTAGTTTGTTTAGATGCCTGATTATGGACTTTGTTCCCCTACAGGTTGAATAGGATTCTATCCAGAATCTTTTTATGATGCAGAGATCATAAAAAACAACAACTGGTTCACAGTCACGGCAGTAGTGAGATATTTAAAACAATACCAAATTTACTTTATGAATGTTTGTGCCACTTCATTGGTCTTGAACTATCCACTCATTATGCACTGTCCATTATAGTGAAAAAACCTGCTTTTAAAATTGCATTTAATTAGTCAGAAAGAGAGGAGATGTTTAAAAAGTGATAAATACCTACATTTCAAAAGGCGAGTTTGGCTTCTGGTTCAGAAGCACACCAGCTTGGATTAAAGGAATAGTTGCACATTACATACATCTTAGGGTTGACAGTAAAAACTGGGAACATTTTAGATGTTTCAAGGACATGGCAACTCTGGAAAATCTTGTGAAGGCATTTTCCCAAGATGTATCAGAAAAGTCCCCAACAGGAAAGATGTACAGATAAGTCCCCAACTTACAATGGGTCACTTATTGACCATTCAAAGTTACGATGGACCTCTCCAGGGCTACTTATTACCCAAATTCAAAGTTCCGACACCCCCCAGGTCACGTGATTGCATTTGAGGTGCTTGGAAATTTGCCCACTTTTACAGTTGTATGTGGTCACGTGACCGCAATTTATGATACTTTTTTTTGCCAGAAACCAATGCTTTTGGTTGTTAACAATGGACTTGCTTAACAATTGCTGCAAAAAAATAGAATAAAGTTGGATGCAGTTACCTAGTGACCTGCTTAAGGACTGGAACAACTTATTACTGTAATTTTAGTTTCAATAACAGTTGTAAGTTGAAGACTACATGTAGGCAGTGCAGTATAGCAGGGGTCCCCAACCACCGGTCCGCGGACCGGTACCGGGCCGCGGAACAACTCCTACCGGGCCGCTGGCTTGCTGGGCGCCGCCATCTTTTTTTCATGAAAAAGTGCTTCTGGTGAGCTTTTCCGGGTAGAAAGCTCACCGGAAGCACGTTTTCATCAAAAAAAGATGGCGGCGCCAGCGCTTCCGTGAGCTTTTCCGGTAGAAAGCTCACCGAAGCACTTTTTCATCAAAAAAGATGGCGGCGCCCAGCTGATGCCGGTACCGGGCCGCGGCGCCCAGCTGATGCCGGTACCGGGCCGCGGCATCAAAAAGGTTGGGGATCACTGCAGTATAGTATATCACAAGTACTTATGTGCAGACAACTATGTTTAGCCTACCATTTTGGTAGTCCATCAGACTAGAAACTGGGAGACTGTGAGTTCTAGTTCTGCCTTAGGCACAACTGGGTGACCTTAGGCCAGTCATTCTCTCTGACCCAGGAAGGAGCCACTGGCAACCCACTTCCAAAATCTTGCCAAGAAGAGTCAATAATGACCTGAAAGCACAACCCCACCCCGCAAAACGAACACAACTATATTGTGCCTTTTGTAAAGGAGTTCAAGATATAGAGTGTTCTACTCTTTTCCATGACAACAACCCTGGAAGGTTGAGCTGTGTGAGAGCGACATAGGCACTCCCTGCCTCTAGAATAGAATAGAGGGAGTAGACTAGCGTGTATTAGAGCAGCGGTCCCCAACCTTTTGGGCACCAGGGACCGGTTCTATGAAGAGAAGTTTTTCCGCGGACCGGAGGAGGCATGGTTTCGTGTGCTGCGGATGGGGCTTAGCTTGTTTGCACAGCCCAGTTTTTGGCGTGCTGCAGCCTGGTGCCAGTCCACAAACTGGGGGTTGGAGACCCCTGTATTAGAGGGCAGAGTAAAACCTGGGTCTTCCTGATTTAATCCAACATTGGAAGGGCTAAACCACATTGTCTCTTTCCCAATTCTGCAGTCTGCTTTTGGAAAGGAAGGGCGTGCCAAAAAGGGACTGATGACAGAATAGATATTCCTAACCAGTGGACATCTCAGCTCTGGTTGCTTTGCATGGCACCAGCACAATGCTTGCCAAAGTATTCACGTACACTGGCTTTCTCTCATGGGTCCAGTAAAAAACAGAACTCCAAGCTGTGCCCCACAAACAGGAAGTGTAGTTACTTTGCGCTGTTCCCCTGTATATCAGTAAAGCTTCCTGCCCACAGCCTTATCTTGTCCACAATACTGGAGGAATGGATAACCTTGAGCGGTTGTTGAATAGCAGACAACTGTTTCTGAGATAAGCTGTAGATGGCAGGGAGAGGGAGATGATCACAGCGTATACATAATATAATAACACTTATTTCAGGTTGCTGCTTCCATTTTAACTCAGTCTGCTGTGATTAATGTGGCCGCTTAGGCTAAACCGTTTTGAACCCGTGCCAAACCGCCTTCAGATCTGTGGCCATGGTGGAGAGGTTTCTAGTAAGGCAACATTCAAAGCCTTCATTAAAAACAACCACCTGTGAAGTGCTTTTTCAAGAGGCAAGTGGACTTTCTGGTTTTTCTTTGGAAGACATTCGGCTTCTTCAGCTCTGAATCTTGTTTTTCTTTGAAGACGTTTTGCTTCTCATCCAAGAAACTTCTTCAGCTCAGAGCTGAGGAAGCTTCTTGGATGAGAAGCAAAACGTCTTCAAAGAAAAGGCAGAAAATCCAGTCGCCTCTTGAAAAAAGCACCTTTGGGACAACCATGACCTGGATGACTGAGAGGCTCCATAGACCAACCCCTAGGAAGTTGTTCACCTCGATGATAAACCAGAGGGAAAGCGCTGGTTTTGAGCGTTGGAGTCGGATGAAATATCGGGGAGGCGTCCACTCTGGCTCGCGCGTGGATGGGAACTAAGCGGAGCATTTCCGCACCGTGAGGTTTCATCTCTTTTTGTTCTAGCAGGCGGACGATCAATCCCGCCTGGGGAAGCGGTTGAATTCCCCCCCCCCTCTTCTCCTTTAAACAAAAAATTAGTCAAGCAGATACTTGGACGCAGAGTCCTGCTCTCGTGTTTTATGCAAAACGAGAAGCCGGTTGGGGGAAGGAAAAAAAAGCCCTTCGCTGTAAACACGTGGAAGGTTCCTAGTTTCCGCCTCATCCCAGCCAGCAAAAGGTGCCGGTGTGAATCAGCCTGGGTTGGAGATCCAGCGCCAGAGAGCTTAAGAAGCGGCGGCGCCGCCAGGCGAGGGAAACTTTGCAACAGACTTTGCAAGAGAACCGCGGGTGCCCATCTCTGGATCGGGGTGAGAGGGAGGATCGGCCCAAGGATGATCCCGCGTTTGGGGGAAGGGGGAGGGGTGTGTGTGTGAACCGGTTTCGCTAGGAAGGCGGCTAGGTGGGAAAAGAGCTCCGCTTCGGGTTCGCCGGGGGAACCTCGAGGGAGAAAATGGAGGTCCGTATATGTAGCAGCTTCCACCCTGCCGAAGACAGCCCCGACTCTTTGCATTTCTTCTGTTCTAGGAGACCTCCGCGTCTCTGCAGGACCGGCCGCAATGACTGAGTGATCCTCTCGGGCTCGCTGCCTTCTCCGGCTTCCCCCGATCGTCCAGGAAACCGCAGCTTTCAGGAAGGAAGGAGGCGGCGTAGAGAAGAGCGCGGCTCGGTCAGGTACGGACGAGTCCCCAGCCCCGACCTCGGAGCCTGAATAGCGAGCAGTCTATATACATGCATATGTATGTGTGTATATATGTATATGTGTGTATATATATGTGTGTGTGTGTATGTGTGTATGTATGTATGTATATATATATGTATGTATACACACACACACACACACAGTGCGTTCCCGCCTGTCCCCCGTGCCTGGTTGCTGAACGGCAGCCTCGGCGCAAATGCGCAGTTGACAAGTCTGGTTGGGAGGGAAGGAGGGAGGGAGGGGGAAGAGGCGAAGGGCGGCGTGTAAAAGGCACGTTGTTTTCCTCGGTTGGGGCTTCCCAGCCCGAGTGGGCTTTTACCGGGACCGGCTTATTCCAGGCTGCGAGCGCCGGTTGCCTCTTTTGTTTCGCTCGGCCGGCTACCTGAGCTGCTGTGTATCGCGATCCGGGGAGCCCCGGCAGACAATGGTGGAGCCGCTCACGAAGCAAGACCGAAAAGTCGGAGCATCAGAGCTAAACCGGCTCTAGCCGGGAGGCGCTGGAGGAGGGGAATTGAATTGACGCCGGACTGCGAGAGCGGTTTTCAGGGAGGGCAGGCTCAACGGAGGGCTGGATGTTGGCTCTGCTCTCCTAGATCCTTTTTATTTCTTGTTTTCATTAAAACAAAAGGAAAGAGAGAGAGAAAGAAAGAAAAAGAAAGAGAGGGAAGGGCCTGCCTGCGGTCGCCTTTGTCACATCTCTTCCCTCTTGGCAGTAAGTTCAGCCTTCGATCATCTGTTGGAAGGAAATGCAATCCGGCCGGCCGAGGGTGTCTGATTGAGCCGCCTTCGGGGGTGGGGGGCATTGAGAGGAGGACGAAGGTTTCCGGTGTGAAAGTTCTTTCGGCTCAGCCATTGAAGGGGTTGGGAGAGCTGGGTTTGTCGAGCGTGCATCCTGCCCTTATCGGGAGGGGAAGCTCTTGGTGACATGTGTGATGCGCTGGGGGCTTTTGGAACAAAAGATGGGGGGAACGTATCAATCACCGTCTTCGGCATTGAAAGGGGAGGGGGCAACGTGCAGGATAGAAAATGCACCCCCTTTCCTGGTGTAAAATCTTCTTTTCATAGGGATCATCACCGCTGCAATGACCAATATTTTTGTGTGTTGCTGGGAAGCCTCTACCCTGATTGATGCAAGGACTGGTCAGGTCCCCCTTTTTGCAAGCTGTTTTTGCAGCCTGGCAGAGCAGAAAGTACATAGTTGATACAAAAGCAAAAATGGTGAGGAGGAAAAGCTGTCCCATTTTCCCACTGAAATATAAATGGAGAAAGGCGACAACCTTTCTGGCCTGTCTACTCTCTTCTCGCTTAACTGATGTATGTTACAATACAGTTTTGCAACAAGGGCTTTTGGTTTGAGAGTTGTAGATGTATTGATAAGCAGGCGTAATATAAGTTAAATATTTTTAATTGTATGATTGGGTTTAACGCAGAACCCTTATTCTTTTCTCTGGAAAAACCTGTAATTTTAATAATTGTGAGTATTCAGCCTGTCAGTTTTATTTAATAAATAAGTCAACCTGGCAAGCTAATAGTAAATGCACAAAAAAATGGTCCAAGTGAATATGTTGTTGCTCTTCATTTCCTTTTTTCTTTTTCTTTTGCTCTGTTAATAAAATGTTATAATCTCCTCTCCAGATTAGCTTTGAGCTGGAATTCTTGCTGGTTTAGGCTGCAGCCATGAGATACTCAGTACTTCTGAAAGTGAGTTCAAGTTGCTTATCCTCTACCTCAATCCCTTCTGGAAGATAAAATCCCTTCTGGAAGATAAAAGCAGATGTTTGACATTCTCTGGTTCAGGAATGTGTATTTCATTAGTCAGTGAAGAGTGTGGAAAATGGTCAAGACTATTTTGAGTTTGCAGTGTCTAAAAAGGAAGCTATTGGTTAGATTTGTCACCGGTGAAATGAAAATGATATCCCAAGGCTTACTACTCTTAGTAGTAAGAGTTAGTTGGATATAGTATTTATGAATAGTTAACCCATCCTTAGATATCTGAGGCCTACATTGTAGGAACTAGCATACCAACTCTTTCTCCAAAGACCAAGCTAGATATTTGGATGGCAAATCTGTTCCCTGAAAGCATGCATTTTGCTCAAGGGATAGGAGACCATTCCTGTCAAAAGGAATAGCCAAAATAAAGTCCTTTTCCCTTTCTTGGAAAAAAGTTCTTTTCTATTTCAGTTTGATAGAACCCAATATTTTTTTAAAAAAATATTTTACTTTGGCATCTGTAGTAATTTCATTTTTTTCAGACTTTTTATATCTATCTCCTTTGAACTATCTCTCCTATGCCTTCACTCTTAATTTTTTTTCTTGTAAGACCATATTTGGTTTTATCCAGTTCTGTTATCCATTTCTGGCATTGAAGTCTAGAATAAGGTGGTGCAATCCTTTTTCCTTCATATTTACTCTCAGAAAAAAAAATAAAGCCATTAGTGGTACTGAGGTTGGAAAATTCCTGGACTGAGGAAAATTCCTGGAGAATTTGGTGTTAAAGAAATTTAGGGCAATGAAGATATTTTGAAAGCCCATTGGTCTCAAGCAGTTGATTAGAATATCCTTGGAAAGTTCTGCAGAGCTAAATCTAGCTATCAGTGATTCCTCAGGCCTTGGTAGTACCCATCATAGTTGTAGACAGTAGAGTATTAGAGTATAGTTACCCAACCTGCTTGGCAAAAATATTCTTGTTTAGTAGAAGGACTGTACTTCTTCCTGCTCTTTTCAAGGCTTATCAAACTATCAAAATAACTTGCATATTACCAGAAAGTTCTAAAAAATATAATTACCCCCTTCATGTTGAGACTCAGTTACAGAATGTTGTGTTATTATGCGTAAGTGTAGTTCTTTGAACTTAACTCTTGTACCCTTAAGAATGATTCTTCTGCCCTCCGGTCTCCAACAAAGATTGGACAGTAATTATGTTCATGGACCATCCTGAGCTCATATGTGGCTTGTTTCAGATGTGAAGCCAGCCCCTGTAGTACATTAATTATAATTTACATGTGAATTAAGCCATTATAACTAATTCTGCAAGTGACGCCTGAAAGAAAACATGGCCTAATGTAATGCATGAACCTGTGTTGTTTCTGATGATGGACCTTAGACAAAAATTTATGCCATTTATTTCTGAGATTTTATCAGGATGCTGCTTATGCAGTTTACGAAGAAGGGAAGAGGTAAAGCAGATTGCCTTCTCTGAAGTATTCATCAACTTGTTGCAGCTGAAATAGATATGTCATGTGTATATCAAGTCAATATCAAATGGTTTGGCAAAGTTGGTGTTCTCCACATAAACGTTCTTTAATGGCTTGAGAAGAAGCCTAAGATAAGATCTTATCTGGTTAAGTTATTGGAGATATGAAGCTGTTGGCATGATGATCTGGATATGATTTTTTGGGGCATGATGATCTGGATTTAATTTTTAAGGAAAGTCAATACAGGTAGTCCTTGAGTTACAACAGTTCATTTAGTGACCGTTCAAAGTTGAAAGGGCACTGAAAAAAAATGACCTACGACTATTTTTCACACTTATAACCATTGCAGCAACTGGTTCATGTTTATGGCAGTTACAGTGTTCTGGTGTCGTGTTACCCCTGTTTTGTGACCTTCTGGTGAGCGAAGTCAGTGGGGAAGCCAGTTTCAATTAACAGCCATGTGACTAACGACTGCCGTAATTCACTGAAGGAATGTTGCAAGGAAAGTCATAAAATGGAGCAAGACTCACTTAACAAATGTTTCACTTAGCAACATAACATTTGGGCTCAGTTGTGGTTGTAAGTCGAGGACCACCTGTACTTTTGATCTGCAATGATCATATATTCTCACTTCCATGGTTATTTATTTGATCTTATAAAAGAGGTAGCTTTTGGTAGATACTTCTTTCCTGGACCTACTGATTGATTTTTGACTTCTTTACTGTAGTTAGAGGTGTATCACTACCTATAAGTTTTAAAAATATTTTTCATGCAGGCATAGACTTGTACAAATAATACTTTTAATAAACAATTCTGTTTTGAAACATATTTGTTATCCATGCCTGGAGAACAGGCCATGTTAAAAATCTCTCCAATCCCTCTATGCCCTTCCAATAAATTGGCTGGTTTGAGGATTTCAGACTATTTTTATTTCAGGTGGTCCTAAACTTACAACCGCAATTGAGCCCAAAATGTATGTTGGTAAGCGAGATGGTTGTTACGTGAATTTTGCCCCAACTTACAACTTCTCTTGCCACAGTTGTTAGTGAATCACTGCAGTTGTTAAACTTAGTAACATGGTTGTTAAGTGAATCTGGATTCTTGCTTGTCAGAAGGTCGCAAAAGGTGATCCCATGATCCTGGAACATTGCAACTGTCATAAAGGTGATCACATGATCCTGGAACATTGCAACTGTCATAAATATGGGTCGGTTGCCAAGTATCTGAATTTTGATCACGTGACTGCAGGGACGCTACAATGGTTGTAAGTGTGAAAAACGATTATAAGTCACTTTTTTCAGTGCCATTGTAATTTTGAATGTGTAGAAGATGACAAGACTGACCGGAAGGAGGGGTCAAATGTTTAATCAGTCATGAGTCCCTGCGTGCCCACAAAAAAACTCTTAAGTGCGTCCCACTCTCGTATTTCCCAAATTTCTCTTGACTGTTAGTAGTTCAGATTCTCATAGCTTAAGCTTGCAGTAAATCTTTGTACTAATTTAAACTGCCTGAATCTCCCGATTTCCCCAGCGCTTGACAGAATGGTTGCTAAATGAATTGTTGTAAGTCGAGGACTACCTATGTTTATCTCTTGATCTAGCTTTTTAATGAGGTCTTGGTTTAGAGAGAACTAGGATAATCCTGAATAAAGCCCATGTAAATTGCCAGGTTGAACATTTCAGATATTGGGAATAGTTAGGCCGATGGACGGACAGATAGGTGGATAATTTGAAGCATTATTTAAATGCATACAATCTTAACCTTTAAAATATTTTACAATATAAAAGTTTATATTTAAAAAGACATCTGCATAAACATATTTAAATTGTGTGTGGGAGGGAGGTTACTGTGAAATGCAAAAGAGGAAAAGTAGGTGAATGCTTCCAACATCTTATTTTGGTTTTATTTGTTTTGTTTTCTTCAGCTTTCCAGGTTTTGAAAAGTGTTGTTTCTATTTTGTTCATAGAATTATATTTTCATTGAAACCAGGGATATAAGGCAGCATTTATTCATATTTATAATTACTGTGTGTTTTGCATGGTGCAATTTGTCCTTAAGCAGAGCCATCTCAAGACATTTGGCAAAAAGATATTCTGGCGCCCCCTATGGTTCAGTTCATCATCTGATTTTTTTAGGAATTTTCAAAAAGGGGTTTTTTCCTTCAAAAAATTGTTTTTGAATTTTATGCTTACAATTTTCAACCTTGAACATTTTTTCCTTTTCTTGAATGGAATCAGAGTCCATCATTTTATTTACATCAACATGCATTGTTATCATTTGGCAACCATTCCACAAAATTCTATCTAACCCTTCAGCAGGGTTGCTGGCACAGGGAATGTGCCAGTGGTGGGATTCAAATTTTTTTACTACTGGTTCTGTGGGCGTGGCTTGGTGGACATGGCAGGGGAAGAATACTACAAAATTCCCGTTTCCATCCCACTCCAGGGGGAAGGTTACTACAAAATCCCCATTCCCTCCCCACCCCACTAACCTGCTTTCCAGCTCTGTTCTCCTGTGCAGGGCCACAAAAGAAGACCCAGCTGATCAGGGGGCGGGGCCAGTCAGAGGTGGTATTTGCCGGTTCTCCGAACTACTCAAAATTTCCGCTACTGATTCTCCAGAACTGGTCAGAACCTGCTGAATACCACCTCTGGAATGCGCTATTATTGCTTTTTTTTGCCTTTTTTAAAAATTGTGGCATTTGAAAGGTTTTTTACTTGAGTTAATAGATGGTAGATGTGATGGAGTCTTCTGAAGTGGTAGGTAGAGTTAAAGAGATTGGCTAGCATGAAATTCCTGAAGGGGAGGAAGTGATGGAGAACGTACTTTCTCTAAACCCCTGAAGGGTTTATCTGGTTGTTCTCTAGAGAGTACAGTTAGTCTGGTGAGATTCCTGTAGATATGTAAGTAGCAATCAAGAAACTTATCTGATCAGCTTCTGGTGTTGTTTTCTTGCTCTTGACAGTAGAATAATACATTTCTTTGGGAAAGGAATTCTTAATTTGTCCTTTTATTTCATTTTTATTCCTTCCCTTGTGCCAGCTGCTCTGTTTCCCATTTCTCCATTGCAGTGCAGCACCCAGGGTCCACTTTGATAGCGGGGAGGGGGTAATTTAACAACCAGTTCACCTAGGGTCAGGTTGGCCATTGCGAACCGATTGTTAAATTATCTGAATCCCACCACTGATCTATTGTATATTGTAGGCAAGTTTCCTATTGAACAGAAACCGCTACCAGGTTATAGGAATAGAAAGAGAACCAGGGGTGGGATGCTGCCGGTATAACAACCGGTTCGGTGATTGTGCGCTTCGTGCACGCACACGCCTGATGCACACTATGCATGCGTGAACAGCAATGCAAAAATCCTTACCTGCTATGTTACTTCGGGGGAGTAACACAGCTGAGGAGCGGCAATCCACTCTTCTGTGCTGATCAGCTGGGACGATAAAGGTCAGGACAGTGCATGGGTGGGCGGGCGGCCCACATGATTGTCGGAGCAAACCGGTTTGCTCCCAGCTGATCTTTGGAGTTAGGAGTTTGCCTGAACCGGTCCGAACCGGCAGAATACCACCGCTGAAGAAAACTGATGGTAAACCCATTGAGCTGTTTTTGTTTTGTAATGTCTGAAACAATTCTGATTAAGTTTATCATTTGGGTTAAATTAAAATGGTTGTGTTGTACAGGTAGCCCAGACGGTGTTAGGTGTAAATCCTAGTGAAAGATTAGAGAATGCCACCGCTGATGTGACTTCTGATGCTTCTAAATTGCAGAAAGAAGACCAAAGACTTCCATTGAAGAAGGTTAGGAGAAGGTTAAAACTGATCTTGATGATGTGGTCAGATTGCGGCACATTTTTATCACATTTTCATCTTCAGATAATTTTTAATTGTGGGTGGAAGAGATGATGATATGTATTATAAAGATAAGAATTATGTGACCAACGAGCTGTGTGTTTTAGTATCTTTTCTGAGACACCTTGTCATTTACATTACGATAAGGATGATGAAAATTAAAAGGGACGGGTATTAGCAGAATGTTTAACCTAGGCAACTTTATGAGCATTGTGTATGTATGCATGTAAACATAAGGCATGCAAATATATGAATAACTGTGATTCATTCAGAAAGCTGTAATAGTCTTATATCCAAGCATACAAAGCCTATTGAATCTCAGATTTTTTTTTTAAGAGTGGGCTCATAGAAGAGTTTGAAACAAAGCAGGAATTGTTTGCTATTTCAAAAGCATTGATATGTATCTCAGTTGCCCTATTGTTAAAGGTTGTAATTCTAGTAGTCAGAAATACATCCGCTGTGTAGAATCTTTTAGGTTTGGAATGCTAATTAATGCATTGTTTTAAAAGCTAATTATTCCGCGCTTTTCTGAATGTTTCTACTGAAACCTGTGTCATTATAAACACAGGCCATTAATAATTTCAGTTTCGCCTACATGAACATAGATTATAGGTAATCCTCAAGTTATGACCATTCATTTACCAACCTTGTGAAGTTATGACGGCATTGAAAAAAATGACCTACAACTGGTCCTCACACTTAACACTGTTGCAGTGTCTCTCCGTTCACATGACCGTGGCAACAGGCATGTATGTATGATGGTTACAGCATCCCAGGGATTATGTGATTGCCATTTGCAACCTGCCCAGCTGGCCTCAATGGGAGGAGTTGGATTCACTTAAAGACCATGGCAAAAAAAGCTCATAAAGTTGAATGTGATGACATGCTGGCTCTCTACACTGCATTACTTATCAATAAGTTCTGGTTCTAATTGTGGTCGTAAATCGAGGATTACTCGTACATTCTAGTATAAATATTTAGATGTATTGTCATGAGAAGAAGACTTAAGAAGCTAGCTGAAGCCGCCTATTGATAAAATTGCTCCCATTAGCAGGGGAGTTTCCCTGTATCTTCATGACTTCAAAACTAAGAACACCCTGGATTAGGGGACATGCAGAAGAAAGGAAGGGAGGATTAAATTTCTTAGCCTTAAAAGACTTCAGTTTGTATAATGTTGGGTTCTTCTCAATGGCTTGTGAAAACTCTAATTTGAAACATAGCTCTGCAGTTTATGTAATGTGTTTTCTTTTTTCTTTGTCCAGGTCTTCTTATAAAAAGGAAAAAAATAATCGCTCGAAAAATAACAGTTGAAACTAGTGAAAAGTAGAAAGTTCCCTCCCATTCATTGCTGGTTTTTTTCTTTCTTGTCTTTCCCTCTATTGTTTTCATCCTGAGTTACATGACAAGAAGTTTCATAATACATGACGCAAGACGAAGAAAAGGGCAGAGTTAGTTTTGCAAGTTTTAACCCATAGAACAGGGGCATTTTTTACTGTCCTGTACTAGCTATAATTTATATATGTTCTATGTTTTTATAATATTGATTGCTTGTTTTACTGTCCGCCATTCATTCAAAAAATTCAAAGGAGGTAGCAGAAGATATAGCTGCTAGATATTTTGTAAATACAGAAATATAACAACGAAGCCATAGACTTCGTTGTTAATAACAGAAAAGAGGAACAGTGCTAAAAATGAGTCCAACAGCAAGGTCTTTCTGAGTCCAACAATAAATCTTAAGAAACCTTGTTCATATGCTGTACTTTTAGCCCTATTTCTAGAAGCAACCTTGGCAACAATATCCCTTATCTTGAGCAGAACAGGCTTACTTTAATTTCATTAATGATAATGAAATAATCTGTTTGGGTTATTCTGTCCATTCTTGGATCCATACATTATGATTAATCTTAACGTGGCTTGTTTGGTTTGGACCTGGTACGATATGAATCCAATCATTATGGTTTTCAAACATTGGTTTATAGTTTTATGCTGCAGAACAGTTTGCTTACATTACTGAAAAATGTCGTGTGAAAACCGCCAGTATCATCCAAGTGCTAATACAAGAAGTCCTCAGTGATCACAACTGAGTCCAAAATTTTCATGCTAAGCAAGACATTTGTTAAGTGATTTTTGCCCCATTTTATGACCTTTCTTGCCACAGTTGTTAAGTGACTCACTGTAGTTGTTTTTTTTAAAAAAGTTTTTATTTTTTACAACAAACATACAAACAAAACATAAAACCCTCTTTCAATTATATACATACAGTGTGTCAGTTGGTTACAATCTTTTGTGTTATCCTTTTTTTACCGTTACTCACAAGTTATATAAATTCTCACCTTATCAATTCACTGTGGTTGTTAAGTGACTTACTGTAGTTGTTACACAATGGTTAAGTGAATCTGGTTTCCCCAATGACTTTGCTTGTCAGAAGGTCAAGACCGCTGGGACAGTGGAACTGTCATAAATATGAGCCAGTTGCTAATTTTCATCATTGACCGTGGGGATACTGGAATGGTTATAAGGGTGACAAATGGCCATAAATCACTTTTTCCAGTGCCATTATAATTTTGAACAGTCACTAAATGAAATGTTGTAAGTCAAGGACTGTATTGTATTGATATAAATGTATTCTCTTAGATTATAAAAAAACTGTCTAGAAGAATGTTTTGAACATTGGACTAGTTAAATTTATTTTGTTTGGGGTAAGAATCTACGAGGCTCAGTTACTTATAGCAATTACATAAAATGCACCCTTCCCATTTCAATAATTGATTAAATCATCTTGTTTGCTTCCAGCATTTATGCAGAAATGTTTGGAACAGGAGAGGAAAAGATTCATGTAACTCTATAATTCTTACTTGCTCAATTGTGATGAGACTGTGATTTGAATATAAATTGGGACCGGGGGATCAAAAGATCATCATGTTTATAATATAGTTTAAATTTCCAATTATAAACATGTATTGCCTTTTTTCCCCCTTGTAAAATGAGAAGAGTATTTTTCTGAATTTTTAAGCAAGCCTACCTTATACCTGGAGATCTGTTCTAAATTGTGACTTTCAGTTTTCATTCTGCCATGTATGAGAAGAACCCATGAACTTTCAGGGGAGCCAAACTGACTGTATTGTCTTTGTAAAACATCCATACATGATTTCCCAATGCCATCAGTTTCCCCACAATCACTCCAGGTTCCAATTTGAGGAGACAGAAGTTAGCACCAATTGTGAGTTGGCACAGTGAAGCTGTTAAGTATTATTGATGAAGTGTTACGGATAATGGCGATTTTGGAGATGATACAGAAGGATAGGTTTTTTCCTCAAAAAATTGTCTCTCCAAAATTAGGTATATAAATACAAGATGGTAGACAGAAGGGAATCTGAACACTGTACCTATTTTAGGAATGAATAAGCAAAAGCAAAAGAAATGTAACTAAATTATTAAATACATTAATATACACTGAAACTCTCTGTGCCTTTCTCCTCCATGCTGCATTGAGAGCCCGGGACAGGTTGACTCCTTCCTATGATGTCATTTAGCTGAGTCTGTACTAAGATATAAAAGCCAGCCCCCGGAAGAGACCCCAGCTTTTGACTCAGCTCCTTTCAGTCAGTAGCTGTGTCTCTAAAAGCTTCTGTTAGATAACACTCACCAGCGATCTTCAGTGCCGTTTTTCCTCGTTTCAAGCAGCCCCCAGGATCTGGGCAGCTGCTCTTCCAGGAGAGCAGAGCTCTCTCTCTCTCTCTCCTGCAACGTTGGGAGCAGCATTGCCAGAGTGCTGTTCAGGCAAGTTGGGCAGCATCTGTAGACCTCCCCCACGCCTGCGGTTTGAGCGGTCATAAAAAGCAATCGGCAAACCGATACCAGTGTCAGCCAGCTGATCGTGTGGCCAGAGGCTGCCCTTTCCTTTGCTGACTTCACTCGGGGCTCTTTATAGCCTAAGGAGAAATTCTTCGATCTCGGAGCCTGTTCCCCATAGTCAGTGGCCATCTTGGATTGAAGCCTTCCACCACGAGGTGAGCGGCCATTTTGTAAGCCCAGGGGCCAATTTATACCCTAAGGGGCTTAATACAAAAAATTTACAAACAGTTTCTTTCCATCGTAAGAGCCTTTATTCTTCAAATGGAGCAAGATAAGGGTCAGGCAGAGCTCCCCGCCCACCAGTGGAACAGTCTCTCAAGCCAATAAGAGAAAAAGTTGTAGGCAACGCACCCAATCAGTCCAGAGGGAGGTGGCTGCTAAAATCAGAGCTAAGGCTCTAGCCCCTAAGAAGGCAACTCAGGCTGAGTTGAGGGCAGAAGAGTGCAGACATGCAGCCCTAGAGAGGCAGTTCAACAGAACTATTCAACAGAAGGGAGTGCAACTATAGCATGTTTCAGGTGATACCTGTGGGCCCCAGCCAAGCCCTCCCAGCGGAGGAGAAGTTATCGATGAGCCCTTCCATCCTCCATCCTGGTCTCCTGAGGCTTTTGCAGTACAATGATCCTTAGGATCTAAGCAGATCTGGGCCTTATTTCCAACAGGCTTCTGGGCCCTATGCTCCTCCCCCTCCCTCCAGGCCTCGAACCTCTTCTCAATCTAGGCCTGAAGCCACCTTCACTCCCTCAGCAGCGGGCCTTCGGCCTTCTGTCTCTACCTTTGAGCATAGACCAGGGGATATCCAAGATGTTGTCTCTTTGGCCATTAGGCAAGGATTGGCTGAAGGCTTCAAGCAAATCCTTCGACCTCCGGAAAGGGTTCAGGCCCTTCTCCCTTCTCAATCTATAAGTTGCCTCATCAACCTGATTTACACAGGCCCCAGGACCTCAGGGTCCATTCTTCTCTACCAGAATGGGAGGAGGTTGATGAGGAGGGAAGGGCTTCACCATCTGAACATAGTTACTCCTCTCGTTCAGAACGTGAAGAGGGCGAGACCTTTGACCAAAATCTTTCGGAGGAAGAGGACTCTCGCCCAGAGCAGACATCCTCTGTATTGTCTTCAATCCTTCTCTCTTCAGGCCATTACTCAGCAAAGCCTTGGTCACTGTCGCCAGAGGAAGTGCCTCCCGAGCCACAAGGAATTCCCTCTAGCCAGGGAGACTCACTCTTCTTCAAGCCTGTAGTACATGCAGGGGTTTTGCCTTCTCCCACTTTGCTCCTGGACATGGTCAAGGAACAGTGCGCTTCCCCTTCGGCAGGTCCTCGCCCATCTTCTCTGGATAAGCGTTTCTACAACGTCAGCGCAGCCCTGGACAATTCCCTGGCAGTGCCTTCTGTTGACATTCCGGTTCTGGCCTCGTTCCCATTTTCTGGCACTCTCACGTGGGCATCCATACGGTGGCTGCACCAACTCCAGATTAGATTGCCTACATCTGACCTTTGGTCTCACCAAGGCCATAATAAGATTATCGCAGCGGCGGAATTCACTGCAGATTCACTGCACTCTCAATTCCGCCAAATTTGCATCTAGGGCCATGACATCTTCAGGAGCAGCAAGAAGACTGTTATGGCTCAGAAATTGGCAGGCGGAGTCACGCCGTAAATGGAAGCTGGTTTCAGTTTTTTGGCGATGCTCTGGAACCTTATCTCATCGAAACCAGAAATAAACGTAAAATTATCTCTTCCTCTGGGAAGAGAGCTGACTATCGCCCAGCTCCTTATACTGGTAAACAGCCCTTTCGGGAGGGTGGGGGTCGTTCCTGCCGTCGCTCTAAGTAATCCCTCGTTCTCCCCACCCATCGGAGGTCGCCTAGCCTTCTTTGCCTCCAAATGGGAGTAGTCAACGGCGGATGCCTGTGTGCTCAGTACTATTAGGTCAGGATTACAATTGGACACCCCCCCAAAAAAACAATTTTTTAAAATCTGTCCTGTCTCGGGACATTTCAAGGCAAGACCTCATGAATCAGGCCATTCAACTCCTTCTTGAAATCCCAGGTATTCAAACCTGTTCCCCCCTCTCAATGGGGACGTGGGCTTTATTCTCGCCTTTCATCGTTCCCAAAGCCTCGGGTGGTAACAAACCATCCTGGATCTAAAATTTCTCAACCAATTTGTAAAATACAGGCTATTTAAAATGCAGACTCTGCATTCTATTTTGGAGAGCGTTCGGGAGGGCGATCTCCTCTCTTCCACTGACCTCATGGAGGCTTACCTCCACATCCCCATTTGGCCTCATCATCACCAGTTTTTCCGTTTCTGTTATCAGAATACCCATTACCAGTATCGAGCACTTCTCTTTGGCCTCTCATCGGCTTCAAGGGTCTTCATGAAGGTTCTGGCAGCATTGATGGCATCTCTGCTTTCTGTTCCAGTGAGGATCCAATGCTACTTGGACAACATTTTGATTCTGTCCTCTTTCATCCATGCAGCCCATCGGGATCTGCAAATTACCCTGTCATATCTCCAGAGCCACGGATTTTTCCACTCCTGTCCACTCTAATGGTTCCTGCTTCCCTACCAACGAGCAGAAACCAGCCACTCATCCATCAAGGTCCCGCTTCCACCACAAATCCGGAAATCTCTCAATTGGTGGTGTTCCCCGTTAATCTGGAAGGGACTCCTTTTCAGGGTCCCAGACAGGCTAGTGATAACCACCGATGCCAGCCTCCTGGGTTGGGGTTCCCATATGCAGGGCCAGATAGCTCAGGACCTTGATCCAGGTCAGAGCAGGCCCTTCCCATAAATTGGCTAGAGCTCAGAGCCATTTTTCTAGCTCTCAAGCATTTCAGGCAGTCAGTGACCGGCTCTCATGTTCTAGTCCTTATGGACAACATGGCCGCCATGGCTCATGTCAACTGGTGGGGGGGACGGACGAGGTCCAGAACCCTCATGGGAGAGGCTCTATGGTTGGGGTTATGGGCAGAGCAACACCTGTTGTCGATCTCGGCGGACCACTTTTCCGGGATCAACAACTCCCAGGCCAACTGGCTCAGCAGGAGCCTAGTCGACCAGGCAGAATGGTTTATTCCTCCTTTTCTATTCAGGGACCTATCCCTCAGATTTGGAACGCCGGAGGTGGATCTTTTCCACTTCTCAAATTGCCCAGGTCACCAGATTCTTCACCAGGTTTCCTTGCCAGGGAGCGGAGGGGCCCAATGCCCTTTGGTGCAGATGGCTCAAAGGTCTCCTCTATGCCTTTCCCTCGCTTCCCATCATTCCGGCAGTAATTCGGAAGATGTTGGAGGAATGAGCGGAGCTCCTCCTCCTGGCACCCTATTGGCCAAGGACGCCCTGGTTTGCGGACCTGGTCAACCTGTTGGTGGCTTCTCCTTGGAGGATCCCAGCCCATCTAATCTCCCTTCATCAGGGGATTCTGCTCGACCCGGAGCCCCAGTGGCTCAAGCTGACCATGTTGCACTTGAGCGGCAGCGGCTAGAGGTGGCTGATCTTCCTGAAAGGGTCATCATCACTATCCTGGCATCTCGCAAACCTTCCACAAGGCACATCTATGATGCCACCTGGAAGGCCCTTCCCGATGGTGCCTTAGGGAGGGTCTCTCTCTCCCACTTTAGCCCAGTTGGCAAAGGTTCTTAGATTCCTTCAGCATGATCTGGAGAAAGGTTTGGCCCCCAACACCTTACGCAGGCAGGTTGAGGCCCTCTCCTCAGTTCTTTCATGGGGTTTGCTTCTTTCCTTATCCCATCACCCTTCAGTCAGGAGGTTTTCGAAAGGGGCTTCCAACCTGCACCCTCCGGTGGTTCACAGGTATCCTTCCTGGGATCTTCATGTGGTCCTTTATGCCCTTACAAAGCCCCCTTTTGAACCCCTTAGAACATTGTCTCTCCGTTTCCTGACTCTGAAGGTAGTGTTCCCCGTTTCCATCACTTCAGCCAGGCGGGTATCCGAGCTCGCTGCTCTTTCCATCAGACAGGACCTTTGTTCCTTTCACGATGATAGGGTTGTCCTCAGTCTGGACCCCTCATTTATTCCAAGGGTTAACACCTGTTTCACAGGTCCCAGGACATTATGTTGCCTGGCTTCTGCCCCCTCCCGCACCATGACTTAGAGCAGCAGTGGCACTCGCTAGATGTAGGTAGGGCTCTTAGAATATATACATTAAGCGCACTTCCTCCTTCAGGAAATCTGAAGCCATTTTGTTTCCTTTTCCCTTCTCACTTGGGGCACAAGGCCTCTTCTCCTACTATTAGCAGGTGGGTCAGATGCAAGATTGAGCAGGCCTACAAAGCTGCGGCCCTTCCGGTTCCTCAAGGTCTGACGGCGCACTCTACCAGAACCGTGGCCACTTCGGCTGCCTGGGCGACCCAAGCACCCTTGGAGGAGATCTGTCGTGCGGCGACGTGGACATCTCCGTCTCCTTTCATCAGATACTACCGTCTGGATGTCTTTGCCCAGGCAACTGCAGCCTTCGGCAGATGGGTGCTTCAACGAGTGGTTCAACAGTTGGTGTGATGAGCCGGACGAGGACCCGCCCGTGGACATGCAAGCTTTGGTATGTCCCATCCTGGGCTCTTGATGCAGCATGGAGGAGAATGGGCGTTGGTAGAGGTTACCCTGAACGCCCTTTCTATCTATGCTGCGAGAGAGCCCAGCCCCTCCCTTGATTCATCCGGAGAGGGTAAGTCATATTTCTGTATTCATTTGTGCGTTCAGAGACACCTTTCAGTCTGTCAAGTATCTTCACCAAAGCTGGGGTCTCTTCCGGGGGCTGGCTTTTATATCTTAATACAGACTCAGCTAAAGGATCTCATAGGAAGGAGTCAACCCATCCTGGGCTCTCTCGCATCATAGATAGAAAGGGCGTTCAGGATAACTTCTACCAACGCCCATTCTATTCATGCAAATCATCCTTACTTCTTCCGCATCTATATGCCATTCATACTTTGCTGTTTGCTCTTTAACTTTCTCATTTGTTCTGTCTACTTTGTTTTCATGGTTTTTGTCTTCCTCTGAAGCTGTTCATGCGTCTTTCACATATTTAGTTTGTGATTCAGTCATTACTCGTTCCTTCTATAGAATTAACCTTATATTTTTAGAGAGTGTCAGTTTGGTCTAGTGGTTAAGGAATTAGGCTAGAAACAAGGAGATTATGAGTTCTTTTCCCACCTGGCCAAAAAGCAGACCGGGTGACTTTGGGCCAATCATTCTCTTTCAGACCAACTAACCTCATAGGGGAAAATAGGAGGAGGTTTAGGTATACATGGCCTTGGCATATTTATGAAATTGTTTGGTTACAAAAATAATAACAAAGATGGAATACACACAGATGCACACATGCAGACCCACAGGTAGTCTTTGGCTTACAACCACAATTGAGCCCAAAATTTTCCTTGCTAAGGAAGGCAGTTGTTAAGTGAATCATATCTCATATTAATAACCTTTTATTTTGCCATGATTGTTAAGCAAATTACTATAAATGTGAAGTGAATCATTAATAGAATCTGGCTTCTGCCGTTGACTTTACTCGTCAGAAGGGTCCTAGGAAGCAAATGACAACCGCTGGATCCCGGGATGCTGCAACCATGGTAAATACATGATGGTTGCGAAGCAGCTGAAGTTTGATCATATAACTACGGCAATGTGGTCATGTGTGAGAAGTGGTCATAAGTCACATGTTTTCCATTTTTATTATTTTTATAAATAACTAACTTGAAACCCATGCTTCGCTACGAAACTATGTGGTCGGGCTTAGTTTTTGGGGAGGAAAATAAGGGGGGGGGGGGAATTCTGCCTCTGCCTACCAGCATCCATCAGTATTAATTTGGTTAGTGTCCTGTCAGTATGTGAAAGAGTTGAGGGCTGTTTGGAAACTGAAACAGTATTTGCTGTGTGAGCATGAAGGAGACAGCAAGGAGCCTAGGAGTGGCTTAGCTCAACTGTTCTGTACTAAAGCTGCTTGGTGCTCTGAAACTGAAACTGAAACTCCTCTCCTCTGCTTGTGTTTTGCATTTGGAACAGATTTCTTTTCAGGTGGGGAGGGAGAGTAGAACTCCTTAGCATCAGAGCATGTTAGTAATAATATATGAAATACGAATGCTCTGATGGTCATTTAGAAAAATCCTTTCTTAGTGAGCACCTAGAAACCAAGAGGAATATATGTGCCAAATTTCAAATTTGTAGGCTTTACGATTCTGGAGATTTTGTGAGGATGTGTGAGTAGTATTTCACGTTTATATATATAGAAGATTCAAGGCAGTGAACATACCTAAAGCTGCCCTCCTCCTATTTTCCTACAACTCTGTGAGGTGAGTTCATCTTAGAGAGATATTTCTTTCCTCTGTTAATTCAGGTTTGCGCTCAATCAGCCTTCTTTCAACATACATTCTTTTTTTGACTCTATCTCTTCATGTTTATGATAAACATTTAAGTAACCATCAGCCCTTCTAGGTAAACCA
Organism: Notechis scutatus; assembly: GCF_049901735.1. NCBI lineage: Eukaryota > Metazoa > Chordata > Lepidosauria > Squamata > Elapidae > Notechis > Notechis scutatus. The sequence continues at coordinate 82,225,159 of NC_142011.1, forward strand.
GACCCAAAACATGACTAGAAGAACTAATTCTAGTTTATCGTCAGACTCCATTAACAGAATCTTGCAACTCTGAAAGAAGAAACTTCTTACCACCACTTTCAATTGCTTGATCAGTTAAGGTGAATTCTTCTTAAATTTCATTGTCTGACCGAGAAGCCACTGGGGGGCTCTGCCTCTCTTATCTGATTGTTTCCTAGGTGGATTGCTTCCCCTCTTTCCCCAAGGCCATTCACACATTCACACTGTTACAGTAACCCATTTCTGGTACAGTCGGTTGATTTTTATCCTTCTGTATACCAGTCCTCAGATTTCTGTTACAACAGAAGTGAGACTGATATACAGAAGGATAAAAATACAGATAGTTCTTAGCTTAACGGCCACAATTGAACCCAAAATTTCTATTGTTAAGTGAGACATTGTGAATTTTGCCCCATTTAACAACCTCTCTTGCCTCAGTTGTTGAGTGCATCACTGCAGTTGATAAGTCAGTAACCCGGTTGTTAAGCGAATCTGGCTTCCCCATTGACTTTGCTTGTCAGAAGGTCACAAAAGGTGATTACGTGACTGCGACACAACGGTCATAAGTATGAACCAGGCGTCAATGGTGGTACCTGTGAAAAACGGTCATAACTTGCTTTTTTCAGTGCTGTTGTAACTTTGAACGGCCACTAAATGAAATGTTGTAAGTCGAGGACTACCTGTAAACTAACTTTTAGCAGAAATTGGTTACTGTACTGGGTAATGTGTGGATGACCTTGGTAATACACAACCGTTGTCATTTTTTTTTAAACAATCACTCATCCCTGGCAATAGCGCACCAATTAAAGATAAAGATTTCCCTGTTTCTTGACTGAGGGAGCCAGCGTTGTCCGAAGACAATTTCTGTGGTCATGGGGCCAGCATGGCCATATGCCAAAAGTGCATAAAATGCTGTTGTCTTTTCACAAAAGTGGTACCTATTAATCTACTCACATTTGCATGCTTTCGAACTGCTAGATATTTGGACATCTACATTTTCCCATCCATTTCCTATCTTTAATAAATATTCTGCTTGGCTACACAAATTCAACTACAGGTTATCTTCATTTAGCAACCATAGTTGGGGCCAGCAACTCGGTTGTTAAGCAAAGAGGTCGCGAAGTGAAACCGTGACTGCATTTATGATGTTATTTCAGCTTTCCTTTGCTTTATAAACCCGTGGACTTGTGAGGATTGGCTGCAAAATTAATTTTTTATCACTATTGCAACTGTGAATGGTCATTAAACAAATAAGTCACCGAATGAAGATTACCTATATTTGTTTTTGTTTTTTGTCATGTATGTAGAGCTATCTATATTACAGTTTTTCTTGTCAAACAGATTTGCCCTGGTCTTTGACAAGTGAATTTCAGATTAGCACATAAACTAACATTTTGGCTTTTAGTCAGCAGCGTAACTTAATCTGCATTATAAAAGTACATGCATATATACGGGTCCACAGCCATATTTATATTTATTTACATATTTCTGCATTTTTGCTCTCTTTGTCTATATCCTTTGCAGCTATCTTTTTTCTCCTCTCTGTTGAAATATACAATGCCTTTTTAAAAAAAATTCTGAGTTTTGGTAACAATCATTCTGTTAAACACACTATTTTCTCCTCTATAGCCTCCTGTTTTCATTATTCCACCCAGTCCCAGAATTCTTTTTCAAAGTTCCCACTAATGTAACTCCATACACTTCTATAGCAGTTTGTAACACAACTCTTTTCACTCTGTTCCAAGCAGCTGCCACATCTTTCTTCTTTTCTTACGTCTGTTTTCCATTCAGCCTGTTGGAAGATTAATCCATCCTTTTGATACTCTTTCAGGCAGAACCCATACGTTTTCTTCCTGCAGTTGTTCTGCTTTCACATTAATTTCTTTCCTTCTATGATTTTATTTAACATTTACATAGTCATGCGTGTTTCAACCAGCTCTGATACACTCTTGATACTGTAAACAATGATCTGGTTCATTTTCTATCCTTCATATCTCCTTTGAATCTTCTATTGTAAACAATTAAACTAACCATGCTTTTTTCTTCATTTAGATCTGTATACGTATATGAATAGACTTTCACATATATGGTTTAATTTGAAACAGATATTCTGATAAGAAGAGATTCACCATATAGTCACAGTTCTCTTTCATTCTTTGGTCTCTGCATAGCCCAGTTGCTTTATTTGTATTGATTCATTTTTACCTATTGATTCTTGCCTCATAAGAATAATTAGAAAGTTGCACTGCTGTCCCACAGACTTATTTCCCATTGATCTATATATACCACCATTTTCTGGAGCATGCTTTGCAATTATCCCCAATTTATTCCTACTTTCATGTACATCCACCACAACCTAAATGTCACCAGTTCATTTTTTAGCCCTTCCATTCAAGATCAAACCTAAATTTACAATTCTATTTCACTGCAAGTATTAATCAATTAAACTCAACAAGATTCAGGTCTATCGGTATACATCCATTCTATTTATCTTATTCTTATTTTCTATCTAAGTGGTCACTCGGAGTCAAAAATGACTTCATGGTACATGATCCATCAATTTATCTTATTATTATAGATGCACAACTTTTTTTTCTGTTCATTTCATAGTTCATATTTTTAGTATATTTTCTTTTTACATTCAAGGTAATTTTCCTTTTACTGAATAGACATCATTTTATTGCCCCCAAAATGTTAACTTTCTATCAAGGCTTTGGTCGAGAGGCTGTCACAAAATGCTAATAAGTAATACTGGAAAAAGATAGACTAAAATATCAACGAATTGATATTTATTTTACACACACACACACACAGAGCATTTGCTGCCAATGTTCAGGATAATGCCAGTCAGTTTTGGCACATTTTAGTCAATCTCAATTTTACTCCATTGTATGCCCATGTTATTCTGTGCAAACCAGAAATTTTGATCTAGACACTACTTTAACAACCACCGTACTGTGAATCAAATCCCACCAACTAGGAGATATATAAAATATGCTGGCACCCACCAGATCCTGTGGCACCACCTAAATGATGGAATCTTCATCCATTTATTTGTGAGAATCTATCGCGTCTTTTCTCCTGGAGATCAGGGTGGCCTGCATTGGTGTACTCTTGTCCTCAGTGTTGGCTCCTTAACAGCCAATTTGTGTGACAGTTTGGCCTCACTCAAAATTGCCTAGTCAGCTTCCATGGCAGATAGTAGTTAGAAAAATTTCTTTGAAAGTGGCATTCCAGTCCCTTTAAGAGGATGGTTTTCATGGCACCTTTTGAGTCAGGAAATTCCATTGACAGAACAGTTTTCTCTTCTGAAGCAGCTACAGAATATTCAATTCCAATTTTTAAAACCAGAAGTTGTCCGAAAGAGGTTTTTAAAAATGACCACAGATGTTGTGCCTAGACAAAGCTTATTGATGGTACAGACCTTTCTATCTTTATTTTATTATTTAATACAAATAAAAAGAAAGTGGATTAATTGAAAGAGTCCCTTATTTACTTGGCCCATTTACAGTAAGCTAACCTAGATTGCTGAAGAAGAAAACTCCAAAAAATGGTCAAGCTGTTGTGACCCAAACTAAAGACTATATTTGAATTTACTGCAGTAAAGGGACCAACACCCCCCAAAATCCTGGCCTTCAACTTCTGAGTCAGGGAAGGGTTGAAAATCAAAAATCAAAGCAACCATATGTTGCAAACTGATTAGATTGACCTGCAAAGCACCCACAATAGAATCAACAATGGATGGTGGGATTCAAAGAAAGCAACGCGTTATTCCCAAAGTCAATTCCTTCAGTGTCAATTGAACGTCAATTCAGCCACAGTTGGGACCAACATTTCTGTTGCTAAGCTAAGTGTTGGTTAAGGGAGTCATTCCTGATTTTATGACCCTTTTTTTGGCCACGGTTGTTAAGCAAATCACTGTGGGTGTTAAGTCAGTCACACAACAGTTCAGAGAAACTGGCTTTCCCATTGAATTTGCTTGTTAGAAACCATCTAGGAAGATCACAAATGATAATCACATAGCCCCAGAATATTACAACAGGCATAAATACATACATGCTGGTTGCCAAGTGCCTAAATGTTGGTCACATGACTGTGGAAATGGTGCTAAGGTTGGAAGTGCAAGGAGGATCATAAATAATTCTTTCCAGTGCCGTTGTAATTTTGTACCGTCACTAAACAAATGATTGTAAGTCGAAGATTACCTGGATTATGCAACTAATTTACATTTGGCGGAGAGGCTTTCTAGTAAGGTGGGCTGTGAGCAAATCCTACTGACATTGAATCACAGTCCATATTTCCAAGTATGTTTTTCAAAATGAAGCTTATGCTGACCACTTTCCCAATATTCCCTAAGGCCTGTGTTTTGTGAGAGTCAGATCTCACCGCTTTTTTGAGTCACTTCAAGATGTTGCCAGCATTTTAAATGAGAATCCACCAGCCCGGTCCCTGGAAGTAGCTTATTCAGATAAACATTTTCAGACAGAGAGAGGAGGAGAGATTGCAGCTGAACCACTGGAGGCAGAATTAATTGACGCTTCTGGAGCCTTGCCAAACACTGAACAGAAAGATGCATTGAAAAAGTTGGAGAATCATATGCAAACTTTAACCACAGTGCATGAAACAGCTGCCCCATTAATTGATTTGACGCCCGTGCCTTTATACAGAATAATGTAAAGCAATACTATGATCCATGGTGGCTCAGTGGTTAAAATGCAGTATTGAAGGCTGACTCTGCTCACTGCCAGGAGTTCGATCCTGACCTGCTCAAGGTTGACTCAGCATTCCATCCTTCCGAGATTGGTAAAATGAGGATCCAGATTGTTGGGGGGGCAATATGCCGACTCTGTAAACCGCTTAGAGAAAGCTGTAAAGAACTATGAAGCAATATATAAGTCTAAGTGCTATTGCTATTAATATGAGTTTGTCTCCGACACCCCTCAAAGACAAACAACCAGACAAATAGCCAGTTTGTGAAGATTCGAATACATAACTGGGAGATACAAATTCCATCCTCCCAATTACAGATATTGCAGAGATAGGCTCAATCTTAGCTTATTAAAAGGCTCTTAGATATTTATTCCAGAACAGCAGCTGGCAGTTTAGGAGATTTCAGATATACATCCTCCCAGTGTTTCCAGGAAGTGTGTTCAGCAATAATTTTGGCTTCCCAGACTGAATAACATTCAACTATTACTTCCCTATCCTTCATTTCCTAATAGTGTACGTTGATGCTTTTCCCAGGATAAATTTACCCATTTTCTTTTCCTAAATTATTGTGTTGCCTCATGAGCAAAACGACCCATTTATCTTGTTCATTCAAAAAGAAAGGTTAACACCTTGAAAAGTGTTTGTCGAATAAAAACCCTGTCCTATACATAGTACAAAGTAGACTTCTTTCTCTCATATTCGGTGTTTCATGCTAAATTTAATCCTAAATATTTATTTACATATGTATTTAGGTATGTATGTATCCTGCTTTTATTATTTTTATAAATAATCATCCTCCTATTTTCCCCATAACAACAACCTTGTGAAGTGGATTGGGCTGAAAGACAGCAAGTTGTTGAAAGACTTCATGTCTATGGCAGGACTGTGATGCCTACCAAACTGGATTTTTTTGATCAATGGCTATGATGGTTTTATTACTATTTAGAGACCTTTTAGCCCTTGAATTGCATGTGGTTCCCTAATCATTTAATAATAACCGTCTTTCAGTTTAAAAGAAATACAAGAACAAAAGTGCAAATAGAAATAGGCAGATAAAGTTGTATGGTATGTCTCTTCTCTCTTAATTGTGTGTTCTTTTGAATAATTTCTGTTTCTTTCCTCTCCTTTACCTGAAATGTGAAGTTTTTGTCTGTTTCAATCTCAGGATGTATCTGTTGACGACTGATAATAATCAAATGATGCTTGTAAGGTATATGTGCATCTTACATGAAACATACAGCTAGACCTTTCCTTTGCCACAGATCAAACACATAAACAGAGCTTTCATGTAAACATCAGGTCCATTCATGTCTTAGGAATCTTCTTGGCCTTTGAGAAGAGATGCAGTCTCTGTTAAGATATGTTTTTACTCAGCCACTCATCCAGTTTGTTTGTGCCTTACCCTTCCACTGCAGTGAGAGATTAATCCTACCCTATTGTTCACTTTTTATTTGCAGTATGAACAAGCCAGTAGACTAGAGGTCTTCAAACTTGGCAAATTTAAGACTTTTGGACTTCAACTCCCAGAATTCTGGGAGTTGAAGTCCGCAAGTCTTAAACTTGCCAAGTTTGGGGACCCCTGCACTAGACCCCCAGTCCCTTCTAACCTCACTGTGGTTGAGTTTCAGGAGTTTTACCGAAAGGTACAGCACAAAAGGAAATCGATACGGGAAGGGGAAAGAAAAGCAAAAACAATGCAAGGAGCATAAGGGTAGTAATAATTGAATAGTGACCAACTATGATTCAAATTAGATTAAAATAATTGATAATACAGGCAGGCTTTCAAGAGATATCCTGGGAGCCAGACTTTCCTAGAAAAGAGAGCAAAACGATTGCTGGTCTCAGTGGATATGCTTTAGCTTTGTGAGGCCTTTTTGAATAGGCTTCTTCCTACTCATTGCTCCAGGTAAAGCATTGATATGTCCTCCAGTCAAGAAGATCCTCCACAGGTGGGACCTGTAGCTTGAGCCGGAGGGAAGCGTAGTAAATAGAAACGACAAGGATGACTGTTCATGTCATTGTCCATGTCTTCATGGAACTTGCTGACCTTTGCTGTTTTCGTTTGGTCAAGAGGTAGATATGATTATGAAAAGGGCTTTTTTTTCACCCCCACGTGAAAAATAATCTCGCTGGTATTCTGAGAAACAGTCTTTAATTTGCCAGTATTATTTGATAGGGATTTGGGGAGAATTAATTCAGCCCAGTGAGCTTGCCTTTTGAATATTAACTCATTCTGTCAGACAGGCTTTGAGGAACAGATTCCAGCAAGATCAGAAGCCCTTTTATGACCACTCTCTCTGTTGTAATCGCATAAGCAGCAATAGGGGTTTCAAAAATTCATTTAAATGTGAATCCTTGAACCTTTTCAAGAGTTTTCCTTTTTTTAAAAGTAATTGTTTGGAAAATTAATCATTGTTGCAACATTTCTCAAGTCCAGTAATTTTCTCCCTCTCTCCTAATATATAATTGTTTATATCTGAGATCTAATCAGAGCTTCAAATATTCAACAAAGCTTTAAAATGATGTTTCAAAAGTGTCTGGCTTGATCTTTCTTAGCTTCATTCTGTAATCAGTAGCAAAGTGTTCTGTTTGCTGGAAAGGTCAAGCACTTCTATGAATATTGTCTTTGATTGAAAGTTGAAAGGATTGCACAGTCTTAGGTTGTTATGAAAAAAAATTGTTTTCAGCTCATAAATCAATGAAATGAAGAATTCGCTCTGTTCAAGGGGCAACCAGTGTATCTACATCTACAACAGGAAATACTGAAATAATTAACGTAAGGCTTCTCTTTAACTTGTATGCCTGACAAAAACTGGAAGAACCGGATTTGTTCTAGATAGTTCTTGTTGCTTTCTCTTCACATAACAGGGAAAAAAACTTTTGAAAAAAAAAAAGATATCTTAAAAGCCGCCTTCTTCTTTCAGGAGAAATTTTGTTTTGTTTTTTTCTTACTGTATCACAACACTTTTTGCCTGTCCAAACAACTTATTTACAAACTGTTACAAGACTACAGGATGATGGTGAAAGAACAAGCGTTTGACATTTGGAAACTAAATTTGCCCTCTGTATTGACTTGGCCAAAGAGGCTTTATGTAATTATTTAACCATTTCATCTAGTGAAAGAAAGCTAATCAAAAGCTACTCCCAGCCTGTTGCTTGAATGAAATTCACACTGAGTTTTCTAGTGTATATTTTACTCTTTTTAAATTCCAAGACACATGCAGGATCCACTATGCTAACATTTTTCTGCTAAAATGCTGACTTGGTTTTTCAGGTGTTAAAATAAAAACCGTAGGGATATATTTTTGGTATAGAGATGGAATGCTTCTAAATTTGGCTATAAAAGATTTGCAGATATAAGATACTGGGTTGAGTCATTAGCCTATTTCTAGTGTTAAAAAAGACATCAGTAGATATTTAAAATAGACGTATGAATATTTTTGCAGACTCTAGTCTTGATATATTAAACAATATACTCCACCCTCCTGAAAATTTCTGGGGGAAAAAAACAATACACCACAATGTGGTGTGGTAATGAAAGTGTGACCTTAACACTGGGGAGACACAAATCCATCCTCAGAGTTTAGCGGTAAACTTTAGCCAGTCATTCTCCCTGAGCTTGGCCAATGTCTTAGGAAAGTTTGTTGTGAAAATGGGCGGACGAAACATTACAAAATAGTTCTTTTGAACATCTAACTGAAAGGTGGGATAAAAATCCTAACAAGAAATCAAGGGACTGATTATTTCTAGGAATAAAAGCTAGTGGCCTTGTTCTGTATCAAGTTATGCCATAGTTTGCTTTACTGTGATTTATTAACTGAACCACAGTGATTGGATGCACAAGACATGGTAAGCCATAAATTACGACTTGAAAACCACAGTTTGCTTAACCAAATAACTTTATGACAATATGGCAGTGTTTGATACAAATTCAGCAGCCTGTTATCATACTTGATATCTTGAAAGCATTCTGCAAACTTGTATAGTCTGCCTTTGTTTTTCTTCCAAATAACCTTTCTTTGATTTCCATGCTTTTGGCAGAATCAAAAGACAGTCTTGCAGTCAGAGAAGCTCATACATAATTTGTAGTCTCCTTCTGTAGAAAACAAAAAAATGTCTTGAGAACAACAGTTTGGATTAGAAATCCCTCTAGGCCCAATGTTTCTGTGGAATTCCTTTCCCAGTTGGACACGTTGATATACATGCCTTACAACTGGTTTAAAAAAAAAACAAGTATGGGATATGAGTATGGAATACAAACCCACACACTTATATATGTATAAGGAACTCAAAAGTTATGGTGCAAAAATGAATTTTAATTTAATTTTAATGCAGTTCATGGACAAATTAAAGAAACTGAATGCGGAACGCATAGACTTATATTGTTAATATACATTTCAGATCATTTTCTTGTGACAAAGCCCACCAAAGTATAATGCTGCCTAAGTTTTGTAACTAGAAAATAAAACTTGGCATATGTAACAATCAATTCTAATTCTGCTTAGCTGCCAAAGCCCACGTTTTGTAGCTGGAAAATAAAACTTGGCGCCCTGTAACAATCAATTTTAATTCTACTAAGCGTATAATTCTGTAAAACTGCAGTTCACGTGAATTCATGAACATCATTGTGTCTCTGCCGAGATTTTTTTTCTGCCTAGTGAGTCTGGGACACTGCATTCCACTATTGTCTGTTGCAGATGTTTCACGTGCACAACTCAAGTGGTGCCATAAATTAATGAAAATATCAGAATAATTAAAAAATGGTTGATTGTCTTGGATAGGAACAAATGAAGAGAATTTCAAATGTATGGCATACTTACTCAGGAACAACACCTTCTCAGGAAAAAGCTTTGTCCTAGTCTTTTTTAATTGCTGCTAGGCTGAATGATTACAGGTAGTCCTCCACTTATAACCATTCATTTAGTGACTGTTCAAAGTTACAACAGCACTGAAAAAGTGACTTAAAACACACTTAACGATTGTTGCACCATGGTCACGTGATTGAAATTCGGGCACTTGGCACTGGGCCTTTATTTATGATAGTTATACTGTCCTGGGATCAGGCAATTACTATTTGCAACCTTCCCAGCTGACTTCCAAAGAGCAAAGTCAATGGGGAAAGCTTAACAACTGCAGCAATTTGCTTAACAACTGAGGCAAACAGGTGATTAAATGGGGCAAAACTCACAAAACTGCCTGCCTCAGCAATGGAAATTTTGGCTCAGGTGTGGTCATAATTCGAGAATGGCCTTTATATTTCAGCATAAATGACACCTTTCAATATAACTAACCCTAAGCTTCCAGATGGTATATTCACAGCAAAAAGATATTCTTGCTATGTGTAGAAGTATCAATAATGTCTTTTATACAAAGATTATTTCCACATAGATCACTTGCCAGAAATTTAACCCCCCCACCTCAAATATCTTTCAGAAACTTGCTTCCTTCGATCCCTTTTTAAAAAGAGGATGTTCAATCTCTGAGAATCCTAAAAGTTGCTGAAGGTGCAAACAAATCTCAACCAGGCACTTGGTGGAAAGAGAAATATCTGCCTTAAGTGGCCATAACCCAGAAGAGGAGCTGTTTGCAATCAATAGATAAACCTATCTGTAAAAAAAAATAGGTTTCTTTACTTTGCAAAAATACCATATTAACAAGTCAGCATGATGTCAATTTATCTGAAATTGACGACAATATAGCTGAGTAAAGTGATACTATTGGCTTGATGGAAGCTCAGGCTTTCATTCTAGCCAAGGATGAGTAACATGAGCTCTCAAAGCTGTCTGCAGCCTCAGGACTGCAGAAATGCACGGAAAATGTAGTGGATTAAATTGAACCACAATTTGAGAACAGGAATCCAGAATTCCTACCAACAGCAAATTCAGGTTCAATAATGTGTTATATGCCTTATCATTTAATGCCTTGTTTGGTTGCTGTCAAAACAAAAGCAATTAGATATTGGATAATAGATATGTAGGGTTTGATTAGACTGTGAAACTGTTTGTTATAGATCAAAGATAAATAATTTAATTTTAGTCTGAATAAATTATTCCACCTGACAGCCCTCTCAGTATGCATAAGTTTCAATATTAAATTTGTTTTGTTTATGATGGCTGGAGAAAATATTATTTTCTGTATTAAAAAACCCCTTCCTGCCTGAAACACCACATTCTTTTATAAAATTCTCTCACAAAGTAATTATTTTATTTATATTTCTTTGGTTTTGAATAAATGATTCTTGAACGGCAGGTGTATTTGTATGTTAACAATACACTAAAACCAAGGAGAAATGAAAGCACCTGTGGATTTCTGATTTGGTATGAAGTGAATGTTGTTTTGTGGGAGGACAGCTGGATGCTGCAGGACATGAAATCTGTTTTTTCCATTTTGTGTCATGTGTCATAATAAACTGTCACAGGAAGCATTCCTGTGGCAGTCAAAGCTATCGCTTGCATGAAAAATCATTACTCAAAACTAAGATAGAATTAGAAATTACACGTTTCTTGCAGAGTTTGATGATTTTTGTTGTTAACCTTGCACTATTGTTTGTGTCTTTGTGTGTGTGCATGCGCCTTTGAGTCATTATTGAACTTTGGCAACTCCTTGCATTTTTCTTGTCAAGATTTCAGAAGTTTTTTGCCATTGCCTCCTTCCTAGGGTTGAGAGAAACTGGATCAAGGTCAACCAGAGGGTATTGTAGCTAAAATGAGACTAGAATTCATAGGCTGTTAATTTTTGGTCTGGTGCCTCAACCACTACCACTAACTGACTCTCACTTTCGAAATACCTCTCTATAATTAACAAAAGCTAAAACATTGAGTTAAAAAAAAAATCTAAAAGGAATTTGTGGAAAGAACTGGATTATGTGGTTTTGTTTTATATTGTATTTATATTATAAATGCAGTGAATGACTCTCCTCCATGCTGCATTGAGAGCCCAGGATGGGTTGACTCCTTCCTATGACATCATTTAGCTGAGTCTGTACTAAGATATAAAAGCCAGCCCCCGGGAGAGACCCCAGCTTTTGATTCAGCTCCTTTCAGTCAGTAGCTGTGTCTCTGAAAGCGTTCTGTTAGATAGCACTCACCAGCAATCTTCAGTACTTTTTCCTCACTTCAAGCAGCTCCCAGGGATTTGGGCAGCTGCTCTTCCAGGAGAGCAGGGCTCTCTCTCTCTCTTTCTCTCTCTCTCTCTCTCCTGCAATGTTGGGAGCAGCATTACCAGAACTCTGTGCAGGCAACTTGGGCAGCGTCTGTAGACCTCCCCTACACCTGTGGTTTGAGTGGTCGTAAAAAGCGATCGGCAAACCAATAAAGTCTTTTTGAAGTTTTGGGTGGTTGCACTTCCCCAAGACCTCTTAAGTTGTGCACTATTGAGATAAGCCTCCCGAAAACCTTCCATACCATTAAGGAAAATGTATTTGATCTCTATTCTGTAAAGAAATTAGGCTTTCAGGTGACAGGGATGGTGACTCACTTGTTTGTTTCTTTTTTGAATGTGGTCATATCCTTATTAATAAATTTTGTCACACAAGGGATTTCCTTGTTGTATTCCTGGTCATATTCACATAATTTTGCAAGAGTCCCGTTGTTGCATTTTTCATGTCTTATATTTACCCACTGCTTCTATTACTGTTGTTGTTACCAAAAACACTCACATTAAGGAAGAAAAGCTAGAATAGTAGTTTAGTGGCTTTATTTATTTATTTTTTTAATTAGGAGTTGGTAGCATCATAAACATTAAATGTTTAGCCCTTAATGTCTATGGAGATTCTCAGTCATCCAGGTCATGGTTGCCCCAAGGTGCTTTTTCAGAACTAAAGAAGCTTCTTGGATGAGAAGCAAAACGTCTTCAAAGAAAAACCAGGAAGTCCAGTTGCCTTTTGAAAAAACACCTTTGGGTTCAGCTCTTCAGCAACTCTTTGCTCTAAATGTAGAGCAAAAGAGTACAAATTGTCCATTGGACTGACATAACTTAAGAACGATTAAATCAGAAGCCTGCAGTTTCCAGCATCTAAGGCAGGGGTGTCAAACTCAAGGTCTTTGGGCTGGATCCGGCCCATGGGGTGCTTAGACCTGGCCTGTGGGGGCACCCTGGAAATACAGTAGATAAGGACTAGCCCGCAGCGCCTCTGCCAGCGAAAACAACTTTGTTTTCACCGGCAGAGGGCTGCAGGAGGATTACCCCAGCCCTGCCCAGGCTACCACAGGTGCCCCCAACACGAGTGATATCGAGTTGGCCATACCCATCCTGGCCACACACACCCCAGCCATGCCGACCTGGCCCTCCAAGGTCAAACACAACCCTGATGCAGCCCTCAGTGAAATAGAGTTTGACACCCCTGATGCTCTTCCAGGAGAAGCAATACTTCTCAATCTCAGCAACTTTAAAAGATGTCCAGTAGACTCGAACTCTTAGAATTTCCCAGCCAGCCGCAAGCGATTCACATGCTGCTGAATGAGTGGTCATTAAAGAGAACCACCTTTATTTCATAGTGCCTTTAAATCTAAACTATTTTTTTTATCAATAGAGTTTTTGTTTATCTGGCCACTGATCTTGTTAAAACTTATAGGAAACTGCTATTGCAGGAAAATCTAAGGACAAAGTCCTATCAGATATTTCTGCTGATGGACCTGTTTTCCTGGGCAGATTCAGGACCTGAAAATTGTCTGGCTTTATAAATTTGTTCCAACTAACCACTTTTCTTCCAGAGCAGTCTTTCAATACGTAAGTCTTGTGCCTAATAATCCATCAAGTTGAGTCTTCTATACAATCTTAATTATTCAGTGATAACATTAAATATAAAACAGTAATGTTAATGAATGTGTGGATGTGTGCACTATTCTTGTCAGAACTGGAAAAAATGTGCATTTCATGGTGAATGATAGCTTCAGTTTACTCTCTTTCTGAAGCAGTGGAAAATCTAATTGCTTTTAAAACAAAATTATATCATAGTGAATTATTTATCACTGTCAATAACAGTAGTGAAATTTCTGGATCTGCATTATGATAGGGATGAGCTATAGAAATATTTGCAGCAGAGATTAAAAATGTATATGTGTTATAGAAGCAAGAGTTGGATTTTGCTGAGGATAAGGTTTTTTTAAAAAACCATTTGTAAATCTGCTTTTCTCAAGGCCACAAAAACAAACCTTCGACAGATACTCCATCTTGAAGAATTCAGACCCAAGCCAACCTTGCTGATTAAAAGGAAATATGTAAGAAGTAAAAGGATTATAAATCTGGAAGTATTCCTCAAGCATACGTTTTCCAAATATATTAGATTATTGTTGTTGTTAGTTGTGAAGCCGTGTCCGACCCATCGCGACCCCATGGACAATGTTCCTCCAGGTCTTCCTCTTCTCTACCATCCTCCAGAGTCCATTTAAACTCACGCCTACTGCTTCAGTGATTCCATCCATCCATCTCATTCTCTGTTATCCCCTTCTTCTTTTGCCCTCAATCTTTCCCAGCATTAGGCTCTTCTCCAGTGAGTCCTTCCTTCTCATTAGGTGGCCAAAGTATTTGAGTTTCATCTTCAGGATCTGGCCTTCTAAAGAGCAGTCAGGGTTGATCTTCTCTAGGACTGACCAGTTTGATCTCCTTGCAGTCCAAGTGATTCGCAGGAGTCTTCTCCAGCACCATAGTTCTAAGTCCTCAATTCTTTGGCGTTCAGCCTTCCTTGTGGTCCAATTTCACAGCCATACATTGCAACTGGGAAAACCATAGCCTTGACTATACACACTTTTGTTGGCAGGGTGTTGTCTCTGCTTTTTAGTACGTTGTCTAGATTTTCCTAGATATATATTGGATATATATTGGATATAATCCTGGTCAACACAGCTGAAGAGTGTTGATCTATGATAACCCCCTACCCCTGAAAGCTTTAATTGATTTCTTTTTGATTTTACAACTTTCTTTCATATTAATATGTAAAACATAAATACAATTATTTTTAAAATTATTTTTAAAAGGTTATATTAACTGAGGTCACAGAGTCACATGCAGCCTCCAAAAATGCTCCAAAAATTGCTACCAAACTATAATATTTAATATGGCAGGATGAATAAAACATCTCTGGGGGGGAAATCATATTAACTTAATGGAATTTAATGTCAAATAAATTTACATTAAATTAAACTTAGTTTTTGCTCTGACCCACTTTTATATCATGGGCTCACTTTCTGTTTGAATGTGCCTCTTTACACAATGGGGTCAGTGGTCCCATTTCTGAACTCCAAAAAGTTTTCAACCTTACAATTACAGCTGTGGAATCTCAAATAACTGTTCTTTCGGATAAAATCAATGAAATATCTGTCAACTTCCCTCCTTGATACATTTGATATGCTTTCAATAAATAATGTATGTATTTAATTTAGAAATAGATTAAAAGGACAAGAAACTGAAAATGGAGAAATAGGACAAAACACGATATTAGTGTAGTTCAAAAAGTGAATCAGAGATGGCTCATCTTTTAAAATAAGTATTGGAAACAGGAACTCTTCAGGGGACAGACTTATTCAGTAGATAGATAAATTAGTGAGCAAAACAGTAATACTGCTGTTGTTCCAAACCTGAGATAAGATCACAGTATTTTGTAACTCCTGCCCCCAGAATTCACTGGGGAACAAACCTGTCTGTTCTTTGTGCAGTTTAGATAACAATCTTTGAAGATCTTACCTAAAGTTCCTAAAAGTGTAGAAACCAATACATTGCTCTGTCTGTTTTTGAAGCACTTTGTATTAGCTGTAGCGGGAGTAACCCTACCGGTGCATATTACATTAACACAAATGAAATTTTAAAGAATTTTCTTTGACTTATGTCCAAAATTTTTTTGATGTGTGTGTAGTGTTTTCTCCACTTGAATAAAATGTCCTTTATAAATCTTTAATGTTATTTCTTTTTTTAAAAATAAAGTTTTATTTGGGTTTTCACACATACGAAATACAAGTAAAACATCTTTTTTGAAAATAGCATGGTCTTGGGTTGAACTTCTTTATACAAACACAAAACTCAATTTCATGCTCCTTTTTGTATTCTATTCCATATCTTATACTATTTTACATTTTCTGTACAGTTTTTCTCCTCTTTTAATTTTCTCAATTTTATTTTGATTATCTCATCTCAATTCAAATCATTATATTTATACTTTTGTCTGTTCTGTTTCAATTTCATATTATCTTTTCTCATTAAACAAATTTTCTCCTGTAGTTACTAATTGGAGTATGATACCTTTATATCTTTTAATTACATCCATTCAACTCTTATTTAAACTTCAATATATACCTTGAGGTTATAACATTCAATATAATACATAATACATAACTTCTAATCGAATTCTGCTTGGTACATTCTTATAATACACATTATTATTATTTTTTAAAAAAGAAAGATTGTAAATATATGTAATTATAAACCCTCATTCCATTCCAGTTCAGTTCTATCATTAATAATCATTAAAATCTTAACATCTTTAACACTTCTTTTCAATTAAATATCATACTTCCTTAAAAACACATATAATCTCCATAATTAATTTTTCCCTTATTTCTCTTCACATATGTTTTATAAATCATTAAATATACCTTTTGTTACATTTATTTATTGACAAGCATACCACTGAATTACGATAGCTATTTTATCAGACATTTTAATCATACATTGTTTCATATTTTCTAAAATTATTTCTGTTTCTAATATAACCATACTATCTTATGTAGCTTTGCAGAATCCCTTTTTCCATTAAGTTTTCACCCATTATCTCTAAATAGGCCCTGTTTCTCTATATTTTGCTTCTGTCCTTTATAACTTCTTTTCCTTTCTTTCTTCCCTCTTTTCTTCTCCCTCCCCTTTTTACCCCCTTGTCTCTCTAGTTCTAATTCTCTCTTCTGCATTTCCCTCTTCTGTTGCTTTCTGATTTTATACTTATTTTTCACTCTAATTTTTTTGGAATTGTTTTTCCCAATCTTAAACTTTCCATTATCTTCCCCCCCCTTTCCTTTTTCCCCCCCATCTAAGATTACTTGTTCATTAAAGATGGCTTCTTCTTTGTCACAATCTTCTTGTTCTGCAGGCATTTCTTGTTGTTTCTCATAATTCCAAATCTCCATTTCTAAAAACTGAAATACGAAGCCAAAAGAACCTCTTCCTTCTTGTGCATCTTCTTTGTACTTTTTAAGTTCCATTTTCAGTTCTTCTAAAAGTGGAGCCATTTTAAACAGTTTTAAACAACCACCCGATTGATTTTAGTCATTCAAAACAACAACCAAGAATCCAGAAATCATCAAGTAATCCAGATAGTCCCGAGTTATATCTTCTTATTTCTTTTTTGACTTTCTCTTCCTGGGGTTTTTGTTGCGATATTTCAGTTAGAATGTATCTTTTGGAAGTCTTGTTGAGATTTTGCTGTAAGTTCTTTTTTTAATTCCAGGCAGTCTCCTCCCTTCCAGATCCTGCCCTTTTATTCTTCTTCTCTCCTTTCCTGTGTTCAAAAGCTTTTAATTATCCAGAAATCTTTATTATCCCTTTGACTTTTTATTTTCAGCATTAAATGCCTATTGATGTCAAGGTGGATTTTTTTCCAATTTCTTGCTCAAATCTCTTAGCTATCAGTATAGGAAAAGGAGAAAACCAAATCTTTTCCCTTTTTTCTCTCCTTCGCAGCTTAAAAATCTTCTTAGGGAACAATGTTATTGTTTTTTAACAGTTTCAATTCCAGGGTACCTTATTTGTTGCTTTTGCTGTTTGACCCGGTCAACTAAAACTTTCTCTTCTTATCTTCCTCCTGCACATTCTTTTCCGGTCGAGTTCTTCTCTGTGGTGGCCATTTCTGACCACCGCTGCAACCGCCTTCGGGAAAGGGAGTAATGGCCAGCCGGGGAGGAGAGATGCGGCTCTCCTCAACCCTGCAAGCAGTCTCCCCCCCTCTTCACCACCTCTACGGGGGGTGGCTTAGCCCCAAAACCAGCCAGCTCGGGGCACTCCAGCGGCGAGCATGGATTGAAGCCTCGCAGAGACGAGGTTTCGGTCTGTCACTGAAAAAGCTCAAACCGGAAGTCCCATCTTTAATGTTATTTCTATTCGTTTAAAAAATAGGTTGTGTAATCTCTCACTAAGAAAGACATTAATAGGATCCAACAGTTAACTTTCAAAAAATGAACAAGAGTGAAGAGAACATGAGATCTAGTGTTGACAGAAATGGTGTTTTTGTATCTATAGCTATCTTTTACTTGTTATAGAACCATGTACTGCATATTATTAGCCTATCCTTTTTTTTTTACTACGATTTTCTTGCAGGGAATTCTGTATCCAAGATGGTGACCTCAATTCCATTGACAGAATGAGATGTCTGGAGATGAAATGGTTGAGTCACAACTCAAGCAGCCTTCAGTTAACCTCTTGACTTGTTTACATGAAGAGATTTCAGTTCTTTAGCTCAGAATAAACAGCATTACTTGGAGTTTCAGTAAGCTTTAGTCCTCCCTTAGGCATGAAAGCCAGCTGGGTGACTTTAGGCTACTCACTTTTTCTTAGCTCAACCCACCTCACAGGATTCTTATAGATAAAATAGGAAGAGGGAACATTAATTGCCTTGAAGATGCAAAATAAAGACTGGGTGTACATCAAGTAAACAAAATAATAAATGCATCTGGAATCCAATAGTTTTTTTTTTGTTTTGTATCTGGCCTTGTTTAACTATTGCTCTGTGAAATCAAAGGGGAAAAGGAGGTGGAGAGATGGAGTAATGATAGCAGGGCAACTATATGTAATCTTTCCTAAACATTATCTCTCTGCATTTCTGCTATTTCCACCTGAAATGATTATGCTGGCTGGAGAAGATTGGTGTCTCTTGTACTGCACATCTAGGGAAGAAACCTAGTAGATCTCACACAATTCTCAACATCCTATTTTGAACCCCATTTTTTTCCTCCTCATAATTAATTAAGTCATAATTAAGCATTCTGGGAGCGTCGGAAGATGCTGGGATTCAGCTTTGTAAAACTCTGACCCTGCAAGGGGCAGAATCTGATCGGATTCTGTTGTCGACCATAGAGTTCTGCAGAACGATGGCCAGAGTGTTTTCTCTGCTGGGCCTAACTAATTTTGTCACTGACTGTGTTTTTCTGCCGAGGAACAATGATGAAGGAGGGTAAGAGTGAGAGGATAAGCTGGGGTTATCATTGATTGATTGATTATATTGACTTACATAGCCTTGCTTCTCCTTATTGTGAACACTAAGGTCAAAAAACCAGAAGAAGAAGAATAAATGATCACAAAACAACAGCAAACGCTCTAGTAGCATAATGGCTGCCGAGGGCAATCTTATGTCTAACCCCATAATCCTTAGTCATAAGAAACTACAATGACAAGCTCACCTCACACCTACATCTAGGTTAGTTGTTGGTTCTTCAGGATCTCAGCAGTTTAAAAATGGCAACATTGATTACTAGGGTAGTGGCAGAATATAAAGCCTCTTTCACTAGCGTGTGTATGTATACCCGCGCTCACACATGAGGATGTGGGTGTGAATGGAAGGAAGGTAAGTCTTCACTTAGCAACCTTTCACAGATATGTGACGACAAGATAGATTTGTGACCAGTCCTCGCATTTATGACCTTTGTTAAGTTTGTAAAAGAAAGTGAAATAAGATCATAAGCACAGTTTGCAGTTTTTAGTATCCACTTCACTTAAAGACTGAATTGTTGGTCCCGATTTGTGGTTTTGTTTCGATTTGTTTTTACTTTGCCTTTTCGGTTCCTTTTAGTAATAAAAGTAAATACACCGATCATCATGATTTTTATCATGATTAATTAGCATTTTCTGCCAATGATCTTAAAAGTGTATGGCATGACCAGTTTTGGAATGTGCTCACAGATGTTGGAACTCTTGAGATAAACACTATTTTTAATTTTAAGATTATATTTTCCTCTCTTCTGTTGATATCAAGTTGCTGAAGAAGTTTTCATAATGCTTTAATTTACTTTTAACATTACTATTTACCAGAACGTCTTAAATCATAGTATTCTGAATAACAAACAAGTTATGGAGATTTATTAGTTTTGTTGTAATTGTTCATTATTAGTTCCAATAAAAATATTGAAAATATTTTTTATGCTTAAAGATGTTGGGCAACTTCAATAATAGACACTAATATACTTGTTCTCTGTAATGCAATTAGCTAGATAAAAATGAGTTTGAATGAGATATTTTTTTCCTTTTATGGAAACAGCTGTGATAAATATAATAAATATTACATGTACATTTTTTAGTTTTATAATGCTTATAAACTACAAAGCTAAAGGACAGTGGAAATGATGCTAATATTCTCAAAGAACATCCATCTTTAAACCTTGAACATTTACTCATTCTTGCTAAGTAATTACGAATTTCAATCAGTTGAGTAATAAATTCCTTGGCATTTATTAGGGTTTTTTTAAAAGATACATTTGTAGTAATAGATAAACTCTATATAATATGGAATGTTTTGAAGCTATACAAGGTAGAAGAGAATCCCTTTGTGAACTAGCATCCTTGAAATATATGAGCTGATGGGGAATGAGGGGAACTGCAGTTGAGGACGTTTAGTTGTACTAGACTGGGGGAAAATGCTTTCAGATTTCCAGTGCCCATTGTCTGTTTTCCTTGAAGCATTTGAAAGTAAAGCTGATTTGGAATTAATTATCTATATTTATTATCATGACAATATACCTCTACATCTTTCATTGAGTCTTGCAGCTTTTTGTGAACATGGATTGGAGTATAGCACAGGTCCCACTGGGATCTGCTTTGCTTCATAGGAGATATACTCTTGAAGTCCAGTTTTTGCCCTTGAATCCTGAGAACTCAAACATACATACATACATACATACATACATACATACATAAACCTGTACTGTTCTGTAGTGTTTTTCTGATGGCAAAAAATCTAAGGCATGCTATACTTTACCATACTTATGTAAATATTCATCCCTTTTCATCTGAAGGGTGATGATGAAATATGTTTTTTATTTTAATACAGTTGCAATGTGCAGTTGATTTCCAACATAAGTCACGTAGCCTACAGAATGCAGTCAAAGTCAGTCAAGTTCATTTTCAACTTATGGTTCTAATTTTTGAAGGCCTGGTTCTTTGAGGACCCTTGCAAATGGCCCTTGATGTAACTTTTCCCCAAGTATCTGGTATGTGTGTTCCCCAGCAGCGTTACTTCAGTTACCAATTTTCCCGTTATCCGTTGAGCAACCTGGCAATAAAGCCTTGGATAAAGCCAAGTCCATACATATTTTTTCCACATCTGATTGGTGCAGGTCACCAATTTTTAGCTCAAGAATAGTATGGTAGATAAAATTGGTCGCCTTTAATCATATTGAATAACACAGCTGCTCAGCTTCTAACCCTTTACCAAGTAAGATTGGGTGAATGGGATCGAAATGCGTTGCAGCTGTGCTACTACTAGAGTCCAAAACTAATACGATAACAGATGTGAGGGACAGCAGGAAAAGCATCAGCGCTAATCAGTTTTATCAAAGTCCTTGGTATATATTTAGTTCCTTCCTCAAATCTTAACCAAGTACTATTCTAAATTTTAAGGACTCTTAAATATTTGCATTGTTTTCTTAAAAGAAGAAGCTAAGGGAAGTGCAAAAAAAATCAACCTCCAATTTAATTTGCTACAGAAAATGAATTAATTACTCATAATATTTAGAAATATTTTATATAGAAGAATTCCTTGGTTTCATCTGTATGTTAAATAACATTTAATACAGGTAGTTCTCAACTCACAACAGTTCATTTAGTGATCGTTCAAAGTTACAACGGCATTGAAAAATGTACATCACCATTTTTCAGAGATACGACCTTAGTAGCATCCCTACAATCATGTGATCAAAGTTCAGATGCTTGGCAATTGGTTCATATTTGTGACTATTGCTGAGTCCCAAGGTCATGTGATCCCCTTTTGCGAACTTCTGAGTAAAGTCAATGGGGAATCCAGATTCAATTAACAACTGAATCTGACTGAACACAGGTACTGGTAGTCCTCAAGGTATGAACACAATTGAGCCCAAAATTTACATTGCTTAATGAGAAATTAGCTAAGTGAGTTTTGTCCCTTTTGTTATGATATGTACAGAATAACCCTTGAGTAAAAAGGATATGCACATGGAAACGTTTATGAGAGTAGTTATGAATAATTATTTAGCCACACACAGATGCACTAAATTGAGTTAAAGTTTACTTTAAGAAATAGCACAGTCCAATAAACAATCCAGGTCATTTACAGTTAACAGTCCAAAGAATATCCAATTACAAAGTCTTCTTACTGGTTGCCTTTGTCATTTACAGTAAACAAAAATATCCAGCATAAATACAACAGAGATAGCAACAGAATGTCAGAGATACAGAATGTCAGAGAGAACAAGTCATGATCTCTATAGCTCCCTCTTATGGCAACTTGCAACACAATCAACCAATCAATACAGTGATTTTGTCTTAAAGCTACAAACATACATTGTTGGTTTATATATTGCCAACCCAACTAATTTGTGGACAGATTCCTAATACCTTTTATGACTTTTTTGCCACTTTTGTTAAGTGAATCGCTGCAGTTATTAAATTAGTAACACACAGTGGTGGGATTCAAATATTGTTGTCACCGGTTATGTGGGCGTGGTTTGGTGGGCGCGCTTTGCGTGCATGCGCATGCCAAACATGCACTCAGGCACAGAGGCTTTCTAACTCGTCTCCTGAAAGCCTGCACAATCCCGGTCGCTTCAGCAGCTGCTTCGTGGCACTATTCTGTGCCGCGCAAAGCAGCTGCGCTTCAAATTCAGCGGATAAAGGTGAGTATGGGATCCCGGGCAAGCGGGCGGGCCCAACAGCAGAGCAGTGGAGAGAACTGGTTCGGTCTCCGCTGCTCATCGCTCCTACCGGCTCATCTGAACCGGTCGAATACCACCACTGGTAACACAGTTGTTAAGGGCTGCAACAGTCGTACGTGTGAAACATGACCAGAAGTCACTTTTTTCAGTGCCATTGTAACTTCAAACGGTCACTAAGTGAACTGTCATAAGTGGAGACTACATGTACCGTTTTCATCTTTTTCATAGAAAAGGACAAAATACCCTTTAAATAACTCTCAAAAACTTAGAGAACTCATTCAGTGACAACTGTTGTTCTGTTGGAGGGTTAAAGAAAGCCTTGCTTGCAGGAACATGTTTCATTGAGTAACGTGCTTAGAAAAACTGTTGCCAGGAGAAGAAAACACACTGTGGACTGTTTTATCTGCTTGATTATGTGCCTGAGCTGCAGGTTAGCCAGAAGATGTAGATGCTGCCTTTTTACCTATAGTATATTAATGAGATACAATAAGGAAGGGGATAAAGATCTAGAGGAGCCACTGGAAGATTTCTGAAGGCATTTTGTAAAACCTGCAGATATCTGAGTAAGAAATAAAATTGGATTTAGTGCTAAGGAAATGAAAGTAATTGCAGAATAAATTATGTGATGTTATTTTTTATGGTGTTTTTTTTCCAGTTTATCATTTTTGTGTTCATCAAAATTCTACTAGATGTTTAGAAGGACTTTCTCCCCCCCCCGGCCCCCGCTTTAATACAACATTATTTTTAAAGAAACGTTTTTTAAGAAGCAATGTGATGAGTTGTAAAATTAAAGGGAAGTCATCTCAATAAAGGAAATAAATTTGCAATAAAAAGAGCACTTTTCAGGATTCTTACGTCTGACATTGTGAGCTATCCTCTTTTATTATAATAGTTTGTGAAACGTTTTTCTTGTTGCTGCTTCTTAATGTGTAGAGGCACATCCTTTAGGAATTGTACTTTAAATCTATTAAGAGCCTAAGAATTCCTCTGGAAAGAACAGAGTTATGAGGATATGTTGCAGGTATGCACAAAGATTTCTCAAAAAGCTTAAGCATCCATTCTGAGTTCCTTACTATCATAACGTTGGATTGAACCCATGTACAATTCTCTGCAGCACCAGGAGTCAAATTATTATCACTCTTAGCTCTGAGGAATATGAAGAGAAGCACTACTTGATAAGAGAGAACCACTACACTATACTATACTGGAGCATGTGTTTTCATTCCTGTTTTCTGTTAAAAGAAAGATTATGTTCATGTCCTGTATATTTCCTTAAAGCTATAGTAATCTGCTGTTACAATATAATCGAGACATGACATACATTTTTTCCAGTACTGAGTATATAATGACTCAATATTTTTCCTTAAGAATTCTCTTTGATCTAGTCCATCATTTTTTCCTGCCAGTGACCAATCAGATTTGATAGACTGCCCATCTTTTTTTTAAAAAAAAACATAAGTTTGTTGAGCACTAATAAATGTAATTTATTTCAATTACATTTGCATTCATACTTTTGCTCTTTTGCTATTGTTAATAAAATTAAACACTACAGAAGCTATTGAATACAAAACGTATTCAGTAAATAGATTGTATTGTCCCATATGTGTGCTTTTGTTGTTTGAGCTAAGAAAACAGTAATATGTGGCTACCATCACTGGCTTTCTAGTACATTCTGACTAGCAATTCATTATTATGGGATTAGAACTGTGTTATGCATTCTTTAGGACTAAGCATTTCTCGTCAAATAAAAAATTAGTTGAAATATACTAACTTGATTTTTTCCCCACATGATTTGATGAAAATGCCCACTTGTATCTATAAAACTTTGAATTTAAAATGACTGAGCTTTTAAAAACATTCTGCTATTGTATTTTAATTCCAGTTTGCTCTAGTATACTGGAAAACATGTGTAAAATACTAGAAATATTTTAATGAGATAGATCTGGTAGTTTAATATTTCCATATATTTGATCATGTTTGCATCTTCAGGCTTGTCCTCTTCTGTAAGATGCAGCATATCATACAGAAGATCTAAGCTATTGATTTTTTTATAAAACAGCACCAAAATCAGGCAAAGCAGGCAGATTGAGTTGCTCACAGAATCACAGATTCATTCAGCGATCTATCTATCTGCCATTGGCTAGCTCAGTCTGTCACATAAAATTTGTTTGCAAGCAAACTCACAAAATTAACTCACAACCCACCATGCATAAATATTGAATTTTTTATTTAAAAAAAAAGCAACTTTTACCCAAAATCAGGCAAAGCAGGCAGGCAGATTGATTTGCTCACAGAATCATTCAGTGATCTATCTATCTGCCATTGGCTAGCTCAATCTCTCGAATTTGCTTGCCATGAGTCTGCACTGAATTTGCTTGCAAGCAAACCTTCAGTCCTAAGGGAGGTTTGGCTGTGCTGAGCCGAAGATCTAAAGACTGGCTAGAAAGCAAGAAATCCAACCATTTCCTGCTTCCCAGCTAATCTCCTGTTCTGCACAGCAGAACAGATGATGGTCAGAAAAAGGAAAAATAGCAATTTAGCAGGCAAGTTTACCGGGTAAGGAGTGAGTGGGCAGGGAGGGTTCCCGCAGGCCATGTGGGTGGCACAGCCTTGTGTTTCTGCTCAGCCTGGATTAATTGCTTTGTGGGGGGTGCTCTGGGGGTGAGATTTCTCTGCGGCCCACCAAAATTTTCTCGCGGCCCACCGGTTGGCGACCGCTGCTTTAGAAGGTGTTTTAAAATCCAAGATATATTGGAATATTTAACTATTGGTTCATAACTATGTTTCCTTTGAGGTATTTTACTTTATGCAGAATGAAACATAGTTAGAACAAGACATATAAACTAGGGGATGACACTCTGTTATTAATCTATAATCAGTTAAGTAGAACTGTACTCCATTTGGGATTTTATACATTTCCTTCTCTAGTAATTTCACTAGTTGTCCAGCAATGATTGACCATTTCCATACTTTTGTCAAGGAAAGAGTAAGCATCTGCTCATAGATTCACCAATAGTTGATCTTGACTCAAAGGAAGTCTTAATCCAGTTATAAGTTTAGTGCTGAAGTAGAAGTCATCATAGAAGACTGTTTGCATTCAAGCCAGTTTGAAATATACCTGCCTTCAGAGGTCCAGTGAAACCCATGAAAGTTAGAAAAAGAAAATAGAATTAGGTTCTTCAAAGAGACTTTTTCTCCAGAAACTGTTTAAATAAAAGCAGCTGCTTTTGTAGATCACAGTATGCCTCCCAGTTTCTATATTCAATATAAGATTACTGCTGTCTTTCACCATTTTGTGCTCTGGTCCAAAGAACAGTTCATGTACTTATTAATTAATGAGTGACAAATTAGCTAAGGAGGCTGGTATTTTTTTGAATCTTGTCATTGATCTTTTGTTGTCATTCTTCCAATTGTAACCAAAAGTGTAGCAAGTATCCATAGTGATCTGAGCATACATAACTAAACAGATTCCACAACCTTTCTGGGCCTCCATCATGTTTCCATCATTCAGAATACTGGCTGAACTAATATGTATTTTAATACCTACAAATGTAGGGATTAGTAGGATTACTTTTGAAATAACACATTTGAATCACATGCAATGAGAATCCTTTATCTGAACTGGTCATTTATGGTTTAAAATAGGAAAGTCCTGTGAGTACAAGGCATGCAAAATCTACTATGTATGATCATGGATGTATATAGTTTATGGATAAAGGAAAAGGAAAAGTGTACATATGACAATTTTTTCCTGGCGTGCTTCATTTGAAAAAAAAAATCACTGCATCAGACTCTTTTGTATTCAAATTGTAGGAGAGGCTGATTAATGCCAGTTCTACTTAAATGTTTTTTAAATACTTGTGATGACAGAGAATTAAAAATGTCTTCTTTCTTTTTTAAAAATTCAGAATGATTAATTTAGAAACAATGAATTTATGTAGACAAACTCTTTTAAGGAAGTTGAATCACTGGTTTGAAATTCTTGAGCATTTATAATATTTCCAGCAGAGATTTAATTCAATCTCAAAGGGTTTCTTTGATTCCTGGGTTGCATTTTAACACCTGCTCAAACAAAAACTAAAATCTTTACTTTGTTTTGTAATTGTATAGAGTGGAAAAAGTTGATAGGCTTTCATAGAAAAGGAATTTAGTAAGCTGATGATGCTTACTACAAGGTATTTTCGATGTTCAGACAAAATGGTGCATATGTAACACCTGAAGGAAATCTTTTTACAAGCAATTCGCCGTTAGGCACAGTCATCAAAATATTTCATTTTAAGTATGTGTATGTTTTTCATTTTTCAAATCTTGGGAATGATTATTTGTGAGGAAGAAGGAAAACACATTCAGAATCTCTTGTAATATACTGCTGGTTTTATTGTTAGAACTGCAGACAAATAGGACTAATGCCCACAGCTCAGATGTATTTAGTAGCAGTTGGTGCTTTATTTTATTCTTGAAAATAGCAAAGATTGAAAGAGCGAGCTGTCCTTCTTGCTTTTGTAATAGTTGGGGATAAATTTATCTCAGAGCCCTTGGTCTAATTTTAAAAACACTGCAGGAAAACAGTTCAGACCTTTGATAAGCATTGTCTGTGTCCTCTTTACAGCAAGGTAAAAAAGAGGGGGGAAAATATTGTCCAAGAAAAAAGAGGTTAGAAAATAAGCTTCCACACTCATTTTTACTCTGAGCTTAAATAGTGTTTGCTTATGCTCTGCCCACTATGTAGTCCCACCAGATTACTCTTGAAAGAATATGATCCCCTAGTAAAACAATAACAACCTTGTCTTTGCCTTATATAGGGGCCAGCCATTCAAGGAGAAATTTCTTCGCAGTTCCTTTTCTGAGAGCAAATAAGAATGACATAGTAATAAAATGAATACTTGGAAGTGCTTTCAAACACATTTATTTCAATAATTCTTCAAGCAACTTTGATGAATTTGTTCCACATTTCAGTGAAAAGTGATTGAGAGCAGCTTTTTGAAAGATGTTTTTAGAGTTTGGAAGTAAAATGAACCAAGGAAGCAGAGTTTCATAATTGCTGTAATTACAGCAGTTCAGTAACACTGTGAGCATCAACTTTTATTGATGCTGTTATGGTTGGTCACACAGTCAGATGTTTAGACTGGATTTGGTATTTTTATTCACCTATTGCAAGGCTCTTCAAACTTGACAGCTTTAAGACTTGTGGACTTCAACTCCCAGAAATCCTCCAGTCATGTTAGCTCAGGAATTCTGGGAGTTGTAGTCCACAAATCTCAAACTTGGCAAGTTTGAAGACCCTTGACCTAATGAGTCCTTCCCCCAGAACTTGGGATGGGCAGATGTTATTTGTCCCGTCCTGGCTTGGCTTTGCTTTGCTTGCTGAGGAATTCTGGGAGTTGAAGTCCACAAGTCTTAAAGTGGCCAAGGTTGGAGACCCCTGCCCTAGAAAATACAAGAACAGCTAGGAGGTTCTTTATGTGAAACAAATCTATTTTAACTGGAATAATTACTTTAGCTGACTGAGTATAGGGTTCCCTGGATGTTTTCTTTGACTGGGTTTTTTGAAGCCGGTGTGTTTTGCTTGCAAGGATAACTTTTCTGAACATAATAAAAACACAGGTTTTTACCTAATTATACTCAAAATGCATGTTATTATCCCTTCATTGGAGAGGCGATTATGAGCAATCCCTGCCAAAAACCATAGAAAGTCATGAGATATTAAATGTTTTCCAGCCTGTACAAGTTATTAGCAATATATACAGAATTTAATATACTAGAACTAAACTGGCTTGCTAAGTACATACCAATCTCGAGGCAGTGTGTTTGTTTTGCAAGCATTTCTTAATACAAGTAGTCTTTGCCCAGCAACCATTCCAAGTTAAGACTGGCCCTTGAAGCTGTGGTAGTGACAGCATGCCCGCAATCATGTAATTGAGATCTAGGCACTTGGCAGTGTCCTGGAACCACATAGTCACCATTTGTGATGTTCCCTGCTGGCTTGCCACAAACAAAGTCAATGGAGAAACCAGCAGGAAAAGTTGAAAGTTACTTCAGTAAAGCACTTGCATCCTCCCCCACTTTGTACCAGGCATCGCTAGCTATACTCTTGCTAAGCCTCATGGGCCACTTGCCCACCTTCCCCTGCCCAGCAGCAGCCACTCCTGGCCCCACTAAGCCATTTAACAACAGCAATGGGGAGTGCAGGATTGTCGTCACTAAGCAGTGCATTCCAGTGATGTTGTGCTTTATAACGACATCACTTAGCGATGGAAATTCTGGGCCCAATTACCTTGTTCTTAACTAAGGGATAACCGTAACTCCTTTAAATGAACATCTACTATGTCTACAGGACGATTTTCAATGGTAAATCAATTCACTGAGTAAGAGTATAGAGAAGCTTGTGAAGGAAAGAGCCACTCAGAACTGATGTAGCTTATCCAAATGTAGCTTCTAGGCTACTATTCTCTTTAAATTGAAACATTCCTCACATACCTCCTGAGAATAAATTAGTAAGCATTTTTAATCCTATTTTCCACATTTGCAGACTTAAAAATATCTACTGGCATACTGAATTACATATATAGCACCACCAAATTTCTGCATTTCAAACACCTGGTACCACAAATACAATTAAAATAATCAGACGCAGGAAAAAGATGTGGTTAGACCCAGAATAAAATCCTTGTTTAAGTTAAATACTGTTAAATTATTGAACAAATTGTTTACAATATATTTAATTAATATTATTCTTCATAAACTCTTTTTTGTCATTTAAGAAAATTCACTTTCTTAGCAAGTTTTGGAGCTGTGTTCTGAACTATAGCCAAGAGTTCTGGAAAATATTTCTGGTCTTCAGATATAAAGTTCTGGGCTTTTGCTTTTGCTTTCTTAATCACAATTTTGTTCTTTAGGTGGTTTTGACTTTTCCACATATTGCTAATAGAAGATGAATCTAGTTTAAGTTTGAGTGAAAGAGATAAAATAATTGCTATTATGCAATGTGGGCTGCAAAATATAGGACCACCATTAGGTGGCAACAAGGAGATAAAAAAAACTTAAGCTATTTGTGAGCATCTAGTGAACAAGACAGATTTTTGCAGTCCATAGTAAATTGGATTCAGTATAATGCATAGTAGATTGAATTCACATAAAATCTGTATGTGTAAGTATATCTAATTGGAATAATAAAAGCATTAAAATTAAGTTTTAACTATATTTACTCATTCACACTTGGTTCAGTAATATTGAAGCCTTTAAACTGATGGTTATTTAGGCAGCAAAACATGAAAGATCACTGTATACTTTTCATTTCCCTCCAATCTCAGTTAGTGCATGTAAAAGTCAGGTTTGTATATGATTTGGAGAATGCTGTCTTATGATTAGTGACCTTCCCAACTTATATCAGTTCTGCTTATATGATATGTGGGTTTTGGCATGGCTTTTTATTTACACTATTGTAAACCAGCAAGTCGTAAAGTGCTGCATTCTGACATATTAATTGTAGCAGGTGTGCCCAACCTCCAAGCCATGGATCGGTATTGGTCTATGGCTTGTTAGGAACTGGGCTGCACAGCTGGAGGTAAGCAACAGGTGAGCAAGCAAAACCGAAATCATTCACACCCCCCCCACCATCTGT
Organism: Notechis scutatus; assembly: GCF_049901735.1. Taxonomy (NCBI): domain Eukaryota; kingdom Metazoa; phylum Chordata; class Lepidosauria; order Squamata; family Elapidae; genus Notechis; species Notechis scutatus. Next base: position 82,255,384 of record NC_142011.1, read on the forward strand.
GGAAAAATGGTCTTCCACGAAACCAGTTCCTGGTGCCAGAAAGATTGGGGAACATTGAATTGTGGCACAAAACTTTGAACTGAAGAATATCTCTCTCTCTCTCTCTCTCTCTCTCTCTCTCTCTCTCTCTCTCTCCCTCTCCTCTCTCCCTCCCTCCCTCCCTCCCTCTCTCTCTCTCTCTCTCTCTCTCTCTCTCCCTCCCTGTGTGTGTATATGTGTGCTGTGTAAAATCTATTTTTTATTCATATAAGAAGATGTTGGAAGAACACTTTGTCAGTAATTCTGTGGTATCAATACTAGTATCTTGCCTTTTGAAATCTTATATTTTTTCATAATAAAAATATTACATTTCCATTCTGTTTATTAACATTATTACTTGAAGGCTTTACAAAGAATAACTAAATTACATTGTGCTTCCTCCTTCGATTGTCTATAGCTCTTAAACTGCAAACAAAGCTGGTTTTAATGAATTTCTTGTAAGGTCATCATTAGGGTAGCCTACATTATTGCAAAGATTTGATTGTATCAAGTAGCTAATTTCTGATAATTGGTATTTTCAGAACTTGTGTTTCATATTTATATCATATTTGTAACTCAGAAGACATTGAGACTCCAATTGTCTCCTGCTTATTTGGAAATAAACTTAAATAAACTGAATTTAGGGAGTTGTTTTTTCATAAAACAATTTAGGTTTGAGTTAAACATGGACAGGCCAGTTACGTCATTCAAGTTCATAATCATGAAAACATTTTCATTCTCTTTTATTTCACTGGACTATAGTAAAGATGTGCTTAACTCATATAGAAAAATATGCTGAATTACATTAATTCTGCCTTCCTGATTCTAGGCCTCCCAGTATTCCAAAGAAACATAATTTCTTTGGCAGTTCAAAGCAAATTTTGATTGTTTTGGTTTTGAGACATTTAATCCTAAAATCAGCCTGCAGATTATTGGATAGACCATAAACCTTGAGTAATAATGTCTACTTTATGGGAAAAGATTAACAGGAGGATTTACATCTGCTAATTATTTAATAGCATTGAAGCATCGCCTGTCCATTACATTAGATTGATTTTTTTCTTTACCATAAGAAATGTTCAGTGTTTTGGAAACAGGAATATAGCAATATTGGAATGGATAAATACGTATAAAGTTGGAAAAATAAAATCACATATGTATTGCTTACTCTCCTTTTTATATGGACAACTGCTCTGATTTAATAATACTACAAATGGCTATAATTTATCAGATAGACTGTTATTATGTAACCTACCCATTACTATTAGATTGATTCTTATTGAAGGTCATTTGCTCTGTATTATTTTCTTTCATTTCTGTCCTAAAAATGTTAAATTAAGATGGTAACTCTAAAACATCTACTAAAATGTTTAAATACATTTAAGGAACATGTTTTAGTGCCACAGTCTTAATTTTTTGTCAATACAGCTTGAGAATATATTTATTCTTAAAATATATTTATTTTATATTTAATAGTAGCTATTGTCCGCAGTTTATATTTTAAAAGTGGCTGCTGTCCACCACTTATAAGAGATAAAATTGAAATTAAAACAAGTAGGAAAAATAGAAATTAAAAATAAAGAAATGCATACAATATTATTATGCTTCTCTGCAGTGAATAACAGGAACTTCTGTTTTGTTACAGGAATGTTTACCCTTGCAGAAGTTGCATCTCTGAATGACATACAGCCAACTTACAGAATTCTGAAACCATGGTGGGATGTATTTATGGATTATCTGGCAGTTGTCATGCTAATGGTTGCCATTTTTGCTGGAACCATGCAGTTGACCAAAGATCAGGTGGTTTGTTTGCCTGTGTTACAGTCTGCTGTAAGCGCAAAAATGCAACCCAGCCCCTTGGGAAGTGCCAAAGCTACAAATATGCCAGAATCCGAAATACCAGCTATTCAGGACAAAGACAAACTGGCAGCCATGACTGTATCTCTTGACACAACATCTGTGACTACGCCTGATGTACGTAGAACTGCTTATCCTCCATTACACACAACTGCTGCAAGTCAGGAAGGAAAGAAGGAGCAGAAAGATTTTCTGGGCCGTAAAACTAACTTGGATTATCAGCAATATGTTTTCATTAACCAGATGTGTTATCATGTGGCTCTTCCTTGGTATTCGAAATATTTTCCCTACCTAGCTCTTATACACACAATTATTTTAATGGTCAGTAGCAATTTTTGGTTTAAATATCCAAAAACCTGCTCAAAAATTGAGCATTTTGTCTCTATTTTAGGGAAATGCTTTGAATCCCCTTGGACTACAAAAGCACTGTCTGAAACAGCATGTGAAGACTCTGAGGAGAATAAACAGAGACTAACTGGGGCCCAGTCCCTGCCAAAGCATGTATCGACTAGTAGTGATGAAGGAAGCCCAAATGCCAGTACCCCCATGATAAACAAGACTGGTTTCAAGTTTTCAGCAGAAAAGCCAGTTATTGAAGTCCCGGGTATGACCATTTTGGACAAAAAAGATGGTGAGCAAGCCAAAGCACTCTTTGAAAAAGTACGGAAATTCCGGGCCCACGTAGAGGACAGTGATTTGATTTATAAGCTGTACGTTGTCCAAACTGTCATCAAAACTGTAAAATTCATATTTATTCTCTGCTACACAGCAAATTTTGTCAATGAAATCAGCTTTGAGCACATTTGCATGCCCAAAGTGGAACATCTGACTGGCTACCAAGAATTTGAATGCACACACAATATGGCTTACATGTTAAAAAAGTTGCTTATTAGTTATATTTCTCTCATCTGTGTCTATGGTTTTGTCTGTCTGTACACACTCTTCTGGTTGTTTCGGTTACCCTTGAAGGAGTACTCTTTTGAAAAAGTTAGAGAGGAGAGCAGTTTCAGCGATATTCCAGATGTTAAAAACGATTTTGCTTTCCTCTTGCACATGGTTGACCAGTACGATCAGCTTTACTCCAAGAGGTTTGGTGTATTTCTGTCAGAGGTCAGTGAAAATAAACTGAGGGAAATAAGTTTGAACCACGAATGGACTTTTGAAAAATTGAGGCAACACGTTTCTCGCAATGCTCAGGATAAGCAAGAATTACATCTTTTCATGCTATCGGGCGTCCCAGATGCGGTTTTTGATCTGACAGATTTAGATGTGTTAAAACTTGAGCTGATTCCTGAAGCAAAAATCCCTGCTAAAATATCCCAGATGACTAACCTTCAGGAGCTACATCTCTATCATTGCCCTGCAAAGGTGGAGCAGACAGCCTTCAGTTTTCTTCGTGACCACCTGAGATGCCTGCATGTGAAATTTACTGATGTTGCAGAGATACCAGCTTGGGTGTACTTACTTAAAAATCTCCGAGAGTTGTATTTGGTAGGCAACTTGAATTCTGAAAACAATAAAATGATAGGACTTGAATCGCTTAGAGAATTAAGGCACCTTAAGATTCTCTATGTGAAAAGCAATTTGACCAAAATTCCATCTAACATCACAGATGTAGCACCACATCTTACCAAGCTGGTCATTCACAATGATGGCACCAAGCTTTTTGTACTGAATAGCCTTAAGAAAATGATGAATGTAGCAGAATTAGAGCTGCAGAACTGTGAACTGGAACGTATTCCCCACGCCATTTTTAGTCTCACTAACTTACAGGAACTAGATCTAAAGTCGAATAGCATTCGCACAATTGAAGAAGTCATCAGCTTCCAACATTTGAAAAGACTAACTTGTCTGAAATTGTGGCACAATAAAATAGTTAACATTCCTTCTTCCATTACCCATGTTAAAAACTTGGAGTCGCTTTACCTCTCCAATAATAAACTCGAATCCTTACCTGTTGCAGTATTCAGTTTACAGAAACTCAGATGCTTGGATGTAAGCTACAACTCCATTGCGGTGATTCCTGTGGAAATAGGGTTGCTTCAAAATCTCCAGCACTTGCATATCACAGGAAATAAAGTGGAAGTTTTGCCAAAACAGCTGTTTAAGTGCTCCAAGTTGAGAACTTTGAGTTTGGGACAAAATTGCATCATCTCAATTCCAGAAAAAATTGGCCAGCTGTTGCAACTAACTAACCTAGAGCTGAAGGGGAACTGTTTAGACCGTCTACCAGCCACTTTGGGTCAGTGTCGGCTTCTCAGGAAAAGTGGACTAATTGTAGAAGATCATCTTTTTGATACATTGCCCTCAGAAGTTAAAGAAGCATTGAATCAAGATACAAGCATTCCCTTTGCTAATGGGATTTAAACAGAGCTCGAACTTGGTGACCAATATAGATCGTATTAAAGAGCACACTAATAAAAAGTTGTGTTGAGAATTTGGAACTTTTTTTTTCTTTTTGTAAGAAAGGACTGTTAAACCGGGTAGAATCTCCTTTTGGTGTTTGTAGTATTTTTTAAACATCACTTCCAACATTTTGGGAGGGCAAAGAAGAAGGGGTGGGGAATCGTTAAAACAATCTTGATTTTTTGTTTCCCTTATGTTTGTAACATGGATGCTGCCGCTTTTGAATGTTTACAAATTGCTTGCCTGCTTAATGTACATGATTAAATTGGTGACCTTTTCTTACTATAAATAATGTTAAATGGCTCTGTTCATTTTAACGTTGTGTTAAAGGCCATCATTTTCTTTACTTTATATTGGAATGATAATTCAAGCAAGTATTATTGCTATTGATCAACAAGAAAAATCTATAGATAATTCAATAGTAAGTAATTCAATATCGTTTTTATCTGCCCCGCAATATGTAAATAGAAATGTGTTTAGGAAGTTTCTCCTTAATTCCAGGTTGCTTCTCTCCTTGATTAGTTTCCATCCATTGTTTCTTGCCTTGCCTTCTGATGCTTTGGAAAATAAGTTGGCAGCCTCTTTTTTTTTGTCAGTCCTTCCAATACTGGAATACTTCTGTCATGTCACCCCATGTCCTTCTTTTCTCTAGACTGGCCGTACTGGTTCCTACCACCGTTCTTCATATGTTTTTGGCTCCAGGCCCTTAATCATCTTGGTTGCTCTTCTTTGCACTTTTTCCAAAATCTCGACATCTTTTTGTAATGTGGTAACCAAAACTGGATTCAGTATTCCGTGTTCCACGTTTTACTAAGGATTTTTAAATGATACTAATACTTCAAGTGATTTTGATTCTATGCTTCTGCTTATACAACCAAGGATTGTATTAGCTTTTTTTGGCTGCTGCTTCACACTGCTGGTTCATGTTTAAGTGATCGTCCACTAGGACTCCAAGGTCGCTCTCACAGTTACTATTTTTGGGCCAGGTTTTGCCTAATCTGTACTTGTACCTTTGTTTTTTCCTGTCTAGGTATAAAATGAAGATATTTTCTCTTGGGTAATACCCATACGATTCAGGCAGGCTTCTGAATAGAAACACATAGCATTCGACTACAAATTTTAGCTGGATTTGGGGCAAAAATTCTATTTGCTAGTTGTGTTTGAAATTTCAGGTTTATTCATGAAATGTTAAAAGAATTGTTTTTATTTACCACCTTTCAGTTTGAAAAACATACTAAAATGTCTTAATCTTTTCATGCTAAATGCTTCTTAGACTATTTAAAATAGATGTTTCTTGTTTTATGGATGTCATTTACATATGAAAAGTTTTTTTTTAAACTGCCATTTAGCTTTTATTCTAAATCAGGAAATAGAAATGACTTGTAAAAAAATTTAAAATCTAGAAAATCGTTAAAAAGCAGTGAAACAATTTGCATAATGGCTCAAGTAGACTAGTAAGGCCTGACTAGGTCAGTGGCAATAATGTTTATATTATAAATATTATAATATTTATGCTCTGCAGTGCTAGAAGCTTGTGAAATAATTTTTGCTTTATCAAATGACATAGAATGTACATCATCAAGAAGCACGCTTCGAGTATCTTTGCAAACAACGTGGAATTTCTTCAAAGCAGGTAGTTGTATATTAGTAGCCTTGCTTTCTCCTCTTTAACTCATCAGGTCAGTATGAATGAACTCAACATTCTACCCAACCACATGGAGAAAGTATTTTCAGCCAGCAGAATATGGTTGCCATAGCACTTTAGATATAAAAGCCACTTTGGCACAAGTACCAAGGGCAAAGAAACCACAGAGGTTCCTAGTTAAATGAGTTCACCTTCCATTATACTCCCTAAAATAGGTGTGTCCAACCTTGGCAACTTTAAGACTAGTAGCCCAACAAGTTGTGGGCTGGCTGGGGAATTCTGGGAGTTGAAGTCCACTGGTCTTAAAGTTGCCAAGGTTGGACACCCCTGCCGTAAAATGAATATACATGCAGTATAAATACAGCTGATTTGTCCATTTATGGCAAGAAGAACATCTGGAGCTGCAGAAGAGAAGATGCTTGGGAGAAAGTGGATCAAAAGACATTGACTTTTCTGAAATGAGAATTCCAGTCTCGTTGAGGAAGCACATCCCTTTATCAGAATAGAAGGAATCATCTGCTATAAAAGACATGTTATAAAAATAAGGAACGCCAGAGCACATGTCTGATGATCACGAGCTGGCGTTTCAATGAATAGGACCTGTGAAAGCGGGCACTGCATTTTCAGTGGCCCTCAGAAACACCTTTGCACATCTGGACCACGGCCACCATCACAAAAGGAGTGGGGAAGCCACATCAGTTCAAGAGCAGTGCTCTGATCAGCAGCAGCCAGATCAGATGAGCTCAAACTGGTCCTTCCATGCTTGGCTTGTTTACTACTTTAGTTGTTATGTAAGCTGGTCAGTTACCATATATAAATAAATAAAAGTCTCATGTGGCCCTTTAATTATTATTTGCAGCTGCCAGTTTCTTTTGCTTTGCGCTGCTCTGTTGCTATTTAAAATCAAGGACCTAGCAAGAGGCAATATCATGCCATTTGCTAAAAGTCATTCCTGACCTGCGGCAGGGCGGGGGAAACATTTCAGTAAGAGGACCAGAGGAAGAAATGTACAGTATAGAACAATTAAAATCCAGCCCCCCATTTTACAGATGAAAATGCTGGAGCCACGACCGAAGGATTCTCCTCCACAAAACACTGCAGATTTTTTTTTACATAAATCGATCCCAGATTCACACCCTGGATAAAAATCTTCCAAAAAATAGAGAGCAGCTGTAAAAGTGTAGTAGGTTAGCAAGTTAGGGCATGGCTGCTTCTGAGTCTTTTGCTGTGTTATTCTGGACTCATACTGCACTCACTGAAAATCCACAAAGAAGTAACATTAGCACTGGAAGACATGGGAAAAGTCCATTGCGCAATCAACTATGACTTGCACACAGTGGCCAGCACCTCATGAGTATTTTTCCATGATCTCAGAGTAAGCAGTTACTTGAAAGGATTTCTAAAGAAATATATGTACAACTGAACAACATTCCTTCAAGAGAAATGAAGCTGGAAGCGCCACCTAATTCCACAGAACTCTGTTTACTGTAATACATGTCATTTGAGCAGAGCCTAATCTAGAAGCATGCCCCTGTTTAGACCTCTGATAATCCTTCCCCAGTTTGCTGTACCTGCCAGTTAAACATTGATTGGCCCATTCTGAGGTGTCAAAATGCTTCCTGGAAAAAAAAAATAGACTACAGGCTTGATGTAACTTATAGGAGATTTTTTTTTTTTCAAATTTGCAAGATGACCTATTTTTGAGGAGAAGGTTTACAATGAATACTCAGCTCTTTTAAGTTTGCTTCCTTGCCTGAGCTTTGTCTTGTTGCTGCTTGTTCCAGGACAGGAAAAAAAAACTTTCACTGCAAAATAACAACATTGTTTGAAATTGTTATATAAAATTCTACATCTGCTGTCTTTACATCAGGCAAAACAGTGTGCAGTACATGGCAACAAAAGGAAACCTACATGTAGTAAAAAGAATCACTGAAATTTAAAATTTCTCATATCTCTGGCATTTAAAACAGAGTTCCCATTCTCAACCTCTTTATGATTAGTTAATGTGTCTACTACTCCAAAGAACAAGAGGGATTGCCTACAAATTCCCCACCATTCAATTTGATTTACACAAGCCATTGTGGCATACAGAGCCAATTTGGTGGTGTGGTTAAGGCAAGAAACTGGGAGACTCTATAAATTTTAGTCCTGCTTTAGACGCTAAGTCAGCTGGCTGTCCTTGAACCAGTTGCTTTCTCTGAGCCTTAGGAGGGATGCAGTGGCAAGCCACTTCCAGAGATGGTGTCAAGAAAATGTATGAACTGCTCCATATTTGCTAGGAGTCAATACTGATTTAAAGGCACCAAGCCAAACAAAACCACCTGTGATATAAGCTAAACGGGAGAGCCTTGGTTCCAAACTCAATCAGTGGATACTTTAATTCAATCTTCTATCAACCCTGCACTGTCTGATTCTAAAATACTTTGCAGTGTGGCTATTGTTATGAGTAGTTTTCTTCTTCTGTATGAGAGGAGAGAAAATTCCCTCATTTCAGTTTTCATTAGCTCTAACAGTGGAGTGTCAAACTCCCGGCTCACGGGCCAGATGCATCACGCGCTGGTGACGCCTATGCCCAGTTTAGCGAAGGAAAGTCCGAATACATCATGTGATGCTGCCCTGACGATGTGAATTTGACACCCCTCCCCTAGCTAGTTAAAGCTGGGATGTTGGTAGTTTAATAGGATATGGAGGATCACACATGCTCTACTTCTGATGCTTGAGGTCAGTGCTTGTATTCATTTATTTTATTTTATTTATCCCTTCTTTATTATTTTGACAAATAACTCAAGGCGGTGAAAATATCCAACACACCTTTTTCCTGTTTTCCCCACAACAACAACCACCCAGTGAGCCGAGTTGGTCTGAGAGAGAATGACTGGCCCAAAGTCCCCCAGTTGGCTTTCATGGCTAAGGTGGGACTTGAAACCATGGTCTCTTGCTTTTTAGCCAGGTGCCTTAACCGCTAGGCCAAACTGGCTCTTGGATGAAATCTGACATTTAGAGAATTCCGATCGATAAGACAGACAAAAACAAAATGGATGGTGGACATGGTAGTATCTGGAGGCAACAGAAGAGAAGGAACTTGGATTAAATCACAAAATACAAAAACCTGAGGGTGAAGGTTCGTTCTACAAGCTCGTAGGTAGGTTTCCGAACGTTTCATTACCAGGCTTGGTAACATCTTCAGTGGAGTTTAGGGGATGTCAGTGTCAGTGATCTTCTGTTTATAAGGGCTTCAGCTGTGGGTATGTCAAGTGAGACCCTCACTTGACCCCTGAAGACTTTCTATTCTTACAGAAGAACATTGACATTGATATCCTCTAAACTCCACTGAAAATGTTACCTAGCCTGGTAATTAAACATTCGGAAACCAACCCACAAGCTCGGAGAACTAACCTTCACCCTCATCCTTCACCCAAGCTACAGATATTCGCCACTATTGCAAATACAAAGACCCGCAAATAGATGTAGAATGTAACAAAAGAAAGCAAAGTTAGTACCGATAGTAATATGCATCTTGGGTGCAATTCCAAAAACAATTGGACACCATTTGACCATCAACATTGACAAAATCCCTATCAATCAACTGCAAAGGCAGCTTTACTTGGAACAGACAATACCTTTAACAACCATCAAACATCTGCCTATCCCAGGTTGTTGGGAAGGACTCACTAGATGGACAAAAAATGCCAAATCCAGTCTAAACATCTGTCTGACTGCAACTAACCATAATGATATAGAAATGTGTGTATGGTGTTTTTGACTGATAGCCCTAAGATGTCCTCTTGGAAACCCCATCGAAAAAGTTGCTATCAAAATGGTTTAGTCTAAAGGTAAGCAATATTTTGGTCTAATTTTGCCACTGTTAATTGTTGTAATCTGAGAGACAGTTACACGATTCACATTTGAATTCTACTTTTTGTCAAGGAGCTCAAAGCTTTCTCTGCCTCATTTTTCGGAAGTCATCTAATTAGCTTTGGATTTGCTGCAGCAAGTTTAAGGCCAGCATTGTAACCTTCACAACCCTGCTGGCTTAATGTCAAAAACAAAATAGCCTAATAGGCCTTCTCTTTGGCTGGTTCTGCCTCCTGTTTTAATAAATAAATGATTTGGTGGCAGTGGAACTGCTGCACTATGGAGAGGTATGAATTTAATATGGTTCAATTCAAAATGTTTTGCCGCATATCTAAACGCAGGTGAAGTCACACTATTTCTCCATATATTACAGCGCTGTCTTCTCTGGCAAGCTGCAATTCTCTAGGGCTTCAGACAAAGAAAGGGTTTGCAATCACTTGCAACCTAATCCTTTAAATTGAACTGATGCCAAGGATTGCGCTAGGAGGATGCATTTCCATTTTGCAGACCATATGCTCCCAACACTGAACTACAGCCCATCCCCTTAAGCCTTTCTGTGGCTATTATCTGGCTCTAATCCAGCTATCATTTAATCAACCCAATTATTATAATGCATAGTTCACCGGCCCTAATGGTGTTTTTTTTTTCCCCTCTTCCCAAACAGGAAAGAATTACTCTTATTTTTCCTGCTTCTAATGTAGAGTTAGAAGCTCAGGTATGGCAAGCAGCCCCTGGATTTAATTTCAAAAACAATTTGTAAAATTGTAAGCAATTTACTCCTTAGCTAGCAGCCTGCTCAGGAGGGAGAAGAAAGCAGGTCAGTCAAAGGGAGGGAGAATAGGCCATTCCCGCTTGGTTGCCCGGCTTTACCCAGGCCAAGCAGATTATTCCAGAGGATATCGACAGAAAAAGCAAGTGCCCAGCCCTGTTCTAATGTTGTCGATGATGTTATCCATTCAGTTGTGTCCCAAAGGTGCTTTTTCAGGAGTCAACTGGACTTCCTTGTTTTTCTTTCTTTTGAAAACGTTTCACTTCTCATCCAAGATCTTCAACTCTGACAGGATAGTGGGGAATGGAAGGATTTATATTCCTTGCAGACAGCTGGTCGTTTGCATCCTTTTAGAGCAGGGGTGTCAAACTTGATTCCATTGAGGGCTGCATCAGGGTTGTGTTTGATCTTGGGGGGGGGGGGTGTGGTCAAGGTGGGCATGGCCAGCTCAACATCACTCATGTTGGGGGCACTTGTGGTGGCCCGAGCACTCTGCCAACGGAAACAGGCTCCCGAGCTCAGTTTTTGCCTGCGACTGCCTCCTACAACCTTCTGCCAGCAAAAACAGCTCAGGAGGGCTGCCTGTAGCCCTTGCATGCGGCCTCCTGCAACTGTCTGCCAGGGAAAACGGGGCCCTCCCAAACTCCATTTTTGCTGGCAGAGGCACAGTGGGCTGGTCCTTCTCTGTTTCCACGGCAGCCCAACAGGCCAGATCTAAGCACCCCGTGGGCTGGATCCAGCCCCTAGGCCTTGAGTTTGACACCTCTGTTTTAGAGGGTCATTGAAGCACCTGGAGATTGATCTGTGTCCTCAGGGTCATCTGAGTAGTGCTCCTAGTTCCCGTAGTCTGCATTTTTCCCCTCTGGAAATCTATTCCCACTCCCACACCATTCAAAGGGTGTTCATCCCAAATTGTGTTGCTAAAAGTCTGTAGAGATTCTCAGTTATCCAGGCCATGTCCCAAAGGTGCTTTTTCAGAAGACAGCTTGGACCTTCTTGTTTTTTCTTTGAAGACACTTCTCATCCAAGAAGCTTCTTCAGCTCTGACAGGATGGTGGGGAATGGAAAGATTTATACTTCTTGCAGACAGCTGGTCATTTGCATTCTTTTCGAAGGTTGTTGAAGCACTCAGTTGTGTCTGACTCTTGGGCCAGGTCTCTCTATATCTTCTGATCTTGCACTACTTTGAGTTTTTCTATGCTCTGGCTGATGTTAGCTTTGATGGTGTCCAGCCACGGAATGGGACAATTCACCACGGCCAACTCATCGTGGCCATTTCACCACACCATTTTGCCATGGCCAATTCACAGTGGCCATTTTGATGCAGCCAACTCACCACAGAACAGTTCACCATGGCCAACATGCCACAGGACAAGTCACCATTTTTGTGAATGGAAATGATGTCAGAGAAACGGTGGAAGATAACATTTATTGCATTGTTATCCCGCATGGAATTTTGTGTGGCGAGTTGTCCCACAACGAGTTGGCCACAGTGAGCTGTCCCGTGGCGAGGTGGCCATGGTGAGATTGCTATGGTGAGTTGGCCATGGCGAGATGGCCGTGGTGAAATGAATTGTCCAAGACCCGTCCAGCCACTGTATTTTTTGCTGGCCTAGATTCCTTTTTCTGCTAACTCATCCAAGCAAAATTGCTTTCTCCAGTGAATTCCCCTGCATGACAGGCCAAAATAAGTCAGACATAGTTTTGTGATTTGCTTTCAGTAGTGTCTAGGATTAGACAATATTTGCTTGTTGGTCACCTGTGCTGTCCAAGGAATATGCAGGAACCTTCTCCAGCAGCACAGCTCAAGTGAGTCGATTTTCACCCTGTCTCAATTTTTTAAGGCACAACTTTCACAACCATGAGTAGCTATCGGGAACATGATAGAGCAGACTAACCTTGCATTTGGTTGCCAGGCTGATGTCCTTGCTTTTCCAGTTCTAATGTTTAATGAGCTTACAAATGGGGATCACCTGAGAGGGTCTGTCAGTCAGTCCGTCCATCCATCCATCCATCCATCCATCCATCCATCCATCCATCCATCCATCCATCCATCCATCCATCCATCTATCTATCTATCTATCTATCTATCTATCTATCTATCTATCTATCTATCTATCTATCTATCTATCTATCTATCTATCTATCTATATTATCTATCTTATATACTGCCCATTTCATCAAAGGATGGTCTCTTAACCTTGCGATAAAATCTGAATTGAGGTCTCAAAGCCATCTGCAGTCCTCTAGAGACTTCTCAGAAGTGTGATTGAATTGTTATTTTTTAATGCAGTGTAGGAGGAAAAGGTCTTAGGTACACAATTGGAGAACAATATTTTAATATGAAAATGGGATTAAATCAATTTTAAGTTTTGGCTTCCCACCCTATTTCCTCACCCATTATATATATTTTTGCGGGGGAGGGTGGACTAGTGCCTGGCAGGTCCTTCCAGAACCAAGATTCTGCAGAAAAAGAAAATCATACCTGATGCTAGTAAGAATTCTAACAGTTATATAATAAAAAATTATATCGCAGCATGCTTAATTTGAATGACCAGAAAAAAGCCAGGGTCTGCTGCAGCAGTTTGTTTCTCTTTGGATAATCTGCCTAATTGGAAGTTTTAGCACGACTTAATTCTAAAAGGGCAACTAATTGCTAAGCTGTTCTGTGGGGTACAATTACCATCAGTTGTGGAAAGGTGGTGCTCAGACATTAATGCATTCTCTTCGCCAGCCTTGCAGAATCCAGAGGCTGCTTTTGGAAAGTGGGGAGCCGGTTTTAATTTACCCCAAGCTTTTCTTGTACAAAATTGGGGGTTGAGATACTACTAGGTTTCTCTAGGCCAGTCTTTCCTAACCTGCACGTTGCACTTCCCAGAATTCCCAACTGGATGACAAAAGAAATGGCTTTGGCCTGGATCAAAAAAATTGACCGTTCAAAGTTACAATGGCACTGAAAAAAATGATGTAAGACTTAAGTTTTTCACACTTATGACTGTTGCAGCATCCCCCTTTGGTCTTGTGATCCAAATTCAGCTGCTGACTCATGATGGTTGCAGTGTCCCAAGGTCATGTGATCCCTCTGTGGATCTCTGTGGTGCAGTGGTTAGAGTGCAGAACTGCAACCTACAGTTTGCCAGTTCAAATCTCACTAGGCTCAAGGTTGACTCAGACTTCCATCCTTCCAAGGTGGGTAAAATGAGGACCCAAATTGTTGGGGGCAATATGCTGACTGTAAACCGCTTAGAGAGGGCTGAAAAGCACTATAAAGTGGTATATAAGTCTAAGTGCTATTGCTATCTCCTTTTGTGACCTATTGACAAGCAAAGTCAATGAGGAACCTTCACTTAACAACCGTGTTACTGAACTAAACGGCAGTGATTCACTAAACAACTGGGGCAAAGAAAATCGTAAAACAGGACAAAACTCACTTAGAAAATGTCCCACTGAGCAACATAAATTTTGGGCTCAACTGTGGTCATAAGTCAAGGACTACCTGTATTCAGTCAGATAGTGGAACGGTTAGTTATTTTGTTCAAAACAGTTCTACTGGTTGGAACAGCATCCTTAGCCTCCAAGGTGTCTCAGTTTCCATCCACCCCAATGGCTGCGCTTTATAACATAATTGGTTTCTACAGGTCAACCAGTTTCACCTGCAGCAAGTACTGTGGGATTCTTCACAAAATAGCCAGTTTCAATAGAATAGAGTAGAGTAGAGTAGAATAAGAATAGAGTAGAGTAGAGTAGAGTAGAGTAGAATAGAGTAGAATAGAATAGAATAGAATAGAATAGAATAGAATAGAATAGAATAGAATAGAATAGAATAGAATAGAATTCTTTATTGGCCAAGTGTGATTGAACACACAAGGAATTTGTCTTTGGTGCATATGCTCTCAAGGTGCATAAGAAAAAATAAAATACATTCATCAAGAATCATAAGATACAACACTTAGTGACAGTCATAGGTTACTATAAGCAATCAAATCATACATAGGTTACTAATACGCAATCAAAACATATGAGGAAAATAAAACAATGGAAATTGTAAAGATACAAGCAACATGGTTATAGTCATAAGTGGGAAGAGATAGGTAATAGGAAGGATGAGAAGAAGAATAGTAATACAGCCTTACTAAATAATTAGACAGTGTTGTGGGAATTAGTTGTTTAGCAGACTGATGGCATTTGGGGGAAAACTGTCCTTGTGTCTAGTTGTTCTGCTGTGCAGTGCTCTATAGCGCCATTTATGTATAAATATAGCGCAATTTATGTCCAGGATGTGAGGGATCTGTAGATATTTTCACAGCCCTCTTTGACTCGAGCAGTATACAGATCAATTACAATTAGCTGTAGGAAAGGGACAACTCAAGATCTCCTCCAGAAGTCATAATTTCACTCTTCCTTTCTTACCATCTCCTCCTCCTGCTCTTTTTGACTTTGTATTTTGGCAGAAAGACAAGCAGAAAAGCAATGTATAAAAGGAGTGGCCTAGCTTTTCCTGAGCAGCTGTCCTCCAAATCAGAATTCCCAGCCTTTTACTTACCGTCCAATTCAGGTGGAAACTTGTCTGCCTGTACAGAATTGGGAGGTTGCATCCAGCACTTAATAGCTGTATCCCCAGTTGGCGCCCTTTAAATGAAAGCCTAAGAAAGCAGCCATAGCATCAATTCCAATCCCCCCAGGTTGTATTTTCTAACCTTTTACAATAGAAGCACTACCCTGAATATAAAACAAGCCTGAACGTATAGGAGGATTAGAAAAGATGCATAGATAGTTGTGGGAAGTTTGGTTTTTCTGGATTGCAAATGTTGAGTCTGTCTAAATGTTGGTCTTGCAAGGTTCCTCTGGGCCTGTCTCCACAAATCCGTGCAGTACCAGTTGAAACAGGCAATTTAGACTGACAACAGTGAAAAAGTGAGTTCCATTTGAAGAACTAATATAATTTTATTTTTTATTTTATTTGTAACCTGCCTTTTATTTTTATAAATAAGGGAGCAAACATACTCCACACTTCTCCTATTTTCCTCACAACAACAACAACCCTGTGAGTTGGTTGTGGGTTGCCTGAGTGACTAGACCAAAGTCACTAAGCTTACTCTAATGCCTAAGGTGGGAATAGACCTCTCAAACTCCTGGTTTCTAGCCTGATGACTTAACCACTACACCAAACCAGCCCTCCTAGCTGGAGATATCCCCAGTGGGCTTTCTAGGAACACTCTATACCTATCATGCCCCTGTCAGAGTTTGAATCCGAGGAGGAAGACGAACAGCTGACATGGAGTGGGAGTGTGGTTCCGTTGGCTGTGGAGGAAATTGGGGAAGGGCAAAGTCCGGCTGGGCAGAGCAGGGAAGACCTAGAACAAGGGAGAGGGTGTTCAGAGGAAGACCCAGGCCCACCCCCTCTTCATTCTAGGGCATACAGGGAGGAACGGAGAAGAGAGCAATGTCGGTTGCATGGCTTAGGGGGGAGGAAAGGGCCCTGATTCCCTTCATTAGCCACACCTGAGAATGAGAGTTTGAAAGAGATGTAAGCTGAGTGCAGCATCTGCTGGGAACAAACATGAGCTTGTGTTGACTTTGGTTATCTGTGTTCCTGGCATCTTTCCAACCGTGTTGAATTACTGTAATTCCTTCACATCTGGAATTCCTTCTCTTGCCCTGCCAGACTAATTACCTCATCTTGCCTTGATTGGACTTATAGTTACAGTTTTTGTTGACCACGTTTTGGACTCGATTCTCTGCAGCCAAAGGCTGTTCCTGGGAGAGTTTTTCTCCAGCCCAGAAGATAACCAGGACAGTGAGGGCAAAGTTGGAGCTAATAAAGGGACTCCTACTGATTATCTGACCGTGTTGCCTTTGTGCCATGCTCCTGGTCATCACAATACCATTTCAGTTCTTGCATCTTAATACACTAGAAAAAAGGGACATGGTAGCTCATTGGCTAAGATGCTGAGCTTGTTGATCAGAAAGGTTGGCAGTTTGGTGGTTCGAATCCCTACCACCACGTAATGGAATGAGTTCCTGTTTCTCGGCCCAGCTTCTGCCAACTTAGTAGGTCGAAAGCATGTAAAAAATGCAAGTAGAAAAATAGGGACCCCTTTGGTGGGAAGGTAACAGCGTTCTGTGCGCCTTCGGTGTTTAGTCATGCTGGCCAGATGACCACAGAGACATCTTCGGACAGCTCTGGCTCTTCGGCTTTGTAACGGAGATGAACACTGCCCCCTAGAGCCGGAAACAACTAGCACATATGTGTGAGGGGAAACTTTACCTTACCTAAACTAGAAAAGAGCAAAGAAAATGGTGGAAGAGCTCTTGCAGTGTGAGAAAAACTTTTTATGTCTCTGTTTTAGAAAAAAGTTTTTCTTTAAAGTTTCTTTAAAAAGAGAGGCAGACATGGTAAATGTTTGTCAAATCATAGATGGTGTGGAAAATGTGGATTGGCCTTTTTGATAATACAGGTAGCCCTCGACATACAACCACAATTGAGCCCAATATTTCTATTGCTAAGTGTAAGACATTAAATGAACGTTGCTCCATTTTGCGACCTTTCTCGCCACAGTTGTTAATCACTGCAGTTGTTAAAGTGAATCTAGTTTTCCCATTGACTTTGCTTGTCAGAAGGTCGCAAAAGGTGGCCACATGACCCAGGACACTACAAACGTCATAAATGTGAGTTCAGTTCCCAAGCGTCTGAATTAGGATCAAATAACCAGGGGGATGCTGCAACAGTCGTTATGTGTGAAAAACAGTCATAAATCACTTTTTTCAGTGTGGTTGTAACTTTGGTCACTAAATGAAGTGATATAAGTCGAGGAATACCTGTATCAGAAACCAGACTCTTCCAAGGAATCAGCTGAATGATGGAAAATTTACAACCGACCAAGGAAGTGCTTCTGCATAATCAAACTGTGGTAGTAGCTACTGTTTGCTCTACCAAGAAGAGGTGAAGGTCATTTACCAAGAATGCTTTAAAGCTGGCAACTTTAAGATGTGTGGATTTCAACTCCCAGAATTCCCCAGGTGGCACTGCTTTAAAGGAATTAAATCCATTCTCCTTCAACAGTGCCTCTCTCACTATGTTAAGAAAAACGTGATTTATTATGTCCGGCTGCATGTCTCCTGGAATCTTTGTGATTCATAGCAGCCAAACACCAGGTTGTTGTTTTAATTAGTGTTGAAACTTGAATGTTCCTGTTGAATGTGGCTGCAAAAGAGGAGTAGCACAGGGCAGAACAATGCTCCAGCTTTGGTGTAGCCCAGTCCCATTGTTAAAACTCTGCACATTAGTGTCGAAGAAGGAATCTAATCGGGCTACCTTCCTCAAGCCCATTGAACGTTGTTAACAGTTTCTCAATTCTTCAGTAGAAATATTCAGTGTGAGGTTTTGAGCGGTACTGTCTAAAACAATAAACCTGTGGTTGTTATCGACTGAGAAAAAAAATAGATTGAAATAGAATAAACAAAACTTGTTTCCAGGGTGTGTGCATGAATTGCTTCTTCATAGAGCATATGCAATGTTTTTTAAAAGATGGTGCTCTTCAAAACTTTAATATGGATGTTGCTTAAAAGCAAGCAAGAATAAAGTACAGGAAATCAATTCCATATCAGTTTGAACCAGGACACCTCCTGCAGCCCTTTGCTGACCAAAACGGGGATGGCCTTCTTTCTGTAGCTTTTTGCCGGCCAAAACAGAGAGCATGGAGCCTCATGCAGCCCCCCGTGGCCCATTTTCAACCTGGATGCCAGAGGTGGTATTCAGCAGGTTCTGACCAGTTCTGGAGAACCGGTAGTGGAAAGTTTGAGTAGTTCAGAATACCACCTCTGTCTGTCCCTGCCCCATCTATTCTCTGCTTCCTGAGTCCCAGCTGATCGGCTAGGTCTTCTTTTGTTGCCCTGCACAGAAAAATGGAGCTGGAAAGCAGGTTAGAGGGGTGGGGAGGGAATGGAGATTTTACAGTATCCTTCCCCTGCCATGCCCACCAAGCCATGCCCACCAAGCCACACCATGCCCACCAAGCCATGCCCTCAGAACCGGTAGTAACATTTTTTGAATCCCGCCACTGCTGGACACCCTCCTGCAGCTCTGGCAGCCACAACAGGGCATGGGGGGGGCATGTGCAGATTTTGGTTGCCAGAGGCACCACAGGCCAGTCCTTTGCTATTTTCAGGCTGGCCCCATGGGCCAGATGTAAGGACCCCATGAGCTAGATCCATCCTGCAAGCCTTGAGTTTGACACCTCTGTTTTAAACCCAATGCTTCTAGTAGGTGATCCCCTTGAATTATGCATCTCTGGCTTAACTAAAATACAAAAAAAGGAAGCTATGGATCTCGAGAAACTTGCTGTGATGGAGAAAAGAACATGAGCCATTCCCAAGAACTGGGCCAGTCAAAGGGCTGCTCATTTCACAAGTCATAGAGAGAGTGGGACATTACAATTACGTATACATTTTCTTAACATTTGAAAAAGTGTTTAATCATCTGGTCTAAGGACAGCCAGCCAAGAGTTCCTAAGTGTTTGTGTGAGAATAATGATGTTCTCATGGTCAAAGACCGCTGCTGGTAATGTGAGATCCAATACTTTCCATGTTTGGTTACAATGTGGGTTCTCCACATTGCCATAGGCATTCACTTTTCACCTTGATTTTTTCAGGATCAAAATGTCATTCATCTCAGATATATAATACAGCCACACACACAGAGACATAGACACAGGGACACACACCCATCCACTGTTGTCTGAACACAAAAAGCTAACCTTTTGCTTATGCTCCATGTTGCGCATTGATTTTACCAAACTGCATAATTTAGTTAAATATCTTCTTTTGCTTTATGAGACTAACCTTGTTCTTCCTTGTGTATTTTGGAAAACCAAGAAAGTGAAGTAGAGGACAGAGGCCTCAAGGGAAGAGAATGAGGATTATCTTTCCAAAACTAGCAAGTGTAACTTCAACAATATGGCAAGCCTTAGCTGCTTTTAGCAAGGCCTGCCTAGATCTGCAATCACAACACACCCTTAGCTAACTCCAGCCTTTAACCTTAGTAAAGAGGACAGATTCCTCAATTAGATCAGTTACAAATCTCAAATGAATCCACTGAATGTTAAAGCGAGGGAAAGGCAACAGTGATAAGATTCATTTTGGGGGTTATGGTAACATCAAAATTTATTTGGTGTGCAGCAATTATTTTTATCCATCTGTAAACACACAGAAATCTTTGTAGCATCATTTTTCAATGGAAGAAAACATTTCTGATCTTTGCTTGCATATCTGTTTATTCAAAAACCGCCACTCCAACTTTAATTGTTCAAGCTGGTTTACACCACAGTAGGTTTAGATCGTTCCTGCTTCAAAAACCGCACCACCAGTTTAGGATCACTAACTGGATTATTGATCAAAATGGAACCAAGAGTTGCACAAAGAGGATTTGAGAACCAATGCTGTAAGTTATTACGTAATACAGGTCATCCTCATTCACTGACCACAGTTAGGAATGGCAACTCCATGACTAAATGATGCAATTGTAAAATGAAATGTCACATAACCACACCCAATTCTGGTTGGGTTTGTTTAAAACAATCCTTGTGGTTAAGTCTGATGTCACATGACCATGTCTTATGACTTTCTGCCAGTTTCCCTGTTGACTTTGGTTATTGGTTGTGAAGGCCACAAATGGCGATCATGGAACCATGAGACACAACCATCACAAATGTGTGCAAGTTCCCAAGCACCAGAATTTTAGGAATGCTGCCATAGCTACAGCCATGAGGACCTCTCGTAAATCTCCATCATCAGCACCATAGAAACTTTGAACAGTTGCTTAACAAGCAGTTGGTAAACAAGGACTATCTGTATATCCTAATTTATAACTTGTATTCCTGTACAGTTTTTCCAATGTTTTCACTGCATCCATAATACTGTATATCAGACATCCAACAGTTTCCTTTTTTTAAAATCTCTTCTAGTATACAGGATGTGAGAGCCATTTGGTCTAGTGGTTAAAGGCATCAGACAAGAAATCTAAAGACCATATGTTCTAGACTGGGTCGATCTGGGTTATTTTATGCTAATGGTCCAATGCTGCTACAAACGTTTTAGAAATGGCCTGTTTTTCACCCTTTAAACTGCACAACCTCATTAAAGTCCCTCCTCTAGGCTAGTTTGTCTTGCGAGTTCGTACTCAATGGACAAATGAAATTTGTTGCCTGAAATATTCTTATCTCCTAGTAGAAATTGTCAGTTTTAATGAGCATGGAATCTTCTTTCAACATCTGCCATAGAACCAAACCAAAAAAAGCAACACATTATACTTAAAATGAACAAAGTCAACTGTTATTCTTGAGGTGCCATGACACTACTGTTCTCATTTTGAGAATCTTATCTTTCTTCCCACCAGGATTTCGATTTTGGCCATAGAGCGCTCATATTTATACCTACCCATTTGCATTAGTTGTGATTCTTCTCATATGGATAGGTTTCCACAGAACTATTGTCATGGAAACCTACTTCTTTCTTGACAAATTGGATGCCATGTATCAGAGGATATGAGTTCTCCTGGACAAGCACTACTTCTGCCCAGGTAAGCATTAATCCAAGTCTACCATTGCAAGTGGGTATATTAATGTTTACCTCCCATCCTTTAGCTGTACTCAACTAGTCCATGTTTTTTTAACCATTTGTTTAGGGATCGTTCGATGTTACAACTGCACTGAAAAAAAGTTACTTATGACTGACCGGTCCTTACACTTACAACAGAAGCAGCATCCCCGATCAAAATTTGGATGTTTGGCAACTGGCATATATTGCAATGATTGCCATGTCCCAGGGTCATATGATCACCACGTGCGTCCTTTCCAGGCTTCTGGCAAGCAAAGTCAATGGGGAAAAGCCAGATTCACTTAACTGCAGGGGTGAGATTCTACCGGTTCGGCCTGGTTCTATAGAACCGGTAGCTCCGAAGAGCAGCTGACACCAAACCAGTTCGCTGTGACGATTGTCTGATCTTCTGTTTGGCCCACCCGCCTGCCTGGGCTCTAAGCTGTCCTAACCCTAACCCTGCTTTTTCCTCCTCAGCTGCTTTGCGCGGCACAGCTGAGTGCCGCTCATCCGCTGGAGAAGGTGAATGCTTGCCGGAGACAGTAATTTGTAAATAGTGCACACGCATGCGGAGTGCATGCTCACCGAACCAGTTGTTATGCCGGTAGGATCCCGCCCCTGCTTAATTGTACATTCTCTGCTTAACAAACACGGCAAAAAAAGGCTATAGGAAGGGATGTGACTCACTTAACAACCAGCTTACTTAACAGAAATTCTGGATCCAATGATCTTAAGTCAAGGACGATCTGTTCATAATCGGATAGTATAAGTAGTGCACATCTTCCTTCAGAAAAAAAACTTCAAAATAGTTGAAGTTGAAGTGAGACTGGGGCTGGAAAAAGAACATGGAGAGAATCTTGGTGCCTTGGTGCCACCAACTCTCCATCCAAGTCCCCAAACCTGAAGTAATAGTCTGGTCTAAATATACACGTATTCCATTCTACTGTATAGCACCCCAAAATCCAGATTGGATTGCTTTGTCTTAAAGATAGCAGAAACTAGGGTGCTTTTTTAAAAAAATGCTACTGTTTTCAAGACATTTTGATTCTCATTGAATAAACTGTATGTGGAATCGTTTGTTCTCGATGAGGATGCTTTATGAAGCATTTCTTTCAATATCTTATTTTTATATTTGTTTTAGAAATGTTAAAAAAAATACTGCTTTTCAAAATATTTAAAAGAGTAAAATAATGCAGACTAAAATTAACTGATAAGTTTATAGTAAGAGGAGAACTTTAGGAGAATTAAAATAAAGGAGCTAGATAGAGGGTTGTTTTTTTTTAAAAAAAAAAACTATTTCCATTTGTGTCCAATTCTCAGAGGCTGCCTCTTGATCATTTCCAATTCACTTTAACATGGGGCTTCCTTTGAAGACCACCCCGAAACTTCAACTGGACCATAATGCAGCAGTGTGCACAGTACTGGAGCCTCCTAAATTTGCCCATGTAACACCTTTATTGTGTGAGCTGCACTGGCTTCCAGTTTCTTTCTGGGTGCAATTTAAGTTGTGGGTTATCACCTTTAAAGCCCTACATGGCACAGGGCCAGGCTATCTGCACAACTAGCTTTCCCTAAGGATACAGTATTTATTTACCCATCCCACAGGACAGACAGAGTGGCCATGCTCCTAATCCGTTCTCCTAAATATTGCCATCTAATGGAAATGGGTGGGATTCAAATTTTTTAACAATCGGTTCTGTGGGCATGGCTAGGTGGGGCTCATTTTTTTGCAGCAAACACCCCCCCATTTTTTTGCCTCCTGGGCCTCAGGGAAGCCTCCTGGGGCGTTTCTGCTCCCAGGAAGCTTCCCTGGGGTCCATGAAGGCAATTTTGCAATGACGGGGGGGGGGTATCTCCCCCCATTCCCCGTGCCCCTTTTTGCCTCCTGGGCCTCAGGGAAGCCTCCTGGGTGAAGCAGTAAGACAGCGAGGGGGATCCCGGCACAGCTGATCATCGGAACAGCTGGTCATTGGGAGGGGAAAAAAATACCTTAAGGAGTGACTGGGCGGGGGAGAACACAGTCAGCGATGTCGGGCCTGCGCACGATGTCACGCATGCGTGATAAGGACTGACTGGGCGGGAAGGAGCGGGGCCAGCCAGGGGCACAATTTGCCGATTCTCCGAACTGCGCAGAATCATAACCGGTTCTATAGAACCGGTTTGAAGCGGTAGAATCCCACCCCTGAATGGAAGCCAAGAAGTGTGTGCCTTTTCTGTGGCAGCCCCTGCCCTGTGAAACACTGTGCCTCAGATGTTCAGCAGGCCTTCATCCTTTTAGCCATCCTTAAGGCTTTGAAGACCTGGCTTTTCCCTCAAACATTTATAAGTTTGACTTGGTCCCAGATCTTTATTGCCTTTAATGTTTTAATCTGTTTAGTTTTATAGTTTTAATATGATTTTATATATTGTTTTAACTTGCGATTGGGAGCCTCCCAGAATTGGTTGGAAAATGGACGACTACACAAAGCTTTTAGACAGACAGATAAACAGATAGACAGACAGATAATAAAGTCTCTGCAATTTTCCTGGCAAGATTTTTCAGAAGTGGTTTGCCATTACCTCTTTCCTAGGGCTGAGAGAAAGTGACTGGACTGAAATCACTCAGCTGGCTTTTTAGACTAGAACTCACAATCACTCAGTTTCCAGCCTGATGCCTTAATCCTAAACTAGTTCTCTAGTTGCCAATTTCCTATAAATGACACACCAAAATCTGAACCTGGGCCACGATTTCATCAAACAGTTTCAATGCTACTTAAACCAACGGCCTTAGTGATGCAATGATTGAAAAAAAGCAAAATATTATTCTCTTCTTTACAAAAGATTGTTTGCAGCCAAAAGCTATGGCTTTTTCACTGTAACTTAGAAGTAAGCTTCAATGAGCACACGGGGGCACAATTTATTGGTAAGCTGAGCACAAGATTGTACTGTTTAACCTAATAAAATTTTGCTTTTGTAAGAACCAAAGCAAGCATTTTGGCTGAGTCCCTTGTGGTTTACATTCTTTCTCCTGTTGGCATTCTTTCTCCTAATACTGTTGTGTATTCTGGGTTGTGTATGTGTGTGTTTTGGTCTTTTTAACTTTTTTTTCTTCTCTGCTTTTTGCATCTGAGGTCCTCTGGGGAGACAAAAAGGTAGACAGTATTGTTTTTTCAAACTGCTTCTTACGCACACAAACTCCCTAATACTTCCTTAAGCTAAAATAATATTTTCTCACTGTTTCGTTTGTCTCTCGGGCCATCCACCTGCAATCCTCTCTATCCGACCACAAAAACTGTTTCTTGTCACTTACTTCCCACAACTTTCTGCTTATCTAAGAGCGCAACACTAAATATCAAAGCCTGCAGATGTCCTTGCCACACTGCACTGTTGCTGGGGTGAAATGGAACCGGTTCTTCTTCTGCAAGGTGCATCATGCGCTAATGTGTTCTATGCAGCTAGTTTTCCCACTGCTGAGCAACTTCTAAATTGCTGGTAATCACACTTCTGCATTCCAAGTGGACAGCTTGTTCTTTATGGTGACCTGCATAGCCTTGGATTAAAACATAAACCTGTGTCTTTGCATGCCGTATCCCACAATCTCTTTCCTCATAGTTAACAGCACAGAATACTGCTGGCAATAACAACATGTAAGAACTGTACAGTGCTTTCAAGTCCACGAAGCACTTTATTCTCAATTCTTTTAACTCTTAACAACAATTCTGAAGGCATGCAAATATTATCATGCCCTAGATTTCAAAGAAGAAAACCAAACCTGAGAAACAAACATACATGCAAATACAGAAATAAGGATATGCTAAGGATATTTCTAATAAAGCACCAGGAACAAAAATAAAGAGCAATCTTATCATCAGTCCCTACATTTTAGCTGCATTATATGGAAGAATCTGAAATAGCCAGTGGTGGGATTCAACCGGTTTGCACCACTTTGGCCAAACTGGTTGTTAAATTGCTGGCTGACCCCTCCCCTCCCCCACTCCTTCCAGGAATCCTCACGTGTCCCATTTTGGCTTTTTCTTGTCACTTACTTCCCATAACTTTCTGCTTATCTAAGGGAGTGCAGGGAGACCCACTAGGCCCAAAATGGGTTGACGGGGTGGGGTGCAGCGTGCCCCCCCCCATGCCCCATTTTTGTTCCCAGGAGGCTGCAGGGAGGCCTACTAGGCCAACAATGGGTTGGGAGGGGTGGCATGCTCTCCCCCGCGGCCCATTTTTGCTCCCAGGGGGTGCAGGAGGCTGAGTGCTGCCTGTCACATCCCCTGGCCACACCCACCATTGGCCACACCCACCCAGACAGTCATTAGGGTAGAGTACTGGTTGTTAAATTATTTGAATCCCACCACTGGAAATAGCCAGCTCAACCATTTTAGTAGTAATAAAGACAACCTAAAATACATACAATTAAAAAAATAACACATACTGTTGAAAGAACAATATAGTTTACTAGAGTAAAGCAGATTTTTTTAAAAAAAGACATTTAAAACGCACTTACATATTTAGTTGTAAGATTTATAAATCAACCCACCAGTTTGATTCTGGGCAGCGTAAAGCTTAAAAACAATAACACAACCCAAAGCATGGTAAATATAACCACGTGGGGGGGAGCTGAATACTAACAGATATTGCAAATTAGCAAATGTACAGAAAGAAGAGAGACATAAATCTATAGGTTTTTTTTTTAAATTATTATTTCTTTTTATCCTAATTTTAATTTTTAGATATTTAACTGTTTGTTAAATTTGCTTCATCTATTTTTAATTTGCCTTTTATAAATGTGTGCGCGCACATGCATATAGGTAAAATAATAGATAAAAGGAAATAAAAAATAGAGGAATATTTTATATGTATAGCATGCATACACCCCTACCCCCCAAACATATGCATGCACATTAAGTAGCAATACAGTGGAGACATTTTTATAATACTCTCTGTGTAGACCAGAGTTGTCAAACTCGCAGTCCGCAGGCTGCATGCATCATGGACTGGCCACACCCACACCCAGTTTTTTCTCCCCAGAAGGGGGAAAAAGTCCTGATACATCACGTGACAACACCGTGATGACATGAGTTTGACACCCCTGGTGTAGACTATTCCCATCACGACACTCTGGTTTGTGCAGAACAAGGTAGAGAGAAAAAAATCTTACAGCAGATTAAAAACCACAGCAGTGAGTACATGCCAACCAAGGTATGATAGATTGTATGATAGAATAATAATAATAAAAAGACTTTAACTGCTATGTGGAAAGCAAAGAGACAAGATGCTGTGTGTCCTCCTTGGAGAAGCGTGTCCCTGAACTTCCATGAAAACACAAAGCGCAACTATGCCTTTTCTCTGCTGCCATCTAACTGTTGTCATGCCCTTTGGTCACAGCATGAAAACAGACTCTGGCTGTTCCTTAAAATGAGACAGCTGATTTCACTGTGAGGCTGAGACTCTTAGGCTCAAATCAAATCTTTTCTGCTTGGTGTGTTAAAAATTCAGAAAATGCCTATCTTAACCCAGTTGGTGTGTCACTCCTATTACCCCTACAGGACAAAAGAGGAAGAATTCATAAAAAGGAGTACATTTAATTACATATTATTTAATAAGTAAATACATAATTGCAAATATTTTTTTCAAAATGACCATTTGAGGCAGCTCCAGCTCACACGAGGCCTGGAAACTTCACAGAACGTTCTCATGTTGTCTTGTAGCTTCCCAAAAAAAGCAGGAAAGTATCCTTTGCACACTTTTTGGAAGCTCTGCAGGCGAGAGCAGGGCTCTCTCACGTGACTTCCAGAGGATTTGAAGGTCTGGTGACATGACATGGTTTGCCACCTGTGAAATGCACGTTCATAGGTTTGCCTTCAAGGCCTTGGGAGAGTAGAGGTTTGGGCTGTGAGACCTGATTGTAACAGAACATTTGAAGAGCTGGTGAACTTAGAATTAAATCTCTCTTCAGCCATGAAGCTAACTGAATAGACACCATCTTTTCACTAAATTTACTTCCCAAGGCTACTGATGGAATAAAAAGGAACATGGACTTTTCCTTAAGTATCACACGTATTTCATCCATCCTGGCTCCTGGAGCACCAAATGAGCTCTTGAGGACAGAAAAACCCTTCCCTGCCTATTAGATCTGTTTTATTGCTTCAGGAAGTAGGGTGGCAAAATACTTTTACATCAGCTATATTACAGCTACTTTTTCTGGCTTGTTTCTGACACTCTCTATGACTACTTTATGGCAGCAAAGAGATACAGGAAGTAGTCCTCAATTTAGCAACCACTTGTTGAACGACCATTCCAAGTTACAACACGGAACGTGTGGTACTTATGACCAGTCTTTGAAGAACCAGCTGTTCCAGCAGCCCTGGGGTCACTTGACCTTGATTTGGGTGATTGGCAATGGGCTTGCACTTACAGCATCCCACAGTCACTGTTGGGGGCAATATGGTGACTCTGTAAACTGTTTAGAGAGTGCTCTAAAGCATGTAAAGCTATAATCTAAATGCTATAACTATTGTTATCACCATTTGCAGCCTTGTTTGCAAGTCGCTCCTGAGTCATTTGCATTCTCGCTAACCAGGCAACAGCAACTTACCTACCGGCTGGTGTGCTTGCAAATCACCCGGAATCCATTTAATGATGGAAATGGGGAGTGTTGGAATTGCTGTCACTAAACGATGTGGTCATATGACACCATACTTTATGACTGTATCACTTAGTGACTGAAATTATATTCCTAATCATCTTAGTTAAGAGAAGAGTATCGTTACAGAATGTATCAAGGCTTTGTTGCTCTTTGGTGGTTATTCCAAGTTTTGCTGGTGCTTAGTTATATTCCATTATTATTATTTCAATGATATATGCAAGATCAACATGCATCTCCACACTTTGGTAATTAATTATAACAAATTTACTTGCATAAATACAGTACGGCATTAAAAAGCAAGGTGCTAAAATCCAGTTAAAAGCCAGAATGCTATCTCCAAAAACTTGGTGAAAGGATAGGCCATATATAGAAATAAGAATCAGCTATCCATAATTCTGGCCCCTTGTCTAATTTATGAAATACGTCCCACCCTTTCTTCCAATTAATAGTTTGAATGGAAACCCCAGTTTCCCACTTCAGGATTCCAGTGTTCAGTGTTTTTCTCCTTTCCTGCTATTTTAACATCAAACTTAAACAAGAATTCTGGATAATTGAAAAGCTGGCTGAAAACATTATGACATTTTGGTTGATCCTATTAAAAGCACTGCATAACTGGATGTATTAAAACTAGAAACTTAGAAGAACATTAAAAAAAGATAACACAAAAAACTTGCTTTTTTAAAAATAAAATTTATAAAAAATATATATATATATAAAAAACTTGCTTTAACAGGTTTGCGCAATGCCTTTGGACATGGAAAAAAGGATTAGAGGATGTGGCAGAATAGCTTAGGAAAAAGGAATGTCATGGCAAAGTAGAATTGGGAGGAGAATTGGGGAAATAAACATTTTCCAAAAGCTCTCACAAATTATATTTGCATGAATAGCTTGATCTAATTTTTTTGAGGGAAAAACCCCATGTTTTTTTCATGTTTCATCCTAAAAGTTATTGTACTTTGACCCAAAATAATACAAATTCCAGCAGTTTATATATTTCTAACCTTAAGTGACAGCAACTGATTGACCTTGCCTGAATCTGGAATTTAAATAGATTTGAGCTGGTTAATGCTTACCTAGACAGGGAAGTTGAAAAACATCCATGAACAAATCAATCCCATTGTATTTCCAGGAAAAGTGCAAATGTTCATTTGTTACAAGAATCATATTCACTTAAGAGAAAACTTTATTTTTAACATTAGCTGAAATAATTGACTGGTATTTTATTAACAGAAGGAAAGATAAATACCCCTTCAAGATTATTATATAAACTATAAAATCAGCCTACACCATAGAAGATTGTATGCTCCTTTTATTGTTTACATTTCATCAGTAATTTATAAAAAGCAACAGAAGAGTGAGTTTTTGATCTATTGTTCTGCTTAGTGGCCATCACAGTTACTTGAATGTATTCCTTTAAGTGATCGGTTTTTATGATATTGTATTTTGAATTGTGTCTTGCCAGATCCTGGATAGATTGAGTGACTTATAAATACTGTTCAATAAACAAATAACCAGGACCCACCAAAGTAGGAACAAAAAGCCCCTTTCCCCAGGAATGGTTACATCTTTACATGCATGAGTGTGAGATGGGCAGCTACAGTATACACATATGATGAATGCATAAAAGTGATTTATGCTCAGTTTTAAGACTTAAGATCTTTGTGACTGTCCCTCCTGCACTGCTTCAGAATCCCACCTGGGACACCTGTACAAGTGATTGAACACCACTGGAGTAATCTCTCAAATTTGGGTGGAATATGAGATGCATAAGGATATTTCTAGACATTTAATTTTTAAAAAAATCAATCAATTCTCTTACCGAGTTTTAAGACAACTGTCTTTTTTTTTTTTTTACTGGAGGACACTGGCCCCCATTAAAAATGAAATTCTGTTGTCTGGTCTCAAGAGAAAGTATATATCTACCCAAACACATACATAACATACACAATACATGCTATATACATACATATATACCTGCACACACACACACACACACACATACACATATTAATCACTGTCTAGAATAGAATAGAATAGAATAGAATAGAATAGAATAGAATAGAATAGAATAGAATAGAATAGAATACTTTATTGGCCAAGTGTGATTGGACATACAAGGAATTTGTCTTGGTGTAAATACTCTCAGTATACATAAAGAAAAGGTACATTAGTTAAGAATCAAGAATCATAATGTACAACACTTAATGATAGTCATAGGGTACAATCAACAATCAAATCATACTAGGAAACAGTCAATATAAATCGTAAGGATACAAGCGACAAAGTTATAGTCCTACAATCACAAATGGGAAGGGATGGATGATAAGGAGTGATGAGAAGATTAACAGTAATAGTAGTGCAGACTTTGTAATAGTTGAACAGGGTTGAGGGAATTATTTGTTTAGCAGAGTGATGGCTTTCGGGAAAAAACTGTTCTTGTGTCTAGTTGTTCTGGTGTGCTCTATAGTGTTTTGAGGGAAGGAGTTGAAACAGTTTATGTCCGGGATGTGAGGGGTCTGTAAATATTTTCACAGCCCTCTTTTTGACTTGTGCAGTATACAGGTCTTCAATTGAAGGCAGGTGGGTAGTAATAGTTTTTTCTGCAGTCCTAATTATCCTCTGAAGTCTGTGTCTGTCCTGTTGGGTTGCAGAACCAAACCAGACAGTTATAGAGGTGCAGATAATAGACTCAATAATTCCTCTGTAGAACTGTATCAGCAGCTCCTTGGGCAGTTTGAGCTTTCTGAGTTGGTGCAGAAAGAACATTCTTTGTTGTGCTTTTTTGATGATGTTTTTGATGTTAGATGTCCATTTTAGGTCATGTGATATAGTAGAACCTAGAAATTTGAAGGTCTCTACTGTTGATACTGTGTTGTCTAGTATTGTAAGAGGTGGTAGTATGGGAGGGTTTCTTCTAAAGTCTACCACCATTTCTACGGTTTTGAGTGTGTTCAGTTCCAGATTGTTCCGGTTCCATCACGAGGCAGGTTGTATAACCTCCTGTCTGTGTGCAGATTCATCATTGTCTCGAATGAGACCAATCACTGTTGTGTCATCAGCAAACTTCAGTATTTTAACAGATGGATCGTTTGAGATGCATTCATTGGTATATAGGGAGAAGTGGAGATAGCACACAGCCTTGGGGGGCCCTTTGCTGATTGTACAGGTATCGGATGTGATTCCGCCCAGCTTCACCTTGCTGCTTCCTGTCTGTTAGGAAGCTTATGATCCACTTACAAGTGTGTTCAGGTACCGCTAGTTGGTTTAATTTACTTAGAAGAATGTCTGGAATGATGGTATTGAATGCTGAACTGAAGTCTACAAAGAGGACCCTTGCATAGGTATTTGGAGATTCAAGGTGTTGTAGGATGTAATGCAGAGCCATGTTAACAGCATCATCTGTTGATCTATTTGCTCGGTATGCAAACTGCATGGGATCTAACAGCGGATCGTGATGGTTTTCAGGTGGGACAGCACAAGCATTTCAAAGATTTTCATAACTACAGATGTTAGAGGAACTGGTCTGTAGTCATTCAGTTCCTTGATGGAGAGCTTCTTTGGCACTGGGATGATGGTAGAAGCAGGAAGGAACATAGCACATCCGTAGTGGTCTATTTTGAATAGGTAGTAGAAAGAGTTCACAACTGGGAGTTTTTTATGAGAGAGTTCAAACAGGTCTCACCCTTGCCATCCTGACCTGTAATTTTCCCTACGCAAAAAAAAG
Organism: Notechis scutatus; assembly: GCF_049901735.1. NCBI lineage: Eukaryota > Metazoa > Chordata > Lepidosauria > Squamata > Elapidae > Notechis > Notechis scutatus. The sequence goes on from NC_142011.1 coordinate 82,286,882, forward strand.
GCATATTGCACAATGTCTCCTCATTGTCCACAGTTCCGATACCAGGAGTAGTCTTAACTGCATAGGCATGCGTATAAATATCAGACCACTAGGGGGCGATAAAGAAAGCTGTTCTTACTCTTCCCCCCACCTCCCGGCCAATCTTCCCGCAGGGGGGGGGGGGGGGGGGTTGGGGGGTTTGTTTTTTATCTTTCTTTTGTTTGTTTTTTTGGTTTTACTAATATACATAAAAAAAAAACAAAAAAATGGGGGGAAAAAAAAAAATAGCTGCTGTTATCTGTACAGAGTCTATTGAAACCTCGCGCTCGCGCTTCCCCTTTATCTCTCTCTCTCACCTTTCACCGGCTCTATGCTCAAAGGGGGTGGTGGTGGTGGTGTGACGTAGCCAATAAGCGTGCTCAGAAGCCGCGCGTGCCGCGCCGTGCTCCTTGTACGTCGCTGGAACGGAAGCTACGTCACAGGGAGCTTGCGACCGCCGCACGGAGAGCGACGCCGCTTCTTAACCGCGCCTAGAAACCCCCCACCCCCTCGAGGGCCGTCGCCGCCATGGATTACGGGGAAGGTGAGACTGGGATTTGCCGTTGCGCCCGTGAAGCGGCTTGGCCTCAAAATGGCGGCGGGAGCAACAGTAACCCCGGCGGGAAACGAGCGTGCCGGCCTAGGTGGGGTGGGGTCAGTGGTGGTGGGCCTTTTCCCTCAGCCAGAGGCGCGCCATGTTAATTCCCGAAATGTTCGGCGTGGGTGTCGACACAAAAGGCCCAGGGGAGCCTGAGGAGGCCGCGCTCCTCACAGTCCCCGCCCTTCCCCGTGGCCTAGTATACCCGGCCGGCTTTAATCCCAATCCGAATAATAGTCCCGCCTGAAGTCATTATTCATATGGGGAGTTGTGAGTGGGGGAGGGGGGAGGGGAAACAACAACCCGGGCATGGCTTTCTGGAATGGCGTAGTAACTGATGGCGACGAAGAAAGGCCCTCGTATGAACGTCCGAACCGATTCACCGGCCAAGGGACCGTTACGTTTTTAAGCTCGGGCCACATCTGGGTGGCGTCGGAATTTACGTTACGCCACATTTACGTTACGCCACATCTGGGTGGCGTCGGAATTGCGAACAGATGCAAGAAAGAGAGAGGGTTTCCTACGGCAGATCTCCGGGCGGAGGGGGCGGGGCGTATTTCTGCCTGTCATCCCCGTGATCCTTGCACTTTTAAGGAAAAGCTGGTCCTTCGCACGTGGGGAGGCATCGGAGCGAGGAGAAGCCCTCCTGGAAGGGCCCCGTTAGACGAACGAAGGGGAAGGTTTGCTTTTTCTCGCCTGCGAATGGTACTCGACTTTGTTCCTGCTTTTTCCCCCACTGTTTCCAGGCAGTTTTTTTAAAAAAAAATTATTTCAGGCAATTTATATTTTCTTAAATAAATAATAAAATTAAATTTATATATGGGGTTCAGTGACTCAGGGCTGCTTACAAAGATCAAAACTCTATAAAAAAAAAAAAAAAAAGCAGTACAGGCAGTCCTCAACTTAACGACCACGGTTGAGCCCAGAATGTATCTTGTTAAGTGAGACATTTGTTCAGTGAGTTTTTGCCCCACTTTGTGACCCGTCCCACCACATTTGTTCAGGGAATTGCTGCAGTTCTTAAATCAAGAATGCAATTTTTTAAGTGAATTTGGTTTCCACACTGGCTTTGCTTATCAGAAAGGGGAATGGCATGACTCCGGGACTCGCAAACTGTCATAAATGTTTTTTTTTAAGCCACTAACATTTGTATTGAGTTAGTCTTATAAAATACAAAATACAAAGTAAATAGAAAAGCAGTGGGGTGGGGGAAGAGGAAAGAAAAGTGAGGAAAAATAGAAAAAAAAGAAGCATTGACTTCCGACTCTCTCTGTTACAGTAAAATAACCCAAAACTCTGATTTTGGGCTTTATCGATTAGACTGCTAGATCTTTATAGAAATGGCTTGTTCATATTATTATGAAAAAGCAAAAAGTTGTGATTTGATGATAATGTCATAAATGTGGGTCAGTTGTCAAGCATCCAAATGCAAGTCACGAGACCATGAGGATGCAGCAATGGTCATAAATGTGAAAAATGGTCATAAGTCACTTTTTCCAGTGCATATCAGTGAAAATAGTCATAAGCAATAGTAATAGTCATAAGTTACTATAAGCAGTCAAATCATACATAGGTTACTAACACGCAATCAAAACATACTAGGAAAACAAAACTATAAATTGTAAAAATACAAACAACACAGTTATAGTCATAAGTGGGAAGAGCTAGGTAATAGGAAGGATGAGAAGAACAGTAATTATTAATAGTAATAATAATATAATTAATAGTAATAATAATCTATCAGCGTAAATTTTGGCCATGTAAGTGGCAGATGATGGATGAAACAGCAGATAAGATGGAAAGATGGGATTTTTGGAAGAACTGTTGATAGATACCAGTGGCAAATAGAAATGAATGATATTTGTACACTCTCACCAGTCCTGACTATAATTATATAATTATAATTTCTTAAAGATCAGAGCTTAGCAATCAATCAAAGTTATGACAGACTTCTCCCTCCAAAAATATTTATGAACTGGTTCTGGCGTTCCAATAGTGGCACATCTCATCCCTGAAATCATGTGGCTGCATTTCGGGTGCTTGGCAACAAACTTGCCTTTACTGCTGGTTGCCATATTCTGCTATCATGAGATTTATTTTTTTGCTGGAAACCAACTTTTTTAGCCAGTTTCTGGCAAAAAATGCACATAAGAATGCATTGACTCACTTAATGGTTGTTGCATTCACTTTACAACTGCTGCTGAGAAGGTCATAAAATGGAGTTAGTCCTGTGGGTGCTTTGATTTACAATCATCTTACGACAGATTGACTTGCACTACAGTTGTAAGCTGAGTACTACCTATAATGACTGCATTCTTGTGCTCAATATATTTGAAAATAATTTCTGTAAGGATTGTTAGTTACATAGTGTAACTATTGATTTTGGAAAAGGGTATTGTAGATATAATTTGCTAACTCAGTCGCACTTTATATAGGATGGTCAAATGAATATATAATCATTCTGAATAAAAATGTAAAATAAATAATGAGATTAAAACATTTCACTGATATTTTAGTAATTGAGTAGTTTCATGGAAGCAGTAGGATACTTTTATAGAAGTTGATAGTTGATCTCAGATTTTAATTTATTTTTGAAACAAATACATATGGAATGTCTGACCTTCATTTGCTCAGCCCCATCTCTTCTAGCTGCTTTTCTGCAAATTAGCCTACTTAGTTGAACTGGAAGCAGAGGATAGAGAATTTTCTTTGTGTAATTGAATTTGGGTGATCTTGCTATAAAAGTCTTGATGATATCTTATTATAAACTGTTCTTGAGACTGGAATTCAGGTAGGCCTTAACTTACAACCATTTATTTAATGACCAAGGTTGTTATGGCACTGAAACATGTTATTTATAAACAGTCCTCGCACTTATATCCCAGCATCCCCATAGTCATGATGAACATTTAGCTGTTTGGCAACTGGCACATACTTCTGAGGGTGACAGGGTCCTGGGAGCATCTGATCAGCATTTGTGACATTCCCAGAGGGATTCTCATATGCAAAATCAATGGGGAAAGCTGAACTCACTTAATGACCACGAGTCCTTTAACAAACGTGGTTCACTTAACAATAGTAGCAATTGTTTGTAAAATGGGGTGCAATTTACTTAACAACCACATTGCTTAGCAACAGGCTTAGCAACAGAAACTGGTCCCAATTGTTGTAAATTGGGGAGTGCATAATTTACTAATCTACAAAAGTTCAGTAATCTTAATCTTTGTTTTTTTTAAGAAATGGATCGTGACTATGGGCATGGTGCCTATAGTGGCCCAAGAGCTATGGACTCTTATATGAATCAGTCATATGGAATGGAAAGCCATGGAGGTGGCGGAGGAGGAGGAGGAGGAGGTGGAGGAGGAGGTGGAGGAGGCACTGCCAGGTAAAATACTGAATCATTTGCTTTGTATGTCAAAGATAATACAAATATATTCTGAAGTATACCTCTATCAAATTTAAGTGTTCCTTGAGCATATTGCAGGGCATGGTGCATTATTATGCAGAGGTGTAATGTGTAGTCTTTTTAAAATAAATATTTTATATGAAATATAATGCTGCAATACATGTTTTATCACAGATCTCTTTAAATATTTCAGCAATTAAATATTAGAACAGAATCTAGAGCTGAAATGCTCTTAATTGGATCAGAACTGCTGCTTTTGTTTTCCCCTTCTGTTTGAAAGGAACACTTAAATTTAATTTGAATAGTAATATATTTTGCAAGAATATTCATTGGTAGACAGTTTTTCATGTCCAGATTATTTTATTGGCAGGTACTAATTACACTAAAACACACTTGTGCAGTGTTTTAAAATTGTTTCTAGCACTGTAATAGTATTTCTGACAGTTTGATTTTTCACTGTGCCTGCAGTTGATGTCTACTAACATCAGATCATGATTTAATTCTAAATTTGGCTTTCCTGTAAGAACTCTGCATTTTAAACAAAATAACTGAATGATACATTAAACCTGGTTGCAGTCTCATTTGCATATCCTAATTCTTCAGTGACAGCAAGAAGAACATGGTTAACAATTTCGATTTCTCCATTTTTTTGTGGCATTGATAAGGAATTGGGAAATTAGCTGTATAAATACACAGTGCTTTTCAACAATTAATATAACTAACACTGTTGTAAACTATTTTGCGAATCAGGAAAAAATGTACCTACCATTTAGTAATCTGAATATGGCTGGAATTTACTGAATGCATTATATAAAAAGTTTATTGTTGTAATGGACTGCTTTGTAGTTGGCATTTTAAATATGAAAGTTTTGTATTTAAAGTATGAAGTGGAGACAAGATAAATATAGCCTTGTCATATTGTGATTTGTAATTATTTGAAGTTTCTTTCAATTTCTTTAATTAAGAATTAAAATATAGTTAATTCTTTGGAATGAAAATGAATTCCTATTTCCGTGCAGTTTATGACATTGATATTACTCTGCACACTTTTTTTCTGTTCTTCAATTAGTATCTTTTTAAAATGCTGCATACAGCTTTTTGGTAATATAGTATTTGCATGTAATGTACAGCCTTTCTCTGTGCCAAAGGGTCATTAATATTTAAGATTTATTTTGACTTTTCAGTTCTATAAAGAGAGTTTGTCTTATTCCCTACAAACAGAGGCAGGTGAATCTATGACTTTCCAAATGTTTCCAAAGTCTAAAATTTCTTAGCATTTCATTTTGGGGCTCATGAAAACTACAGTCGCACAATATTTGGAGGGCTATAGATTTCCCAATCCTCTCTGATACATTGTAAATGTAATGGTAGAAGATGAGGCATAGTTAAGGAAAATTATTTAGATTTCTTCTGTAAGATATAACTGAACTATGAACCATTGAAATAACAAGTTAAAATAGTTGCATTATTGATACTGTCACAGCTTCTAAATTGAGGGCAAAGTCTTTCAAATGCTATTGAACTGTTTTAGGCATGACTTTAAACAAAATACTTTTATGAACCTTTAAAATATGCAGGTGCCTGCATTCGTTAGACTAGGTCTGGGCACAATAATGAGGTGAAATAATTTTGAGCAACTAAATTTAGTGAAATTTAGGCATTCTGAATTTTAATACTATTTTTCAGTGAAAAGTGACTCAGATAGCTTTCTGTCTGATCACAGCATGGAAATGCCCAGACCTAATCAAAGCAAACCCTACCAAAGTAAAATATACATTGATTTTAGTTGATAAATGTCAACTGATAACTTGTCTTTTGAAATGTTTAACTTTAGTAAGCTTACTTTTTTTTTCCTCACTGCAACTTTTCCAGGTTTGGACCTTATGAGTCTTATGACTCCGGGTCTTCTCTGGGTGGGCGAGATCTGTACAGATCTGGCTATGGTTATAATGAACCCGAACAAAGCCGCTTCGGAGGTAGTTATGGTGGTCGATTTGACAGCAACTACCGGAATAGCCTTGACTCTTTCGGAGGTAGAAACCAGGGCGGGTCTAGCTGGGAAGCACCTTACTCACGCTCAAAATTGAGGCCTGGGTTTATGGAGGACAGAGGAAGAGAGACTTACTCTTCCTACAGCAGTTTTTCTTCACCCCATATGAAGCCTGCACCTGTAGGCTCTCGGGGGAGAGGAACGCCTGCTTATCCTGACAGTGGATTTGGAAGCAGAAACTATGATGCTTTTGGAGGACCATCAACAGGCAGAGGCCGTGGCCGAGGAGTAAGTACAGAATCTTTTCAGATTCTTTTCACTAGTCACTCTTTTAAACCCTTTCAAGACCATAGCATTACAACAAAAGCACTGTATATCACACTGCAGTTTTTGCCAAACTGTTAGGGTTGACAACCTTCCAATCCGGTTTGGTGTTTACCCAGAACTTAGTACCCTGTCTCTCTCTTCATTTACACAAGTAAAAGTATTACAAGATTAGCTGCTAAGGTTTTATCAAATCACCTTTTTTGTGAAAGGTGAATATTAAGGCAATGGGTTTGGTCTAAAAGGGGTTAAAAGGAATTGCATTTTTCCTTGTTAACACTAGCATCTTGGCTAGTGGGAGAAGTCTTGAAACTTTGTAAAGGTTAATTAGAACTTTTTTTTGTTTTTGTTTTGAGTAGGTTAAAGGTGCAATGTATGTATATTATTGATTTTAGAGGATAAATGCCACATAACAGATTTTGTTGAGGCAAGAAGTAATCAGTTCTTCCGACATAATGTTGGCTTACTTTAAGGTCATTTAGACTTACATGGAAGGGAAGATTTAATACATTAAGGCATTAAAAAGGATAATTTCAAAACATTGTTAAAGGGATATCATCACAGTTGTTCATGCTGAAAGAAAAGTAACAGTGTACTAAACTATGCTAGTGAACTATTATGTTATAATTCAGTAGTAGATGCGCTCATATGCTGGATCTAATGTTTTAGTGCAAGTTCAAAAGAACAATTCAAAGATTATTAACAAATATCAAATATTACTGTACCAAATCAAAACACCATTAACAGAATCTTAAACTTCAGAAACTTCAAGTTATAAGATGATGTCCCTTTAACTTACTTTATAATTTCATATCTGAATTTATAAAGAGTTTCATTTCATTTGATCATCAATAGATGCTCTCTTAAAATTCTTTAAATACTGAGTTTCAAACAGTTGGCCTTAAGAAAACAGTTAAAATTTTAAAGAAGATTGGAGGATTAAATGTAGACTGGAATATTTTTTAAGTTTTTTGCATGCTTATTATTCTATTTTAATTGATTTGTTCATGTAATACTCTGAAGGGTACAATTGGCATTTAATCTGTAGACCTAGGAACCCTAGTAACCTTTCTATAATTTGTTGATGAAGGAATAAGCTGATTAATTTAGTCTGGTATATTTGTGAAATTAAGTAAGTTAACTAGACAGTATTGATTAGTTTCCCTTTTTCTTGAGCTTAGTGTTACTCTTGAGAACTAACTACTTTAAGAAATAAGCTGCTTATTTATGTGAAATGCATTGCACCTTTAATAGATTATGAAAATATTTGCTCGTGCAAATCTACATCACCTAGAAAGTGTCCTTTGATGTATGTAATATGCAGGGTGAGAATATTGCTAGACTGTTATTTACTAGAGCTCAGTTTGTTACAAAGTGAAATAGAATCTATGCATGGTTTTGTTTAGTATAATGATCTCTAACACATTGTGGCCTGCTAGAAGTAAATGCTACTCAAAGTAAAGAAATATTGTATAGATGTACTGCCTTTATTGTGTCTAACTTTTACTATTAAATATTTATGGCAGTTTTACTCATTTCTGCTTATATAATTTCACTCATCCAGTCAGATGAGCCTATTTTATATATTACTGTCAGTAAACAGTAGAATCTTGTGTATGTTTATTCAGAAGTAAGTGCTACTAAGTTCCAAGTAAGTATTACAGATTGCAGCCTAAATTATAACTATTATACTCATTCCTTTTCCTCAGTTCTGTCATTCAGTGCCTTAAAATCAAGGAATTCAATCATGTAGGCTCTCTTGATTATAAGATAGACGTCTAAATTAGGATTAGAGATTTTTTAAAACCACTTTATTGATATTCTAAACTTTATTTTTTTTTCCTTTTGAAAGAATTTGATCTAAGAGGGGCTACTATTTTACCTTTGCTCATTGCTTCTTCTGATATAATTGTAGTTTTCTTTTTAAATCATTGAGAATACATTCACTGTGCAATGATCTCAACATGGGAATGGATAGACACACACAAGCTGTTGATTGGACTGAACTGTTCATAAAGATGTAAGATTTCTGATCAAAATATGTCTTAATGCATTGTATTAGGTTTACTTGTTATATGATGCAAAAAGAAAAGACATATTTTACAGAAGGTAGCTTTTTATCTACCTAAATTAATTGCTGTAATGCAGGACTATTCTACATATTTATAATATTTACATAGTCTTAAAATTCCCGATTCACATAAAATTCTATGTAAATTTACTTGGAAATTACTGTTTTAGTGAAAATAGAAATATACGAGATATGCTACCTCAAAACAATACATTATTTTATCTTCTCTATGTATTTTTAGAAGAAATTCCCATGACCTTTTCTATGTAGTTTGAATTTCCTAGCATTTACTTCTGAGTTGACATGCTTGTGAATGTATTCTGAATTGTGAATAAAGTATATATACTTTGAGAAAAAGGGAAATAGGAAAAATAAAGTTTGAAAATAAAATGTATTTTATATAAGCAAAAAGTTTCATAAATGAAACTGGAAACCCATTACAATGTTAAGAAAAAAAAACTTATTTGGCTATTAACACATTTTAAGCATGAGAAATATTATACATAGAAAATCTTACATATTCAATGAGCAGATTTTAAACCATCAGAAGATTATTTAAAAACTTTTAAAATCATAGTAAAACAAACTATGGAAATTTCAGGCAGAGACTTTTATGATTATTTTCTATTTTCCCTAAGTTAATTTCATTCATTTCATTCTTATATTGTTACGGTTTTGTAGAAATAGTGTTTCTTCTGTTTGAGGCATTATTTGGAGAATCCTGAGAATGATTATGGGTAAAATTCTAACAAGGCTCATTGTCTGGACCAATGATTTTGAATAAGCAGAAATCCATTTGATATAAGCACTTTAAAAGTCAAATATTTTAAAAACTAATCAGTTTGCGATCCTGATGTGTGTTAACTGAATAGTATTGTATTTTTTCTTGAGTTAAAATATTTTAAAATATGTTTTTATATAAGCTAGTTTGTTTATGGTTAGCCACATCATTTTCTAATACGTGGTCTTCACCTATTTACAGTATATGGGAGACTTTGGAGGCATGCATAGACCTGGAATTGTGGTAGACTATCATAACAAACCCAGTTCTGCAGCAGTAGCTGCACGAGGAATAAAGAGAAAAATGATACAGCAGCCGTATAATAAACCAGGTGGGACATTTATCAAGAAACCCAAACTGACAAAACCTAATGTGAAGATGAACCAAAACAAACCTAGTAAGTAATTGAACGAAAGATGTGAATTACAGCTCTATTTAACATTTTCTGAGAGGATACATTTATAATGCATTGCTGTTCCTCATTTTCCAGCCTCAAAGCCCCTTCTGTTACCAGTTGTTCATAGGGATTGACCTTGGTGGCACAAATTAAAATTTTTGAAATATAGTTACAAGATATTTCACTAACATATTATGCTCTTGCTTAATACTTCAGAGGAAATTTAATCTATCTATATCTATATATCTATATATATATTTATATATCTATATATAACTTAAGAAAACATATATATCTATATATCTATATCTATATATATCTATATATATATCTATATCTATATCTATATATACATATACATATATACATATATACATATATATATATATACATATATACATATATACATATATACATACATATATATATATATATATATATAGATATAGATATAGATATAGATATAGATATAGATATATATACTGATTGCTTTTATTGTGAAGACTGCTTGCTACATGAGATGCTGTAGGGCTGTTATCAACAAAATAATAGTCCTCCCAAATTTAACATATTCTCTGCACAATTACATTATTATTGGAATTCATCCAGAAATACATGCTTTTATGGATGACCCAAGTGACATGCCAGTCAGTGATTTTTTTGCATGGGTTTTTATACTTTAAATAATTATTGATTGGTTAAGCCAAAAAGTTGTGATTTCTGTTATGAAATTTGAGAAAACAAAAATGGTATAATGCTTTTTTTACTAATAAAGTATTGATAATATAGCAATAAGACTTTATAGTGCTTTAAAGCCCTCTCTAAGCAGTTTACAGAGTTAGTATATTGCCCCTAACAATATGGGTTCTCATTTTACTGACCATAGAAGGATGGAAGGCTGAGTCCATCTTGAGCCGGTCAGGAATGAACTACTGGCAGTTTAGAGTTAAGACTAATATCAATGAACAGGCTAAATAAAAGACGATAGAACAAATTGTACCCAGTGACAGCCATGCAAAAAGAAAGACTGGGAAAATTGGGTGCAGGATGCATGGAAGTGCAGGGAGGCCAGGGGTAAAGGTTGTAGGGTGTGTCACATGTGTATGAATGCTAGGAGGGTAAAGAAAGTTAGTGGGGGGCATGTGTGTGTGAGTACAGGGAGGGTGAGGAAAGAGGATATGGGTTTCTTGCATATGGAGGCCAGGGAAAATAGCGTAGAGTTTGTGTAATTGTACAAATTCAGGAAGCTAAGCAAAAAGGGCATAAGGTGTGTACGAATGTAGGAAGGCTAGGGAAAGAAGGGATGGTAGTGTGTGTTTGTTTTGAGCACAGAAGGACAGGAAGAGGGTGGGGGTGCCTGAGTGCATGTGTATGAGTTCAGAGAAGCTGAGGAAAGAGGACACTTGTATACAAGTGAAAGGAGAAAGAGGGTGGGTTGTCATGCTTGTGAGCAAAGAAAGGCAAGGATTGGGGAGACTTACCTGAACAATTTGTAACCTTGCCTCTACCCCATTAGCTTTGCTTGTTGGAAGCTGACAGGGAAAGTTGCAAATGGTGATCATGGGACACTGCAACCAGTCACAAGTGTGAACTGCTTGCCATGTGCTTGAATTTTGTTCATGTGGCTACAGGGATGAATGGCCGAAACTTTGAGGACCAATTATAAATCCTTTCATTCAGTGCTATTATAATTTGTACTGGTCACTGAACAAATGGTCATGACTGAAGGATTACCAGTTATCTGTATTGGATAATTTATGACTACTATAATCTAAAATACTGATGCTTTCTGTTCATGGAATATATTAGTAATAGTTTCTCCTATATATGTAGATGGCCAGTTTAATAAATATTTACACAAGTATTGAATACATGAATAAAATTCTAATACCTGGCTAGGTTAAAAGATTATTGTTTACAAGACTCAGTTTATCTATCTATCTATCTTTCTATCTTTCTATCTTTCTATCTCTATATGTCTCTCTATATCCCCTCAATATTTTTCCTTCCAATGTATTTTATCTTTTTCTCCTTTTACTATGTTTTTAGAGTTCATACCCTTGAGTATAAAAACAAAACGTATGTATATAGTTATGTCTCTATCATAGTAAATACCATAACAATTTCACAATAAATTCTCCCTATTGAATCAATTGTATTTTCCATTTCATTTATGACATTGCATATTATGAAAAACTAGATTCTATACTTTTATTTGAGGTTTAAAACCTGTCTGAATTTGAATATATTTTAACAGTTCTTTTATTACTAAGCATTCTTATTTCTAATCAGATTAATCTAAAATATTGTTTACAAGTTCCTATCTCCCTGTTTTCAAGTTGGTTGTCTATTAAAATGTTTTTAATTCTTCAGTTTAATTGTTCAGATACTTTTATTTCTGGATTGAGAATAAGTGTAGAAAGTTGTAGAAAGTAGATGATGACAGGATCATCTTAGGTAAAATGCTGTGAAGAATAATCTTGCATATGATTAAAGCAATAGTTGTGAATGGAAGGTAAAAGATGTATAACCAATTAATGGAAAACCACTTACACAGTATGATGTTATAAGCCCATATGGTCTACTGCATTTTCAGATTTAGTGTATTTTCAGTGCTCGACAAAGAGAAATTGGCTAAATTCTTTGTATTTTTCCTGTTTTCTTTTTAAAGAGGAGGCTATTTTATACCCATTTCTTTAATTTTCCTTCCGATTTTCTGTGTCCAAGATTCCGATTTTCTCAGTTCTCCAAAGATTTAAAATAATTGCTAGGTGAGACAAAACATTTAATTGCAGTTGGATTTTCTTGAATTTCTTCCTCCTTTCATGCTAATAGACCCAAGGACACCAAGCAAGAAAACTACTGTAGAGGTAAAGATCTAGTTTTGGAAAACATTGCACTTTTTATCAGGCATTGCAATACATTAAAGTAATAACTACTTTCAATTTTCAAAATTTTTAAAGAAGCTGAGAGATCTGTCTACATAGTAAGCTTTCTCGGTCTTCATGGTAGAATTTTGAAACAACATCCGCTACCATAGTGTTAGAAGGTAGAATTTCTTTTTGAAGCTCTGGTTGTAATCTAGAGTCATTTTAAAAAACAAAACAGTTCTAACAATATTAAATTTAAAAGTAGGCAGATATGGACCATCTACAGGCAGTCCTCAAATTATGACCACAATTGAGCCCAAAATTTCTGTTGCCAAGCAAGATATTTAAGTAAATTTTGCCTCATAACCTTTCTTGCCAGTTGTTAAGTGAATCATTGCAATTGTTTAGTTAGTAACATGGTTGTTAAGTGAATCTGGCTTCCCCGTTGACTTTGCTTGTAAAGAAGGTCGCAAAAGGGGATCACATAACTCCAGGATCTCACTGCCATAAATATGAACAAGTTTTCAAGCATCTGAATGTAAATCACGTGACCATGGCAATGCTGCTATGGTCATAAGTGTGAATTTTTTTTTACTTTTCACAGTGTCATTGTAACTTTGAACAGTCACTAAATGAACTGTTATAAGTCGAGGACTACCTCTAATTTTAAAGTCTGAATTTCTTAAGAAATATTTAAATGTATTTTGAACAAAACTAAAACAGGAATCAAAAAAGCTTTGAAGAGGTGTTTTGCAAAAAAAAAAAGTGAATTAGTCTAGACTCGGTTTCATTAAAAAATAACAAAGGTCTTCAAAATCTAGGCAAGCAGTGTTCAGTTTTTCCACATTATGACCATTTATGTAAAGATTCACCTGTCATTATATGAATCTGAAATATGATTTAGTTGGTAAGGAAGCTGTATTAAACAATTGTATCAGAATCTCTGAACTACTTCTGAATTCTCTATAGTAGGGGTTTCCAACCTTGCCAGCTTTAAGACTTGTGGACTTCAACTAACAGAGCTGGCTGAGGAATTCTGGAAGTTGAAGTCCACACATCTTAAAAGTTGCCAAGGTTGGAAACCCCTACTCTATAGATACATTTATAAAAACAGTTAATCCTTTGAATTCTCTTTAGGCAGTTGACAGTTTAAAATGGTGATTGGTTGTGATCAAGTCAGTATTGACTCCTGATAACAATCTAAAATAGATTTTCTCCATAAAGATCTGTCCCTAATCTGATCTTTCAGGCCTTCCAAAGGTCAGATGGCAGTGCGCAAAATACAGGCACTCAACTTACAGTCACAACTGAGCCCAAACTTTCTGTTGCTAAGCAAGGTAGTTGTTAAGTGAGTCATGCCCTCTTTTACCATGGTCTTTTTGCCATGTTTGTCAAGCAAATTGCTACAGTTGTTAAGTGAATCATGTGGTCTTTAAGTGAATCTGGCTTCCCATCGAACTTCGCTTGTCAGAAGCACCCTGGGAAGGTTGCAAATGACAATCCTGGGATGATGCAACCATCTCTTTGAGTTGTTTCTTTTAGCACATTGTCACTTAAAATGAGTGTTCTTATTTTTTACTTACTGATAATTTTATCAGGTATTGATTTGAAAATAGTCAACTACCAGCTGTTCTTCAACAAAAAATGACTAGGTGTTGCTTATTAAAACTTTTTCTAAATGCTTGAGTTACTAAAATATATTTTGCAGTCCACAAGTACAGTAAAAAAAACGGAAATTGAAATTTCTTTTCCCTGTTGTGCTTTGTTGTTGTATTTAATCTGTATGATATGAAGTGTTACATAACTTGCTACATAAAGTTTCTTGTTTTATAAAATTGTGGACATATCTCATACTGTCTAATAGGCTTTCCATTAAACTACCTTGCACTGATAAAAAATCTGCACTGTTCATAATGAAGTGGACTTATTTCTACCTCCAATTGTATCATTTTCAGATTTAAGGTCCATTTAGTCTACCAGTATGTCTGTAGATCTATTAGGTAATGGTATTTTAGCAAATGTTTACATGTTCCAATTTCAACTCTCCAAATAGAGGTATCAACTTCATATATGGACTTGAACATCCTTTCTCCAGATCTGTGCTAGGCTAGGTTTTAAAATTGTCTGCTGAACTTGAAACCTAAGATGTAGCAATGTCTCTCTGCAGAAGTCAAGCAAATAACTTACAAAGAAATTAAACAGGATTTTATTTGCATACTCTTTGAGCTTCAGAGGTAAGATGCAACATTGCAAGTGTATCCCTATGGAATATTTTGGAGGGTATTGGGGATGTTTCTGGGTGGCAGGGGCTAGAACAGTGGTGGAGAATCATCTTTTTATTATCAAATTCCATGATCACAGGAGGGGAAAAAAGTGTTGGATTGCATTCTAAAGATAAACAGAGTTGGTGGTGGATCATGGCTTGTTCCTTCTTGCTTTTTTTTCCCCCACACAGACTTTTCTTGGTCAGCTGTTAGAATTAAAATTATGTCTCACACATGAATAGTAGTTTGTTTTTATTTTGATAAGCCTTTAAGTTTTGCTGTTTTTTTAATCATTCTCTGTGATTCACTACGATTTCATACTCAAGAGACCAACTGCTAAGCATCAAGCAATGTTTCTTTAATGGGCAGCTTTCTATGACCACACCCCCCTGTCTTTACAAATGCAGAAGAGATTCTAATGCAGGAAGAAGCAACTTCCTCGGAAGAAGCAACTTCCTCTGAACAATGGATAAACAACAAGAAGAAACACCGGAGGCAAAGAAGGGGTAGAGCGGGAATTTTAGGTAATGGTACTTTAATTATTTAATTATCAATTGCAAACCATTTTATTCTCCACGAGAGTTCTCCTAATTGCTGTGTATGTTTCTCCACAAGCTTGTGTAAACAATGCATCACCAACTCTAGTTGACCAGATTATGTGGGCTGAAGTTAAATATCCAGATTCACTATTCATTACGTTAGGAGATTTCAACAGTGCTAATTTAAGGAAAGAGCTACCAAAATATTTTGAGCATATCAATTGTCTCACTAGAGGCAAGAATACTTTAGACCATTGCTACACAACATTAAAAGATGCTTATCGGTCTTTACCACGAGCAGCTGTGGGACTCGCTGATCATTGCATGATTCACCTTGTACCTGTTTATAAGACAACGACTTAAAACCATGAAACCAACAATTAAATCATTGAGGTCTTGGACTGAGGAGGCAAACCTAAAGATATAGGCTTGCCTTGACTGCACTGATTGGAATGTTTTCGAAGATATCTCTTCAGATTCTTCAGATGAATTGACAGATACGGTAACATCGTATGTCAGTTTTTGTGAAGGCCTATGTGTGTTGACCAGAAACCTGCAGTATTCAGTAGGAACAAACCTTGATTCACAGCTAAACTTAAGCAGCTACGTCATACCAAAGAGGAAGACTACAGAAAAGGTGATAGAATGCTGTACAATCAGACCAGAAATGTATTAACAAGGGAGATCAGAGCAGCAAAAAGAAGCTATTCTGAAAAGCTGAGGAATCAGTTCTCAACAAATGAAAATGGGAAACTCTTAAAAAATATCACTGGTTACAGCAAACCTCCTTCCCATGCTGAAGGAAATCAACAACTGGCAGATGACCTGAATGTGTTCTACTGTAGGTTTGAGAGAAAACTACTGCCACCTATCACCACAATCCCCATCTCGGACACACCAACAACAGCCAAGCCTCCTACAACTGACCCCATCCCATTGGGCCCACCACCTCTGGTGAGTACAGAAAATGACGTGCAAGATCTATTTCACAGACAAAAGCCAGGAACGGCATCAGGCCCAGACAAGGTAACACCTTGCTTAAAAGCTTGTGCTGACCAACTGGCCTCTATCTTCACTCACATCTTTAATAAATCACTAGAGATGTGCTATGTTCCTTCTTGCTTCAAACGCTCTACTGTCATCCCAGTGCCGAAGAAACCCATCAAGAAACTGAATAACTTCAGACCAGTTGCTCTAACATCTGTAGTTATGAAAACCTTTGAAAGACTAGTACTGGCCCATCTGAAAACCATCATGAATATATTGTTATACCCCTTGCAGTTTTCCTACCTAGCAAATATGGCTCTACACTACATCCTACAACATCTTGAATCTCCAAAGACCTATGCAAGGGTTCTCTTTGTATACTTCAGCTCAGCATTCAATACCATCATTCCAGATCTTCTTCTAACTAAACTAAATCAGCTAGCTGTACCTGACCACACTTGTAAATGGATCATAAGCTTCCTAACAGACAGGAAGCAGCAGGTGAAGCTAGGCAAAATCATATCAGTTACCTGTACAGCAAAGCCCCCCCCGGCTCTCTATACCAATGACTGCATCTCAAAAGATCCCTCTGTTAAAGTACTGAAGTTTGCATATGATACAACAGTGATAGATCTCATTCGAGACAATGACGAATCTGCATAACAGATGAGAGCGATCGGAACAATCTTGAACTAAACACACTCAAAACCATAGAAATGATGGTAGGTTTTAGGAGAAACCCTCCTATACTACCATCTCCTACAATACTAGACAACACAGGATCAGCAGTAGAGACCTTCAAGTTTTTAGATTCTATCATATCTCAAAACTTAAAATGCACACCTAACATCAAAATATCATCAAAATACCACAATAAAGAATGTTCTTTCTGCACCAATTCACAAAGTTCAAACTGCCCAAGGAGCTGCTGATTCAGTTCTACAGAGGAATTATTGAGTCTGTCATCTGCACCTCTAACTGTCTGGTTTGGCTCTGCAACCAAACAAGACAGACAGACTTCAATGGATAATTAGGACTGCAAACAAAAAACATAGCTAACAACCTGCCTTCCATTGAGGACCTGTATATTGCATAAGTCAAAAAAAGGGCGTTGAAAATATCTACAGACCCCTCACATCCTGGACATAAATTGTTTCAGCTTCTCCCCTCAAAACGATGATATAGGGCACTGCACACCAGAACAACTAGACACAAGGACAGTTTTCCCCTGAATGCCATCATTCTGCTAACCAAATTCCCACAACACTGTCAAACTACCTAGTAGGGCTGTGTTTCTGTTATTCTTCTCATCCTTCCTATTACCTATCTCCTACTTATGACTATTACCAGTGGTGGGATTCAAAGAATTGAACAACTGGTTTTCTGTCCTAATGACTGGCTAAGTGGTCATGTGACTGGTGGGCGTGGCCATCTTGATTGGTTTCACCCTTGGGGAATTTCTCCTTAGTCTAACTCACAATAAAATAGCACTGTTCCAATATTTAGAACAGAATAGAGTAACAGAGTTGGAAAGGACCTTGGAGGTCTTCTAGTCCAACCCCCTGCTTACACAGGAAACCCTACACCAGGGGTCCCCAACCACCGTCCCGGACCGTACCGGTCCGTGGATCATTTTTTACCGGGCCGCAAAGCTTGGGCGCCGCCATCTTGTTTCGACAGCGCTTCCAGGTTTTCGGTTGCTTCTGGGTTTTTGGTTGGAAAGTGCTTCCGGTTTTTCAGTTGGAAAGCGGCGTTTGGGTGCTCGCGCCTTAGTTTCGTCGAAGGGGGGGCGGTTTCGAACGAAGAGCCGTCCCGATGGCGGTGGAGTCTCACGTTACTCAGGTACTGGTCCGTGGAAGAATAAATAATCGTGAAACCGGTCCCTGGTTCGAAAAAGGTTGGGGGCCACTGCCCTACACCACTTCAGACAAATGGTTATCCAATCTCTTCTTTAAAACTTCCAGTGTTGGAGCATTTACAACTTCTGGAGACAAGTTGTTCCACTGATTAATAGTTCTGTCAGGAAATTTGAGGGGCTCCTACAAAAATGAGGGAGTCAATCTATTTTCCAAAGCACCAAAAGGCACAACAAGAAACAGTGGATGGAAATTAACCAAAAAAAGAAGCAATCTGGAACTAAGGAGAAAATTTCCTAAGGGTGAGACTAATCAACCAGGGAAACAGCTTGCTTTTGGAAGTTGTGGGAGCTTTATCACTGGAGGCTTTCATGAAATTGGACTGCCATTTGTCAGAAATGGTGTAGGGTCTCCTGCTTGGGCAGGGGGTGGGACTAGATCACAGGTCACCAACCTTTTGGACCTCAGGGACCACCAAATTCATAATTTTAAATCCCGCGGACCAGAGACCCTGGGAAAATGCCCCAAAAAAGTCTGCAGGAAAATTCCCCACCCCGTTTTCCTACCGATCGATCGTTCTTTATTTGGGATCGCAGGATACCGTCTCCAGCTCTGTTCTCAGGAGGAGAGAGAGAGAGAGACTGACTGACTGACTGACTAACTTTTGGCTTTATGCAAGAAAAGCAGCAGAAGTCCCAAACTCCGCCAGAAATGAGTCTTTGCCGGCACAGCCTCTTGGAGCAGGATGCCTTTCAGAGTCCCAAAGACTCATTTCTGGTGGAGTTTGGGAGAGGGAAAGAAAGACTTTTGCTGCTTTCCTTGGGTGCAGCCAAAAGCAGAAGAATAAAGAAGCAGAAAGAAGCAGCCCGATGGCCAATGGGGCGAGTGGGGCAAGTTCCCCACTCTCTGCCCTTTCCCCCTCCCCTCACTGCCTTGTGTTGTTTGCAATGCAAGTGACACCAGCCTTATGTTCCTGTGGGCCATGTGAGTGGCACAGCTTTGTGTTTCTGTGCAGCCTGGATTAAGTGCTTTGGGGGTGACATTTCTCTGGACCATCAAAATCTTCTTGTGGACCACCAGTGGTCCCCGGCCCACTGATTGGCGACCACTGGACTAGATGACCTCCAAGGTCCCTTCCAACTCTGTTAATCTGTATGATCTGTAAGTTTTTATTGTTTCTGTGCTGGCTGCATTCCTGTGGTTTTATTATCACAACTAAGTATTCACCTGTTAAATGGTTCTTGGCTGCCTGCCTGGACCTATTAACTGAAGGGAGAGAGAAGAAAAAAACCCCTCTCTTTCACTTTATTTCCCTCTGAGTTTCAAAGGGGCTAGAATTCTTCTGCTGAGGAAATGACTATGTGGTTATTTCTTCTTTTTCTTTTCCTTTCCTTTCCTTTAGTTAATTACGAATGACATTTGAGGTGTGTGTGAGCTACTGGAATAGTTAGGCAGGCAGCCTTGATTATTCAGCCGGTTCACAGAACCCCACAAAGAGTTAATCAACAATTCTCTCGAACTGGTGCGAACGGGCTGAATCCCACCACTGACTATAACCTTGTTGCTTGTATCTTTACGAATTATATTGCTTGATTTATTTTCCCAGTATAATTTGATTGCTTATTTAGTATCCTATGACTATGACTAAGTGTTGTATCTTATGGTTCTTGATGAATGTGTGTGTGTGTGTGTTTGTGTGTATATTTAAAATATACAATATATTTAAAATATATTTACATACACCGAGGGCATTTGCACCAAAGACAAATTCCTTGTGTGTCCAATCACACTTGGCCAATAAAGAATTTTATTCTATTCTATTTAGTGTTACAGAGAAGATTGTAAGGCTGCAGGCTGGATTCAAAATCTCTAGGGGCACCAAGGCTTTTAGGTTAGCAGTTCCCTGTGCTTGGGATAGGTTCTGTATGATAACAATAGCAATAGTGCTTAAACTTACATACCGCTTTAGAGTGGGGTTGTTTGTTCTGCAAAATAGAGTGCTATTGCTGCTACATGCTGCAGTATATAACCAGGCAGGTTTATGTATCTCCTTTATCTTTTAAAAGGAATGAAAGACTTATTAATTAAAGCCTGATGTAATAATATACAGATTCTTAATGCTAAAGAATTGTAGGCTCTTCAGTTTGTTTTGTATATCCAAAAGAAACAAAACTCAAAATTTTTGCACAACAAATTCAGCACAGGGAGCACTCAACTTATAGAGGAGTTCATTTAGTGACTGTTCAAAGTTACAATGGCACTGAAAAAAGTGACTTATGATTGTTTTTTACACTTAAGACAATTGCAGCATCCCCGTGGTGACATGCTCAGAATTCAGAAGCTTGGTAATTGACTCCTATTTATGATGGTTGCAGTGCCTTGGAGTCATGTGATCACATTTTGCAAACCTTTGACAAGCAAAGTCAATGGGGAAGCCAGTTTCATTAAACAACTATGTTACTAACTGAACAACTGCCGTGATTCACTTAACTGCTGTAGGAAGAAAGGTCGTAAGATAAGGCACAACTCATTTAACATGTGCCTCACTTAGCAACAGAAATGTAGGGCTCAATTGTGGTCATAAGTTGAGGATTACCTGTATTGGTCATCCTAAGCTTTCTTAATTTCAACAGTATAATTTGTGACAGTTGATAGAATTAGGTGTCTTTTGTTCAACCAATGGGAATCAGAAAGCCTTCCCAATTTCTCTGCTATTAGATTTATACATTCTTTCTGCTCATGCCTCAATAATGGAAATTGTAGTCATTTCCAAAAATATTTGTTTAATACTTAGTTATTTCCATATTAGATAGTTTTATCAATTGGGAAATTGATAGCTCATTTAATACCTGTTTTTAATAAGGTAGACTTTTATTTCAAAGTGACAAGTAATAGAGGGAACAGCTGTTTGGCTGCTTGAAAATCATGTCCAAATTGACAAAGAAACCCTCATTTGACATAAGGACTGAAAGCTTACCTCCCTTATAAGAAGGCAGCACCTTAAATAGAATAAAATACTGAAGTTACCTTTTTATGGCCTGCAATTAGAGGTTTAGAAAAATAAGGAATGTTATACATTTTAATATGTATGTTGATTTTCCCTAGCCATATAGGGAAAATCAGGAGGTCTATTCTTGAGTTTCTGATTTCTTTATTTAACAAGTTTTTGTAGAGCTGTCCATCTCACCGAGTGTAAGACTGGGCAGCATACAACTAACACAACCATAAAAACATTTCAAAAATAAAACAAAAAGCAAGAGTGCAGGATAAAAACATCCCATTAGACATAATACAACCAAGGGATCTCCAAATGTGCTGAAAAACATTCCTGCAGGTCCTTCTGAAAGGCTAGCTTCACCTTAACGGGGGGTGATGTTCCATAGGGTAGGAACCAAAGTAGAAAGGGTGTGTTGTTTGGGTCCTGCCAAATGGACCTCTTTAGTAGACAGGACCTTGAGCATACTCTTCCTGGTGGACCTGGTGGGATAGGTAGATGTGATTAGGAAGAGGAAAATCCTCAAATAGCCTGGTCCCAGGCGATGTAGAGCTATCACACAGCAGAAGTTTCCCATTTTGTTTTGTTTTGGGGTATCTATGCATTTTCTTGTCTGTTTCTGTAAGCTGTCTTCACAATAAAACCAGCAAATATTTAGTTTTAACAAATTTTATCTAATAAACATGAAATTATGGTAATTATAGGCCCACTAATTAAGGTGATCTCCCATTGTTATTCTCAGCATTTACTTAGTGCCTTTACTATTTTGGCACATTAAGGCTGGGCTTCAATTCTGGATATTATTCCCATGAAGATGGCCCTTAAACATACATGTATCACAAAGTGTTAAAAATTTGCATTTTTTTCCTTTTAATTCAACAGCATCCTAGTAGATGCCATCATCCCACATGGCATAAATTATCCCTCCTTATGAGATTCTAAATAATGCTGAAAGGTAGTAGGGTAAGTTCAAATTTTCCCTTGGTTAAAGTCTAGAACCTAAGTATTTATTTAACTCTTAATTGTTTTTAGGCGTCAAGCCAGAAGTAAAAAATGAAGAGGAAGAAAAACGTCGAATTGAGGCAAGAAGGGAGAAGCAAAGGCGTAGGAGGGAGAAAAATAGTGAAAAGTATGGTGATGGTTACAGGTTTGTGGTGGAAATGTTGTGAATTTGTCTCACCCATAATTCAAGGACATGTATCATAACAATTGTACTTACTCTAAACTGCCTTGGCTCTGTTTGTTTCATGGTGTTGTATGTTCAAATCTCAGTACTTATCCTATCATATATCTGGGGTTTTTCTGGTGTTAGGGAAAGGTGATTTGTGGGTATAATAAGCCATTATATGCAGGAAATATTTTGAAATCCTCAAGAAATCTTCAAAAAGAATAGAATGCCCGTAAGCCATCTTGAGGAGTCACCTTAATAATTATTTAGATTTAGTAGTGAAGAGGACTGGTTTTGTCAATGGTACTTTTTTTCTGATGCTACCAGATCTGATCTGCAAAAATTCAGATAGCAAAGAGACAAGAAAATTCCAACCTGGTGCCATCTGGTGGTTGTCTGGTTTCTTACAGTTCAGACTAAGTAACCCTGTTTCTTGATTGTTTGTTTTTTGTTTGTTTGTTTAAAAAACGCATTACACATTTTGTTTTGCTTTATAAGCTAGCGTGGTAGCTAAAGGTTTGAGCCAGAAAATTTTCGATTCAAATTTCACTTTGTCCATAAACCCATTGTGATCTTCAAAACACTTAACTCACAATCTCACTCACGATGGCTACATTTGTCATATAGTTGAAAAATGTTTATAGGGATGCATTTTCATTAGTATTTAAATGCTTGATAAGATAATTTTATTAATCGGAATATCCAGTTCTCCTGATTCAATTAAACTTTGATGGATTAGCTATTCTACATGTTGCACTGACAATGTGCCTGTATCTTCTGCTAGAATGGCATTCACCTGCTCATTCTGTAAATTTCGAACCTTTGAAGAGAAAGACATTGAAGCTCATCTTGAAAGTGCTGTTCACCAGGAGACTTTAGATCACATTCAGAAACAGACCAAATTTGACAAAGTTGTGATGGAGTTTCTGCATGTGAGTAATTATTTTAATTCTGTAAATCCAGCTAACAGGTCAATTAACAGTTTAATCTTATGGGTTAAAAAGCATAATCATAAATAATCATATCTGTTTAAGAAATATTTCTACATTTTAAACTGTGAGGTTCATTGTGCACATTTTGAAAATATTTGATCTTCTAATGTTGTCATCCTAAAATATTTTATTTCCTGAAATGGAGCTCAGATGATAAATTTTCTCTTCTGCCCTCCCACACCCTTCATCTCAATGCTAAATCCAATGCTTGGTTGGCTATTTAGGCAAATATTTTTATATTCTTGATAGTGCCATTTGATCATAGTCTACCATGTGATAGGATTGCCAGGTCTATTCATAGTCACAAAGCTAAGAGCCTTTTGTTACTGCGATTTGTAGAAGTACCTTATTCTGGCTGTGAAATTTTTGAGGTTTTTCCTGCTTTCTGTTGTGGAAACAATTTATGTAATACTTTTCAAAGTGGAACAGGAGTCCACTATTTCAGAAAATTATATTCTTCTATCCCTAATTTCATAGTTATTTGAATCATAACTGTTGAATCTAGAATTCCCCAATGTAGGAGATGAATGGGGAATAAAAATAATTTACGATTCCTCCAAAATTATATTAATTTCTGTTTTAGGAGTGCATGGTGAATAAATTTAAGAAGACTGCTATGCGTAAACAGCAGACTACAAGCCAAATGGAAGCTGCTCAGATTACTGAAAAAGATGTAATGGAAGGCAAGTAGCCTATGAAAATAGGTGTTCTGTTTCAACACTGCTATTCTAACCTATAGACTCAGTATGCTGGAAGGTCAAATTGTAAAATCTTGGTCACTTATTAGGAAGCAAGAATAAACAATCCTGTTTTTTTCTTCCAACTTAGTTTTAGATCCTTGGGTTTCTGAGGATTTGAAAAATTTCATGTAAGATTCGCTGGTTCTTATCTGTCAAATTAGCATGAAGGGAAAATTAGAATTCTGAACCTGTTTTTGAAACTTAAAATTAGAAGGTTTTGAAATTCAGGGTGTGAGGGAGAAGTAATGAAAAATTTAGCACAGCTATATAGGATATATTTGGGGATCACTCATGCATTTTATAGTTGTATGGGGCATCCTAGTGAATTGTTTTGAATATTTGTCTCGATTCTTTTTATCAGCAAGTGGACAGACCACAATAAGGCTCTCATTCTCACTTTTAGATGGTTAAAAACCAATCATTCAATAGCTACTCAAAGGTTACAAGGGAGCTAAACAAGTGGGGCCTATGATAGGTTTTCAAAGTTCCAACTCTGTCCCAGCACCCTTGCAGTCACCTGATCACGAACTGGGTACTTGGCAACTGATTTACACAAAGATTGCAGGATCCTGCAATCATATGGTCATCATATGTGATTTTCCCTGTTGACTTGCCCAAGCAAAGTCAACTGGGAAGCTAGCAAGTTGCTCCCACTCTTGCTGCTCCCCCCTCTCCCCAAGGAGCCTGGCTGTGGAGTATGAGATCATGGAGATCTGATACTCTGTAGTGCATGTCTGCCCGTATTCCATAGTACACACCAGGCAGCATCTACTTCAGGCCATGCAAATCACCCAGGACTTGTAACTTTCTGTAGGCTTCTCCATTACTTTTGTTTGTTGGAAGCAAACAAGAAGACATGAGGAGGTGCTTGCTTAATGTCCTGAAATCCTTGCTTATTGATGCTAACCAAGACTGACAGGATTGCTGTTGCTAGGTGTGTATTACACACTTCACAGCTGCATTGTTTAGCAGTGGAAATTTTGGTCCCAATTACAGTTAAGTGAGGAGTTACCTATATGTATTTGTAATTTTTTCCTCTGTTCCTCCTTTTTTTATATTATGCAGTAATTGAATACTTGGAAATGTTCCCCATATGGCTGTCCCCCTTTTAACTTTGCAAAATCCATATTGCTGCTTTTTTATATATTGAATCATCGCTGTTTTCTTTTTGACCAAATCTCAGACATCTGTTATGTCTTTACTAGGTGTTACGGCTGATGATCATATGATGAAAGTTGAGACTGTCCTTTGCTCTGCATGCAGCGTCTATGTTCCTGCACTACACAGTTCTGTTCAGCAGCATTTAAAGTCTCCAGAACATGCAAAAGGAAAACAGGTAAAATGTATCTACTCAGTTCAATTTCAGTAGAGTTGCAGGTTTCTAGAGATATATTGTCTGGCCATTTGTCAGTTCTTTACGAAGACCCGTGATGACTATATAAAATATTAGCATAATTCATCCCACTGTGCAAAGTAATCAAAAAATATAAACGATATAGGTTACTATATTATTTTCCACTGATTACATCCTTGTTTGAAAGGCAAATCTTATTTTATGTTGCTCTGTTCTTCAAATATATGAGAACTGGTAAAAAATAAACATTTGTACAAAGATGCTTAGTTTTTTATTTTATTTCAAGGATGAAAGAAAGGATTGTTGCTGAATTTTTATAATAAATACTATTGAAAGAGTAAATAGAGCCTTCTCCCTCCATATAAATAAGAAAAAAACAAATAATTTTGTCTCCATTCTTTTGAGTTTTTCACTTTTATTTAGATTTACTTTGAGTAATATTTGTATTCATATTTTTATGTGCTTTAAAAAGTGTAATATGGGGAGGATGCAGTAGCACAAAGCATTTATCTGTGTCAAAAATGATCTTTTCTATAGGGAGAAATCTTGCATAATTTTTTAAAAGAAGGGATGCAATCTTTGTTTTTGTAGGATGTGTTGAGGGGCTATATGTGAGTCAGAAAGGAGTGGCATAAAAGCAGGTGGATGTGCCTCCTTTTTCTCAATATATACACAGCCTCCCTTTGTTATCTTAAGAATGCTAATCAAACATCATCTTGTAAAAAGAGGGGTCAGTTCAAATGGGAAGGAAGCTGAGTTTTAGTCCCACTTTAGGCATGAAAGCCAAATGAGTGATCTTGGGCTAGTGCTAGATGATTATCAGATTAATACTTTGTGTGCTATACAATGTATTCAGAAATATTATAGGTTTTTATATTTTTCAGGCTGCAGAAACTGTTAGTTAAAATAAAATCCCAGAACCACTGATCAAAAGACAAAAATGTAGTGAGGGAAAATTAGTTATGTTTTGTAAATGTTATTTTAACCCAGTCTGTAACAAAGTTACATCAGGTTCTCACAGAGTAGTTTTCTGTAGTTTATGAACATAATTTGAAAATTTTGGAGATGCATGGAAACTCAGTTTGAAGAGCAAGAGAATGCTTTAAAACACAAAATTGCTTCCATGCTATGTTGATAATGTGTTAAACAAAATATGCATGGAACATTATCATAACGATGCTGACAAAATGCATGACGTTAAAATCCTACTGCTGAAAATAATGAGGGATTGTGAATTTATTTCAAGATTGGAGCTGCCATTATTCATCATTTATACTACAGTAAACATTTATATGGACATATGTATTCTTATTCACAACGTTCAGTGCAAGGAGTGTTGCCAAAACAAATTTGAAGGGTTCAGGGTGGGGATATTCCTCCTTGACCTCTAATTAGTCTTTGATCCATTGAACATGGTATCCTTGACTGGCAGAGAGGGCTGGGAGTAGGGGCCACTGTTTTGTGGTAGTTCTCTTTCCTTCAGAGATTGTTGTAGTTATTGATGGTTGGTGGGGGAAGTGATCTAATCCTAGACCCCTACTTTGCAGGATGCCTCAGAACTATTTCCTTTTTAACTTCTACACAAAGTGCTAGATTTACTAATTTGTCGACACAGAATGCAGTACCAGTTTGTTGATAGTTGTGTATTTCTGAGCCTGGTAACTCAAGTGAAATTGTCACGGATTGGTCCTGGTATTTCTATGCTTTGAGGATCTAGATGTGGGTTTTGGACTTCACGGGGCCTGGAGCTGGAAAAAATTAATCTTTGACTCTGGACAGGGTTGTACTACCCTGCTTGGATTAATGTACAATTTGAGGGCCTTCCTGGACTGAAATGCGACTGCAAAAACTTCACTCTATGTCCCAGTTGCACCTGTTCATGGATTTTGGGGGTGGGGGGTGGGGGTTTACTTATGGTCATTCACATTTAGTCATGTCCTAATTGGATTATTGCAATTTATGTCCTCTATATGGAACTGCCCTTGAAATCCTGGAAGCTTCAGTTACTCCATTCCATTGTGTCCATATCACAAAGTGTCTGTAGATTCCAGATGTTTTTCAAGGTGTTAGTTATCCTGTAAAACCCTGTAGGCATTTGACTGGTTTATGTGTGAGGCCACCTTCTACCTGCCCCATATGCTCCAACAGGAACATTGTGCTCAGGCCTCTCTTTGGAAACAGTGTCATCTTGTGAGACACATGGGGTGTCTTTCTAGCGGCTGTCCCTGCCCTTTGGAATGAGATGCCTTCCCCCCAATATATGATCGGCCTCAGCCCTGTAGTCATTAGAAAGGCAGGTGAGAGCAGGTGTTTGTTCCCAGGCATTTGGGTCATGGTAAGTAAAATTCCCAGTTACATATTTTAGTGCCAATCACCATTCATTTTGTAATGATTTTGCACATATTGTTTGTGTAGGATGGATGGTAGGGAATTGGAACTCTTGAATGAGAAACTGCCCACCTTTTTTTTAGAGCACAGGTGCACACAATTCTTTAGTTCTTATTAAGTTTGTCATAACTGCATATGGACAAGATGAGGTGGAAAGAGATGTGGTTAAAAGAGAAAGTTTGTATGATGAGTAGAATGCAGTTTTAAAAGAAGTTCCCACTTCTTTCTTTCTTCAAATTGGTTTCAGGGTCTCAGGACTTGTCAGAACATATATTTAAAGTAAAGCCATGTTAGTTCATGTTCTAAAAAAGATGTGAAAATCAGTTAATGAAACTCTATGCATACCTATTTTTTCCCCCTTTTCTATCAGCCTAAACACTGTAGCTGCTTAACAACATCTAAGGCATTTATGGCTGTTTGCAGCCCTGGCCTTTCAAAATGTTCAGTTCTATAACAGGCCTTTCCCACTTTTCAACACTGTGGAGATTCCATAGAATTAGTTTGGTAATGAGTTGTGGACCCTGTTTGATCCGTTTCAGTATAGTTGGCAATGACAAATATTTCGATGTACAAGAATTAGTAAGGATTCAACTTTTTTTGAGATTATTTTCTTCTTCAGTGACAACTTAGTATATCTGGCTAACTCATCTTTTGTTGTGATGTTTTTTGAATGTTGCTTTGGAATACTTACAGACTTACAAAGAACAAATTAAAAGAGAGAGTGTTCTAACTGCTACCAGTATTTTGAATAACCCCATAGTGAAGGCACGGTATGAACGTTACGTCAAGGTAAGTTTACAATACGGAATAATTTTACCAGTAGCAGCAACAGGCAATGATTAAAATTGAGGTGAAATTAATTTCTTTGAATTTAACAAATCCAATGTTGCTCACGTATTAGGAGAAGGAAGGGCTGGAAAATTAAATTAATGTTAATGGATTAATCCACGGAATATGTTTATACATTAAGTTAGCATATTTTTTTGTTAAAATATTTCTGAAGCAAGCATAATGCATGACTTATTTTAGGGATAAGTATGTTGCATAATTGTCCCAAAGGTGCTTTTTTCAAGAGGCAACTAGACTTTTTTTTGTTTTTCCTTGAAGATGTTTCACTTCTCATCCAAGAAGCTTCTTCAGCATAATTCTGCAGAGTTTAAAATTGCATGTGTTAATTGCTGCTCCACATATATTTTTAAATTTTTGTTTTAGAATAATTTTAATGTATGATAAAAGGAAAAGAAGCCAAAGACAAGCAGGAAAACAAACAGAAAAAAACCAAGAAAGTTACAAGTGACATAATTAAAGCTTAACACAAAAATGCTGATCATTTTTTTCATTATACTAGTTGAGAGCTAGCTCATAAAAGGTGAATATATCTGAATGATCCAAAATAGATTTAGCTGTCTTTATGGCATTGAAAAGTAATTGTTTTTGCTGCTTTTTTTGCCCCCAGTATATCCTCTCAAAATACACTAGATAGTTTAACAATTTGATAACAGTAAGTTTATTGGCTAGTTTCGTTTTTAATTATTGCATGCTGCCCAGAATCACTGTTGCAAGATGGGCAGTCATATAAATTATTTAAATAAATGCACATTAAAAAATAGTGACTTCTAACATAAAACTACTAGTTGCTATTTTCAAACTGGATTATTCTAGAATTTAAGTTTATCATGTAAATAAAGGACAACATACTTTCACCATTCAATATGCTTCATGATGTTTGATCTAGGAAGCACAATGAAATTGTCAAATTTATCCTTCTGAATCTTTGATTGCTGCTGTTAAGCTACACTGTTAAGATGTCTGGATTTTATGTCCATCTAGTCGAACTGTCCATAAACACTAGATAAGGAAACATAGTTGTACTGAGTCTACTTTCTGCCCTACTCAGTGTATTGTTTCTGCAAGTAATTTCAGTAATAATGGCACTAGAACCTTTGACTTTTGCACTGGGTTGTATGCAACTTCTAGATATTCCAGATTAAAAAACAAGCCATGAGAAAGAAATGGTTGGAGATACACTGTACAGTATATCAATTAAAACGTGTGGTTGGTTTGACTGAATTATAAACAACACTGCAAATAGACCGTGATCTGTACATGAATTATGCTTATTATATGTTCTTCATTGTAAAATAGTCCAAATTTAGTGGAACAAAATCCAGAAAATATAGCATGAAATGTAATTGGTTTTATGTTATTTGCATTTTGATTTTAAATATGGCTAGCCACCATGTGAAATGGCCATATAAATTGTATAAGTAAATATTGAAGCTATTCCTGCTTATTTTCACCTTGAATTGGGAATGGGGAATCCAATTTTAGATTTATTTATTTTTATTCCTGTCAGTACATATTTCAGTGAACAGAGTTTGTTTCTGATTAACTTTAATTACTGATTTTTAGGGTGAAAATCCATTTGAAGTCACTGATCAAAGTGCAGAACAGCAGGCAGAAGAAGAAGAAGAAGAAGAAGACAAGGCAAATGAACCTGCAGAAGAGGAGGAAGAAGAGGAGGCGGAAGGGGAAGAAGAGGAGGAAGAAGCAGAAGCAGAAGAACAGACTGACTTCACTCTTGACCAAACGGAAGATAATTAAATACAAAAATTTTGCAGAAGCAGAGGGAAGTCCTACTTTTACTTTTCTGTTCATATGGCTAATTGTAAAATTTATTAACAGTTACAACACGACTGTTGTTATCCTCAACCCTCTGCATGTACTTCATTTGAAGAAGTCGCTCTGTAATCTACTTCCACTTTTGCTTAAAAATGGAAGTAATCCCATTTTTTAGTAGAACCTTTCTAGTGATCTTGCTGTTAGAATATATTGCGTATCTTGTGAACATTGGATTTTTGTTTCTTGATGTTAAGATTTGGATACAAATAAAGAAAGTAGTAAGTTTAAATCATTTCACCACAATGCAGGGTAAATAGTTCTAGAAGCCTACTAAATATAGAATTATGTTGTGAGTGTGCCTGTCTCCTGGACTGTATCACTCATTGTAAAGTATATGTTATAACTTGTAGTTTTGTGTGTGTGTGATGAAAACGACTTGTTTGTAACAATAAAACATTTTAGAAACCACGATGTTCAGTTTTAATTGTAGATCCAGCAAAATTCAGCTTATTACACAATAGGGCCTTATTCATTTACGATATGTAAATGTTTGCTATGAAAAACAGTGCATTAGTTTTCTAGTGTAATGTAAAATGTAAATTGTCATTTATAACTAATAGTGTCTTTACACATATCTTCACAACTTTGATCAGTATTCATATAATCTGTTTATACTGAGCCTCTCAAGGTAAATCTGTTGGTCAGTTGTCCTTGATTGTGTTTCTTTTAGATTTTCTTAGCAACTGTTAGGTTGCAAAAGATAAAAGCTACTTGACTCCCACTATTTATGATTTTATCTTAAACTGCATATTTTACTATTGAAAGATGGTCTGAAGCAGTGATTCTTGACCTTTTCTTCCTCACGGACCCCCTTTAAATACTTTTTATGGCCACAAACCCTGAAGACTTAACTCAAGTTTCAGATCATAACATTTCTTCAAGCCTTTGTAGACCCCCTGTGATGACATCTCTCCCCCGCCTGGGGTCCATGACCACAGGTTGAGAACCCCTGGTCTGAAGGATTCTTTTTACATTGAGAAAAGCCACGAGGCAGGATTTCTATTTTTAAAATGTCATTTGATTTGTTGAAATGTCCACAAATGATTTTCTTTCATGTCCTAAATTTACAAATTTACAAAGTCCTAAATTTAAATTTTCAGTGGAAACAAGTCTTAAAGATTACTCTTGGAAGAATGCAAGAGCAAAATTAGCTTGTCCCCTTAAAACTGAATAGAAGGGCTTAGCCATGATAACTCTGTGTAGTAAAATATTATATCAGAAATGGTGTACGTGCAACCATGAGCTCCAGAATAAAGCAATGCAAATGAAAGTTCAAATCGGACCCTGATAAATATACTTATTTCTTTTGTCCTTTCAAGTTATCATATATTTCCTTTTGCATCTTAAATCTCTGTCCTAAAAGGTGCCTGCGCATGCACACACGCACACACACAACCATTGGCTTGAATGAAAGGAACCTATTCAAATAAAATCTTAGGAGATTTACAAAGTTCTAGAGGGCCCTAGAAATAAAAGTTATGTAGAATATTAATACATTCCAGCTGAAATGGAGAAACTGTCAAAACTGCATTAAAAAGTTGCCAGGTTTATTATTCCTTATCTCTATAATTTTACATGCTTTGGTATATTCTAGTTTTAAGCATTATAAGTTATAATTCTTATCATACTTCATGTATATTAGATAGTAGCCTTTTATTTATTGCTGGTTGTGCAATGTATGCTGCACTTTAGAAGAAAGAATCACAATGAATGAAAGAAATGTGAGTTCTTTTGGGTGAGGGTTTACAAAGGAAGACAAAACAGTTTGTTTCTTTAAAGTGGAACCTACTTTGAAAGAAGGCCTGGAATGGAGGCCTACGTCACTGCTTGATAAAACTGAATTGGAATATGAACTGCTGATGGGCTCCATCGTTCATCTCCATTCTGCTCTTGGATATTGTGTATAGAAACTAACTTCTCTGACTTTAATATTACCTTAATTATGAATTGTTCGTTATTGAATGAAAAAAAATCATCAGGATCTTAAACATTTTTGTAGCATAGTATCCGTTGGGTATTTAAATCACAGATACCAATTATATTGCGAAGAAAACTTTGGCTATTAAGCTACAAAAGAATTTTTTGAAACACCTGTGTTGACCTATGTCAATTATTTGAGAAACATACTTTGCACAAACAAATATATTTTTAAAGCATAATTAATTTAGTTTTATTGAAATCAACATACAGTTTTGGAGTCTAGAGGCCATAAATTACATTCAATGGAAAACAAAATGTAAGAATTTAGTGGAAAATGAGCACTGCCTACTTGCACTGTGTTGGTGTAAAATTTCCTAACAATCGTGTTGCCATTGAAACCTGCAGAAGCATGGACAATAGAGTTATTGTCCTGACTTTCAATAAAGGGTTAATTTACTTACATGTCCCACCCTAGATTTGAATTGGCTGTTCTCACTTTTAAATGATGAATGCCTTCCCCAAAATCTCCTGTCTGTATCCCTTGTGATACATAGCTCAGCAACTGCAATAATAGGGTGGGAGTTCTTTAATATTAAACTCTTAAAAACAACCCTGGAATGTATCTGAAAGGAAATGTTGTCTACATCTGAATCCCTTATCCTTGATGGTTTCGTTTATAGTTTCATGTAAGGGTACATGTCACAGAGATCCTCTGGCACTCCATAATATACTTTCAAAAATAAAATACAGATGCAATATAAGTTAAAAAGAAGCTACACTATACCGTATTTCTCATATAATAAGGCCGGGTCTTATTTTTTTGAGCCGAAAAAATGGCTAGGCTGTCTTTTCGGGGTGACTTAATTCGCCCCCCTTGCATCTTTGGGTGGGCGGGTGGCGCGGCTTGGATGTTGACCTCGGCGTTGGTGGGGCACTTCATATCGGGGTCAACGCAGGCAGCATCATATCCGGTGTGCAACAAAAGTACTTCCTAATGGCAAGCCCCCATTTCGCATGTTTAATATAGGCCTTAATTTGGGGGGGGGCTTAATTTCATTTCATGCCTATAAAATATGCTGGGACTTCCTATTGGGGGAGGCTGTATTGTTGGAGAAACAGGGTAGAAGACTCCACAGTTTTGCTTTTATAATTAAGCTGCCAAGTGTGTATACTGTTTGGGCGTGAGCTACCTTGTTCTTAGTTTCTCCTCCACAATCCATGATCTTGGGTATAACCTATGGAGCTGCTGATTAGGTCCTGCTGCCTCCTGACACTGAACATGCTGTAGGTTTATTGGCTGTTGGAAGATCAAGGCTTCTCCAGAGATTGGCTGCTTCTCCCTTGGGAGGCTGCGATAGGTCAGGAATCGGTAGCTCAGTGTCCTAGCGGATTGGACTGACTCTCAAGCTGTCCACCACATGGCAATATGAGCCAGGTGTCTGATGACATTTCCAACATTTTTCGGATTTATTCTTGAACATTCTTGCTATTCTTGTTGGGGGGAAAATGCCACCTGTAAAACATCTTATACACATTTTCTTTATATGCTGTTGACATTGTCATTTTATAATTTTGAGACCAGTTTTTGCCATTTCTCTAGATCAATCCCATATCCAAAATTCTTCCCCCAAGCAATCATAGTTTCTTTAACTTGTTCTTCTTCTAGTTTAATTTCTAATAAATATCCATACAATTTTTTAATCAGCTTTTCATCAGTACCTGTCAAAATCTTATCTAAGTCAGTCAGTTTATCATAGAAACCTTCTGTTTTAGAATCTTTATCATACCTTGAATGTATTTGCACATATGAAAACCAATTCATCTTTATACCTTGTTCCTCTAGTTTTTGCATGGATTTAAGTTCACCCTTTTCATTCAATATTTCACCATATCTAACTGTTTGTTCCTTTTTGTATATTATAGGATAAGAAAATGCTTCAATAGTCGATAACCAGGCTGGAATTTTCAAATAACATTGTCTTTTAATCTTCTCCCAGTTTAACCACAGAGACTCCCGTATATAATGTCTTCTAAAATACCCCTGTGTTTTAGTTCCTTTATACCATAAAAAAGCATGCCACCCCAACAACAGATCATGTCCTTCTAATGTCAACAATCTAGTATTTCTGAATGTTATCCATTCCTTAACCCACATCAAATTTGTAGCTTGGTAGTACAACTCCCCATTAGGCAAACCAAATCCTCCTCTTATTCTAGCATCTTGCAAAAGTTTTAAATTTATTCTCGCTTTCTTACCTTGCCATATATATTTCAACACAATTTTATTTAAATCTTCAAAGTAATCTTTTCCAAGCCTAATTGGAATTGTTTGGAACAAATATAAAATTCTGGGTAATATATTCATCTTGATTGTTGATATTCTTCCTATTAATGACAGTTGTAAATTTCCCATTTCGCCAAATCTAGCGCTATCTGCTGCTTAAGTTTGATATAATTATTCTCTTTTAGTGTACTACATCTTGCTGTCAAATATATCCCCAAGTACTTGATCTTATTTGTGACCTGGATTTTTTTTTTTTTTAAACAAGTTTTATTAATTTCAAAAACAAACAAATCATCATCAACCATTACATATTTGAACCTTTTTCCATTATAAATTTTACAAGTCAGATAAAACCTTATCTTATACAATACAATTCTATTTTAAACCATTTCTAAATGAGCATAAAAACATCTCTTGTCCTCTATTTCTTTCTGACTTGATTATCGTCATTCTCTTTCTGTGTTTCTAAAAGGTTTCACCAATACTTCTCAAAAACATAAACAGACACAAACAAACATATAAAAAATCTTTTAGTAAAGTAACTTTGGCCCCCGGTACCTCTCTTTATATGGGCTTTAATTATATTCATGCTCATCTTAGAAATCATTACCTATTTTGTTTACCATTCTGTATCTTCTATATATACTTCTCCACACATTTCACTCTTCATAATTCTATCTTATTCAATCCATCTTAATTTAAATCATTATATTTGTATCTTTTGCCCATCCTTTATTATCCCTCTATCTCATTCCTTATAATGAAAAAAAAAAAAATTCTCCTGAAATCTCTAATCAGAGTATGATGCCTTTCTATCCTCTCCCTAAGTATTAGATTAACATTTAAAATGACACCTAATATCCAATCTGATTCTGCTTGGTACATTCTATCTATTAATTTTTACTTTTAATAACAATAAAAACAGAGTAATAAATCGGAAATGTTTAAATACATAGTATCCTCCTAAATACGTAGTTAAATAATAAATCTAAATAATAAATCTTATAGCATTCTCATTGCCTTTCCCTTCAATATTTTATTACATTTTAAAAATCAATCATTATTAAACATTTCAACATTTTAATTTCTTATTAACTCTTAAGCCATTCTAATTTTCTATTTCTAATACAAATATTACAATACCGTCTTATGTACCTTGCAGAATCTTTTTAAAGAAAATTTATACTTTACCCTTTATCCCTGAAAAAGATTCCTCTTTTCCCATCCAATTTTAAAACTTTGTGGCTTTTCTCCGCCTTTCCCCTTTCTTTCTTCCCCCACCAGATCTTCCTATCCCCCCTTCTTCTAACCTCTGTCTTGCTGGCATCCCTTCTCTGTTGTATTCCCTTTTTCTCTTGTTTGCTATCGTATTTTTTTTGCATCATATTTTTCTCTTTCTTAAATGTTTTTTTAGATCTTAAGTCCTTCATTTTCCTCGCTTTCTTCCTTCCTTCTTCCTTAGATAAATTTTGGGATTCATTAAAGATGGTGTCTTCTTCTTGCTGTTGTTCCATCTGTCGCATTGTCTGTTCATAGTTAACCAGCGCCATTTCTAAAAATAGAAAAGCTTTTTCCATACCATCTTTACAGGCTGCTTTTGTTTGCTCATATTCATCCCTCAGTTCCTCAAGGGAGAAAGCCATTATAAATCTTTTCTTGTCTTTTTTCCCTCTTTCTTCTTACTCCAACCAAAATATTCCAAAAGAAAAGTAAGACAATCCCAAAGTCCACAATCCTCAATCAAGCCAAGCCAAGCCAAAATTTCCACTTTCTCTTCCAGGGGTAGTATCAGACAAAGGAAAAAAGAAAATCCAAATCTGTGTTTTAAAGCCTTATTAAAATTTTATTTCTGTCTCCAAATCCTTAAGGCATCTCCTCCAACAAAATCCAACCAGATAAATATATTTTTTGTCCTCTCCCTTCCGACTTATCCCATAAAGCTAGTTTTACCTGAAAAAAAAACAAAACAGGTTTCTCAATATCCGTTTGTTAATTCCGTCGGGAGGGAGAGTAAACTTTCCTTTCAGCACCTCAGAATTACCGCTTACTTTCTCTTGTGGAAAGAATCATCCAAAAAGCCATCACTTCCAGGAATTAAATTAAATATATCTCAGAGTCCTGGATCGACCAAGAAGACTTTCACTTTTAAAAACTTTCTCCTCTTCCTCCTGCGCATACTTGCCCAGCTGCCGGCTTCTTTGTGGCGGCCATTACGAACCGCCGCTACACCGTCTTGGTAAAAGGAGGTTCTGCCGGCCAGGGAGGGAGTCTGCAACACCCCCAAACCCTTTTCCGGATCCCCCCTACCTTCAGCTGCCCCTACAGGGCAGCCTTGCTCCGCACCCTTTCGGATCGGAGCCCCAAAAGCGGCTAGCGCGGCAGGGATCGCGCAGCTTCGCGAATCCCTACCGCTCGCAAAGCCGACAAACCGGAAATCCCCGTGACCTGGATTTTCAATAGATCAGCCAGTTCTTCCTTTTGTCTTGATAACATATGCTTTGTCAGGATCTTTGTCTTATCTTTATTTATTTTCAAGCCAGCCACCTTTCCATATGTCTCTATCTTTTCTATCAATTTTGATGCTGTTTCTAGTGGGTCTTTTAAAATGAAAACCAGATCATCTGCAAATGCTTGCAATTTAAATTCTTCCTTTTTAATTTTCATCCCTTTTATATTCTTTTCATCTCTAATATTTCTATTTAGCACTTCCAAAGTTAACACAAACAACAAAGGTGATAGTGGGCACCCTTGTCTTGTTCCTTTTCTTATATCGATAGAGTCTGTCAGTTCTCCCTCTATCATTACCTTTGCCGTTTGCTTATGATATATAGCTTCTATTGCTTGAATAAATTTTCTAGCAAAACCCATCTGTTCCAGCAGTAATAACATGAATCGCCAATTCACATTATCAAATGCCTTCTGTGCATCTAAAAATATCAAAGCCATTTGTTTTTCAGGGTGTGCCTTGTAGTATTCCAAAGTGTCCAAGATTACTCTCATATTCTCTTTAATTTGTCTCTTTGGCAGAAATCCATTTTGATCAGGATGGATAAAATTGTTTAAGTATTTTTTAAGTCTTTCTGCCAATATCGAAGCAAAAATTTTATAATCTGCGTTTAGTAAGGAAATAGGTCTATAGGTCTTAATTTGTAATGGATCGGCATCCTCTTTTGGAATAAGTGTAATATAGGCTTCTGACCATGATTTAGGTATCCTCTTCTTTAACAACTTCATTCATAACTTCTAGCAATGGAAGGTTCAACGGTTCTTGTAATGTTTTGTAAAATTCTGCCGGAAGTCCATCCGGGCCTGGTGCCTTTCCATTATTTTGCTTCTTGAGTGCTTCAGTTAACTCCATCATCGTTATATTGCTTTCTAGCATTGTTTCTATCTCTTTAGGTATCTGGGGTAGATTAGCATTCTGTAAATACTGTTTAACTTTTTCCTCATCAATATTCTCATGTGTGTATAGTTTCCCATAATAGTCTCGTATGATTTCCTTCTTCTCTTTACTACCATAGCAAACTTGGTCTTGGTCGTCTATTAATTGCAATATTTTCCTTGATTCTTTCTCCTTTCTCAATTTATATGCTAACCATCTACATGGTTTATTTGCATCTTCAAAGTAGTTCTGTTTGGCACCTCTAATTTTCTGTGCTAGTTCTTCTTTTTCTATTAGACCCATTTTATGTTTGGTTATATCCATTTTTAACTTAATGTCCTTTTTCTGTGGCATTTTCTGAAGCTCTTTTTCAAGTCCTTTATACTCATCCTCTAAGGCCTTAGAGGCTAATCTTTTCATGGTATTTCTTTTCCTTGCATTGTCTATTATCAAGCCTCTGGCATATGCCTTCATTGTATCCCATACGTTCTGGATTGATGTATCTTCTTTTTTGTTTTCTCTAAAGAAAAAAGCCAGTTCTTTCTCCATCCACTGTGTGAAATCTTTTTCCTTTAAAATAGTATTATTTAACGTCCATCTAGATCTTCTTTGTCCTTTCCATTTAATTGTCATTGGATTGTGATCTGCCCAAGTACTTGTTTCAATATTTATTTCTTGAATATTAGTTAACAATTCTGTTGACATCCATATCATATCTATTCTGGACCATGATAAATGTTTATTTGAGTAGAAGGTGTATTGTTTGGTTTTAGCATTTCTTTCTCTCCGTGTCTTTTAAGTTTATTTCATCTACCATTTTAAAAAAAGATTTAGGGAGGGTCTTTCTGTTTTGCTTTATTGTTTTCTGTGCTGTATAGTCCAGTTTATTGTCTACAATTCCATTAAAATCTCCCATCATAACTATATTAGCATAGTCCAGTTCAATTATTTTCATATGTAATTTTTTATAAAATTCTTCTTGATTGTCATTCGGGGCATAGATTGCAATCAGGAGTGTTTTTGTATTATTGTCCATTATTTCCACCATTAGTATTCTTCCGTCATCATCAGTATAAATCAATTTCGCTGGGATAATATCTTTAATGTATAAAACCACTCCTCTTTTCTTGCATTGTGTCACGGAAGTAAATATTTTCCCTAATTTTGGCTGTATCAACAATTGTTCATATTGCTTTTTAATATGTACTTCTTGTAGACAGATTATATCAAATTTTCATTTCTCTAATTTATGAAAGGTTTTCCTTCTTTTAACGGCTGAGTTGAGTCCATTTATATTAATTGTAATCAATTTTTTCTCTTCCATGGTTATATTTTGTAGCTAAGTTTAGCAGCTCTCGTAGATCTTAGTTCACATTGTTCTTTGGCATCCACCTTTCCACCAACTGCACCTTCTTCTTTTTCAGTCGCCATTTGGCAGTCCTCTTGGAATTCAATTAGTGAGATCTCTTTTTCTGCCTCTTCCTCTTTCCCTCTAAAAAAATCTGTGTAAAATGATTCAGCTTTCTCAATTAAGTCAATTCTATATCTCTGTTCTTGCCATGTGAACATTAAACCTTCTGGAATCAGCCATCTATAATTCACCTTTTTTAAAGTAGCATTTTGGTCAGGAATCGGTATTCTCTTCTCATCTCTCTCACTCTTCTGGATACTTGTTTCAAGACCACAATCTCCTTATCTTTGTATTTCAATGTTTTCTCTCTTGCCACTTGCAACATTTGCATTTTAATGGCTTTCTTTGTAAATCTGTTGTGAACTTCTCTTAGTAAGCTATTTCTCATTGCATATCTTGTGAAGACTCGATAAACCTCATCTATTCCATCCATCATCTTCTCTTGAGTTATTTCCAAAGCTTCAGCCAGTATTTCTATCATTATCTCAGCTAAGTTTTGTCCTTTTTCTTCCTCTACGTTTTAGAATCTAAGATAGAATTCTGATCTATCCATCTCCCATCTCAACATACCACTTTTATCTTGTTCAACCACAGTTAATCTGTTATCAATATCTCCAATCTTCTTGTCTCTTTGTTTATCTTCTTCAATTTTTTGGAGTCTCTCATCGTACTTCACCATCATTTGTTGGATGTTCTCCACCTTTTCATCGGTTTTCCCTGTTCTTTGTTCTCTGTTCTCTTTTCAATATTCTCTGTTTTTGTTTGAATATTTTGAATTCCTTGCATAATCATCTGCAGGGTCACTTTTTCTTGTTCTTTTTATTGCCGTAACATTGTCTGTATTGAACGTTGTCCTTCAGATGGTGGAGAGGAAGAAGTAGAAGTTGAGGAACCAGGGGCTGTTAATTTCCTACACATTTCGAGCAATTCAAAATCTTCAGGTTCTTCTAGACCTTAAT
This sequence comes from Notechis scutatus, assembly GCF_049901735.1. Classification (NCBI taxonomy): domain Eukaryota; kingdom Metazoa; phylum Chordata; class Lepidosauria; order Squamata; family Elapidae; genus Notechis; species Notechis scutatus. The sequence continues at coordinate 82,327,258 of NC_142011.1, forward strand.
CCAATTGCGAAATAATCAATTGCAATTCCAAATAAAAATAGTAGGAAAAAGGAAGCCAAATAGTAATAATAATAAAAAAAAATTTCTTCAGGTTCTTGGATACCTTAATCCAATCGATTGGTTAGATAACAGTAAAAATTCAAAAATGAAGGAAAAGACCATAAACACACACACAAAAAGAAAAAGTTGTAAAATCCTAAAAAAGGTGGAAAAGTGAAAAATAAAAAGCTAAAAAAGAGAAAGGGAAAATTCTTCAGGTTCTTCAACACCTTAATCCAATTAACAGGTCTCAAATATAAAAGGATGCATAAGAAAAAAAAAGAAGGCCAGAAAAATAAACAAAAAAGAAAAAAAGAAAGAAAGCCAATATGGAAGGTAGATGGAAAGACAAAAATACCAGGGAGGGGGAGAGAAAAAAAGAAAAAAAAGTCTACTCCCTTAAAAAGAAAAGGAAGAAAATCATTAATACTAAAGCTTTTCCTTTAAAATAAAGAGCAAGCATAGAAGTTTAACTTCCAAAGACAAAAAAAAAAAAAAAAACCCAAAACAAAGACAAGTTCCAAAGGGCCAGAAATCCAAATAGTAAAAAGTAAACTGATGAGGAGGGGTAGCGCAGCTTAGAAAAAATAAAAAGAGCACACTGCACTTTGTTTAATTATCCAAGGCTCTTGTTATAACTCTCTTCTCCAGAGACTTATCACCTTTTCTTTTCATATAAGCTTCAACACCAAACTCCAGCTGTTGATAGAAACCTAGAAGAGCACCTGTAATAATACTCTCCCATGCTCTTCCCTCTATCTTATCAAATAGCAATGTCTTTGAAAAGAAATCTCAGTTCTTTCTTAGCTTTGTCTGGTCAAAAGAGAAATAGAATATTTCCAAGCCTCTCGTTGGCAGTGTTACAAAGTTTCTTTTGCTTTCACTTTCCCCCTCCTTTTCCAAGCAAAATATAATAAGAATTAATTAAAAAAAGAAAAAGATATTTAAAAAAAATAACTAAAAGGGAGTCTCTAGCCTAAAATATTATAAAATCAAAAAGGAGAAAAATAATTGATAAAAGAAGAGAAAAAACCAGTCCAGTTTCAAAATATAAGATCGTGTGTAGAAAATCCAGCAATGAGAAAAAAATAAAAATAAAAATATTACTTTGACATTCCTGTTTAAAATCGCCGCTTAGTCACTTCTGTCAAAACTTTTACAGATTCCTTAGGGTGTCCTTTCAAATCTTAGAATAAAGAAAAAATTCTCACCAAACCGGCACACTCTTTCCGTTCTCTTTCGTTTTGGAGCCGTCCCAACTTCAGCAGCTTTAATGGCTGCCTCTTTGCCGCTGGCAAAAAGAGCTTCTCCTGGATCTACCAGGGACTTTGCGGTATCCCAGGGATCGACAGGATGCGCTCTTCACTTTCACCGTCTCTTCAGGACGGTTTAGATCCGATTGGACCGTCCAGGAGCAAAGATATCGGCAGCTATCTCAGACCTCCAAGATCGCATGCCGTATCGTCACGACACCAGCCCCACCCTCTCTCCGAAAGGTAGTTTTTATTATCTCCCTGGGTAATGAGTGGCACTTGAATTTTTTTTAAAATAAAAAATGGGACTTTCTTTAACTTCAGTCCACTGTTCTCTGTCTTGCATTCTGGAAAAGAGCAAGGCCAGAACTTGAATATTCTTCCATGTGTTCTATGCTTTCAGATATTTGAAGAATGCTATTTTTTTTATCAGCCCGCATCCCCCCACATCTATAATTTTTTTTGTTGGGATTAAACACATCCAGCTCCTTCACCCTCTCTTCCTATTGTCTAGCTAAAGGGTCTTCAAACTTGGCAAGTTTAAGACTTGTGGACTTCAACTCCCAGAATTCCTGAGCTAACATGACTGGAGGAGGAATTCTGGGAGTTGAAGTCCACAAGTCTTAAAGCTGCCAAGTTTGAAGACCCCTGCGCTAGACACACAAATCTAATATGTTCTTCTTTCAGATTTGAAGGACTATTCTTGCTTTCTTCCCCACCTTGATTTAAAAGGATCTGCTTGGATAAAATCCACTTCCCTATTTCTCCTGTTGATCGGCAGAGGGCAGCAAAGCTCCATTTGAAAAAAAGTCCTCTAGTTAACTGAGAAATTTATTTTGAATCACACAAAGCTGCTTCACATTTGCAGGTGACTTGCTCTTTTATTTATCGATTGAAAACCTTTTAAGTCTGGATAATGTTTTGTAAAATAAATTAAAGAAACAAAATTTGAATATAGAGGCCAAGCAAAGGGGATACAACTCCTCTCCCTTTTCTAAAAGCCAGCTTATGTATCAACTGTTAAAATAACTATGACCGGAAAGTGGTATTTTGCAAGCATAAAAACAGGATACTAGTACAATGAAAAGGTCATGCTAACTGCTGGGGAGAGAAAATTGGTCAGGAGGCCCCATTAGAAGTATGGCAACTAAACATCCTGCGCTTGTTTTAATATGGACTTAAAAGCTATTGTATACCAAATTCCAAGTTTCATTTAGTTGAATGGGCATGATAGCATAAATCCTTGGTGGAAAACTGCACAAAATAAGTGTAGTCTTTCTGTTCTTGTATTCTTTAAAATGAATAGTCAAAGTCTTGCATCTGGCTGAGAACTGATTTTTTTTTTTTAAATTAAGATTATATTTTTATTTTACTAGCAATGTGAAATTACTCATATATATTATTTGGTAGTTGAATTCTCTTCCCATGTCTAACCTTATATATTTATAAACAGTTCAGTGTATTCAATCAGAAGTAAATAAACATTGAATACTGTAGATAACACACACACACACACACACACACCACCAAATAACTTCTACAAGATGCTGATTGAAATCCGGCAGTCTTCCTAACAGTACATGTGATATGAATTGAGCCCCTGTATTGTAACACAAGTAGTTCTTGGCTTACAACCACTCACTTATTGAGAGTTCAATGTTACAATAGCACTTTAAAAAGGGGGGGGGCTTCTGATTGGTCCTCACACTTACAACCAACACATCAGCCCCCACAGTGCCATGATTCAGATTTGGGTGCTTGGTAACTGGCATCTATTTCCAACAGTTGCAGCATCCTGGAGTCATGCAATCACTATCTGCAATCTTTCCAGCCAGCTTCCAACAAGTAAAGTTAATGGGAGAAGCCGCTTAATAATTGTGTGTTTCATTTAACAACTGCAGCTAGCAACCATGGCAAAAAAAAAAAAAAAGGTGGTAAAATTGGGCACGACAGCATAAAAAGTAAACAATCCATCAGATGCCAAGAAAATGTTAGTTGCTTGCTTGCTTAAAAACTGTCATGCCCCTGTCAGAGTCTGAATCCGAGGAGGAAGATGAACAGCTGACAGGGAGTGGGAGTGTGGCTCCATTAGCTGTGGAGGAAACTTGGGAAGGGCAAAGTCCGGCTGGGCAGAGCAGGGAAGAGGTAGAACAAGGGAGAGGGAATTCAGAGGAAGACTCAGGCCCTCTTCATGCTAGGGCACACAGGGAGGAACGGAGAAGAGAGCAACGTGGGTTGCTTGGCTCACGGGGGAAGAAAGGGCCTTGATTTCCTTCATTAGCCACACCTGGGAATGAGAGTTTAAAAGAGATGCATGCTGAGTGTGGCAGCTGCTGGGAGAAAAAATGAGTTTATCTTGTGTTGACTTTAGTTATCTATGTTCCTGGCATCTTCCCAGCTGTGTGGAGTTATTACCATGACTTCACATCTGGAATTCTTGCTCCTGTCCTGCTGGACTAATTACCTCATTTTGGACTTCAAGTTACAGTTTGTGTTGCTCATGTTTTGGACTTGATTCTCTGCAGCCAAAGGCTGTTCCTGGGAGAGTTTTTCTCCAGCCCAGAAGGTAACCATGACATTGGGGGCAAAGTTGGAGCTAATAAAGGGACTCCTACTGATTATCTGACTGTGTTGCCTTTGTACCACACCCCAGGTCATCACAAAAACACACCAACTTGCTACACGTTCCATGTTGGTGTACACAACCCAGTTAATCTGCTTTTAAGAACTGCCTTGCTTAGCAACAAAAATTCTGATCCCAATTGTGGTTGTAAGGCAAGGACGACCTGCAAGGAAGAAAGTCTGTTGTCTAGAACATGTAAAAAATTTAAACCAGTGGTGGGATTCAAAATTTTTTTATTACTGGTTCGGTGGGCGTGGCTTGGAGGGCTTGGAGGGGAAGGATACTGTAAAATCTCCATTCCCTCCCCACCCCACTAACCTGCTTTCCAGCTCCATTATCCTGTACAGGGCAACAAAAGAAGACCCAGCCAATCATCTGGGACTCAGGAGGCAGAGAATAGATGGGGGCGGGGCCAGTCAGAGGTGGTATTTGCTGGTTCTCCAAACTTCTCAAAATTTCCATTTCTGTTCCTCCAGAACTGGTCAGAACCTGCTGAATACCATCTCTGGTTAAAACATATATCTAGGCATAGTCCAGGAGCATGGAGAAATTAAAAACTCTGGCTCTATCAGCCAAAGCTGGATATTACCAGAACTGAGAAATTAAGAATGTCAAATCGTGATCATTTTCTCTGCTTGGGGGAAAAGTAAGCCTATCAAACAAGGACAAGTGGATCAAGGAAGTTCTCCAGAAGAACTGCTTGGAGGCAGCTGAGTGAAGATTTCTTCTTCACTGTACAGTCATCAGGGCACTTTCTAAAACCAGGGAACAGGATGGTTATGAGATGTGACTTGTTGCCAATTTACTTCACAACCTTAACTATCCATTATCAGCTCTTTTCAGAACTGCTTTGGAACTTCGCTTCTGACGACTCAAGGACTGGAGAAACCATTTGGGGGGTGGGGGGAGGAGAGAACCAGGAGTGGGATTCTACCAGTTTGCACCTATTCTCTAGAACCAGTTGTTAACATTCTAAGCAGTTCAGAGAACCAGTTGTTAGAAGAAATTACTGGCCTAATCCTGTAAGGAAGGCAGGAAGGAAACATTCTGGTGTTGCTTACAGAAACTGCCTCTCCGTTAACCCTTATTACATTCTTGGCAGGACTAGATTTCCTGTCTCAAGAACTTTTCTGGAGTTTTTTCCCCCTCCTTTGCTGGTACTTTGCTTGTGTGGAGTGATCATTTAAAGTTACAATGGCACTGAAAAAAGTGACTTATGACCATTTTTCACACTTATGACTGTTGCAGCATCCCCACAGTCATGAGAAGCCAGGTGAGGAGATGCGTGCCTCGATGTGAGTGATATTGAGTTGGCCACACCCAGCCATGTCTACCCAGTCACATGACCACCAAGCCATGCCCATCACCTAAGCCACGCCCACAGAACCAGTTGTTAAAAATTTGAATCCCACCCCTGGAGAGAACCCATTCCCCAAAAGCAGCAATGTGTTGGCTCAGTTCTTCCTTTATATTTATATAAAAAAGAGCAAGAGATCAGATAGATAGTGACCATTTTAAGGGAAAGAACAAAGGGAAGACTTTTGCAATGTAACCCTATTAATGTTTACCCAGAAGTCAATCCTTGAAATAATGTTCTCCAGGCCATTCCTTTTGAAATTATTATAATACCTTGACAATCCCCTGTTATTCTAAACCAGGGGTCTGTATCTTGCGGCTCTGGAGCCACATGTGGCTCCTTTGGCCCTCTGCTGTGGCTCCCTGTCGGCTGACCCCACCTTCCCTTCCCTGTCACTCCTTGCCTGGCCTGAGAAGGTAAGGGTGATGGTGGGGGATGGAGACTCGCTCCATATTCCAGAGCAGGAGGTGACTGGGTGGGAGTGAGTAATGTCGAGTTGGCCATGCTTACCCAGTCACACCGGTTGTTAAATTATTGGCTCCTGGTGGTTTGAGTGTTTAAGGTTGCAGACCCCTGTTCTAAACCATCTGAGCTACTATGTGCACCAATTGGGGTAATAGTTAGAATTCCCAAACATCTGAAGGCTATTGGTCTGGGGTACCTGTCTTAGAAACTACAACTAAGATTCTTATCCCATTGAAGGCATTCATCTTCATCTCACCATCTTTATTCACTCAAAGAACTGCATAATGATTTATTGACTCCTCCTCAGCTTTTAACTGACAGCATAAAAAGTAAGCAATCCACCAGACACTGAGAAAAATGCTAGTTGCTTGCTTGCTAAAAGCACACCAACTTGCTACATATTCCATCTTGGTCTACACAATCCAGGTAATGTGCTTTTTATTACGCCAAGTCTCATTTGACTTCTATGATGGACCTGGTGGCTTTAATAGAGGATAATTCCTCATGAATACAACAGCAGCCTGAATCCGATATATCTTTCTGAATTTTTGTACGTGATTCTTTTATGTCTAAAACATAAACAGTGGTCCTTGGATGAATATATCTAGTTTTTAAATATATAAAATTGTTTTCATTTGGTGCAATGGAATATAAGCTGCCTGTCTCACTTTTGTCTCTAGCTTTAGGGGTCTTTTGCATATCTCAATAGGCAGTAAATAATGTCTAAGGAATGCACTGAGGTTTTCCCATTTGCTTTCCTATCAGCAAATGCCCATATACTGCAGATTACTGTATGGGTCAAGATTATTGTTGGTTAAGTAAGTATAAGTATTACTGGTATATTTTAATATTCAGGAAAAGAAATATTACACATTTTGGTTTATCTAATTTCATATATGCTTAAAAACCAGGAACAGTGGGATGGACAGCATAAAAATTTAATAATAAATTAAAAAAAATAAGGCCATAGCAGGTTCACTAATCTTTGTAGTAAATGAATATTTAAACATATGTATATTGATTTCATTCAAGATATGCGCAGTTGTTTTTTTAAATATATGTGGTGATGTGGAGCTTAGCCGTACCCTCCTTTCTTGAAAAATGAAACAAATTCAATGAATTGCTGTATAGAGGATTGTATTCTTATTGTTTTATTTTCAGTTTTAATGCCACCAGTGCTAGAAGAACAGCAGAAACAAAAAGACAACAGTAACATTGGCACTGGATTTAGTTGCAATCTTTATGGCTATCAATATTTAATATCCAGATCAAGGGTATTTTCCATTTCTGAAATTCAAACATCCCATGTTTTTTAAAGCAACGTTATATTTCGAAAGCTATATGAATTCCAAAAGCTCCAATATATTTTACTGCAGCAACTGACCTAAGTAGTTTTTTGGGGGATCATGTTTGATTAGGCCTAAATATAAGCAGCAGAGAAACAACGATACAATTGTAGCAGTAGAATGTTAAAAGAGTGGCAGCGATAATACTTAAAATATTACATTTTCCACTAGCCTGTAGTGCTATCAGTGAATAAAAGATTGACATTTGGTCATTATTTCTTATCAAGGGTGTTTTACTTGTAATGCTATTTGACAGCTATATTCTAGCTCTGACAGCAGTGAACCAGCTTAATTCCCACTGAACTGCTCTAAATACGTGGCATTGCAATCAGTTTAACAACCCCTGGAGGCCATGAAATCTCTCCTTTGAACACACTCTAGGGGAAGAAATCTAAGATTTATAAAGGGCAGCAAATATTCAAGAAGGGGCAGAGTTTATGTGGGAGCCTACAATTGATGTTTCCTTTGTTGAAAAAGAAAACAGAGGTATGCTTTAAAAATTAATCTTTAACTACTCCAAATCTGCACTAACAAGATGACCAAGAGAGAGATGTGATACTCACTTTTTTTTTTTTTTTGGTCAGTTTTGGTCTAAGAAGGTGATGGGAGTTCAGCATTGAGATAAGGGGTGGGTAAACCTCATGCTGGAATGGAAAATGATCTCCTTCTTGTTACTTGAAGAGTATATATACCGTGTTTCTCATATAATAAGGCCGGGTCTTATTTATTTTTTTGAGCCCCGAAAAAATGGCTAGGCTGTCTTTTTGGGGGTGACTTAATTCCCCCCCTTGCATCTTTGGGTGGGCGGGTGGCGACAGCTTGGATGTTGACCTCGGCGTTGGTGGGGCACTTCGTATCGGGGTCAACGCAGGCAGCACCATATCCGGGTGTGCAACAAAAGTACTTCCTAACGGCAAGCCCCCCCACCATTCCCCCCCATTTCGCATGTTTTAATATAGGCCTTAATTTGGGGGGAGGGGCTTAATTTCATTTCATGCCTATAAAACATGCTGGGACTTCCTATTGGGGGAGGCCGTATTGTTGGAGAAACAGGGTAGAAAGAAACATCTTCTGCAGATCAGCAGGTAAAAGCATTGGGCAGGCCCCATCATGTTGATTACTGTAGACTAGTAAAACAATGAGTTCGGAGACGTGGTGCTGCAGTGGTTAGAATGCAGTGCTGCAGGCTACTTCTGCTGCCTGCGGGCTGCCTGCAATTTGGCAGTTCAAATCCCACCAGGCTCAAGGTTGACCCAGTCTTCCATCCTTCCAATTGTTGGGGGCAATTTGCTGACTCTGTAAACTGCTTAGAGAGGACTGTAAAGCACTGTAAAGCGGTATATAAGTCTAAGTGCTATTGCTATTGAAACTGATGTATGTTTTATGCGCGGAGGAACACAGTCTTTGCTATGTTGCCATTTTACCTATGCTGCGTAGGAATGAGTTTGATTTGCCCAAGCTTCAAAGCCTATAGGACAATACCTGCCAGAATTGGAATTTCTGGAGGTCTTTTGGAGAAACCTCAAGCTGGGTTTGGTATGGGATTTGAGAGAAGCTCAGGTTCAGCTATTCTTTTAACACTTTTGTTGACTTTGGCTTATGAATTGCCTTCAGAAATAGGAAGGTCACTGTTTAGGAGCCAAAGCAAGGAAGTGGCCAAAGCTTCAAGAGCTTTACATCAATATATGATGCAGACAACAAATGGTCAAAATTGGGAGAGTCCTATCAAATTCTGTGCCTGTCAACAGTGGTGTCCCCCAAGGCAGTGTTTTAGGACCAACTCTCTTCATGCTCTACATAAATGACCTCTGTGATCATATTAAGAGCAACTGCGTTCTCTTCGCTGATGATGCAAAGCTATTCAACACCACCGACAATACTGCTACCCTTCAAAAAGACTTTGACTATGTATCAGAATGGTCAAACAAATGGCAACTTCAAATCTCAACAAATAAATGCTCTGTCTTACATATTGGCAAAAAATAAATAAATCAGAAAATAAAATACAAGCTGAATAGTCAAGACCTTGTTGATGATCCAAACTCTGTCAAGGACCTTGGAATACTCATCTCTAATGATCTAAGTGCTAGAGCCCACTGTAACTACATAGCCAAAAAGCCATTAAGAATTGTTAACCTAATCCTACATAGCTTTTTCTCTCGTAATATCACACTACTAACTACAGCATACAGAACATTTGCTAGACCAATACTCGAATACAATTCATCAGTCTGGAACCCGCATTACGTATCTGATGATTAATACAGTTGAGAAAGTCCAGAAATATTTCACAAGAAGAGTTCTCCTCTACTTGTTGCAGAATACCTTATGCCACCAGACTTGAAGTTCTAGACCTAGAAAACCTAGAACTACACTGCCTTTGGTCCGATCTAAGTATAGTACATAAAATTATATATTACAACGTCCTACCTGTCAATGAATACTTCAGCTTTATCCATAACAATACAAGAGCACACAATAGATACAAACTCAAGGTAAACCGCACCAAACTTGATTGCAGGAAATACGACTTCAGCAACAGAGTGGTCAATGTCTGGAATACTCTACCTGACTCTGTGGTTTCTTCCCCAAACCCCAAAAACTTTAACCTTAGACTGTCTACTATTGACCTCACCCCTTTCCTAAGGGGTCTGTAGGGGGCGTGCATAAGTGCACCAACGTGCCTACCGTCCCTGTCCTATTGTTTATTTTATTTTTCTTATATGTATCCATTTCATGTATTCATAACTATGTTTATACTTATACCTGTTATAATCGCTTGACAAAATAAATAAATAAAAAATAAAAATAAATCGCTTTATGTACTTGGATAGGTACAAAGCTAACAAAGAATTCAAACCTCGGAAAACTGCTGCATGTTAATATGGATGATGTTGAACTAGATGGAATAATCCAGACTACCAAAGTCTACTTGTATGGATTTATCTTGTTAGTAAGTTTTATTTGGCTAATTCTTTAATGTTTCTCTGATTTCACACCTCTTTATATACATGTACAACCTTTTCCCCTCAATATAACATATATTGTTATTAATTGCCTTTACTGCTGAAAAGGTATAGATGATGTGATGAAATAAATAATTCCTTGCTATTCTACAGGATTTTTCCATTCAGAAGTTAGATTAGGGAATAAAACCATAATGATGTTTTCATTGCTGATTAGCTTGTGGTTTTCATATTCTATCCCCCCCCTCTCTCTTATACACACACTCTAATACATGAACTCACACCTTAAAAAGATCAATATGTTATGTAAATATATTATAATACATGAAAAAAGCAATAAGAATGTATATACTAAATATGAATAATGTCAGAGCTTCAAATATTATAAAGTAGATTGCAGTATGGTTTTACCTATATACTTGATAAACACCTACATACTTCTCTCTCTGTGTGTGGGGGCATTAAACCACCCAGATGTACTAGTAAGAGGGCAGATCCGGTTAAGTCAGGGGTATCAAACTAGATTTCTTTGAGGGCCAGATCAGCATTGTAGTTCTTCTTTGCGGGCTGGTGGGGGGGAGAGGCGAGGGGAGGTGGGGGGTGGGATGGATGCCTCCTGCCAGCCAAAACAGGGCATGGGGGGGTCCATGTGCGGCCCCCTGCACCTATTTTCATCCTCCATGGCCTCCTGCAGCACTCTGCTGGCCATTTTTGGTCTGTTTTTTTGGACCGTTTGTCGCGCTCCCATGCCGTGCGACACAGCTATCCTGTATCCTGTTCCAGGTGGAGCAACGAGTTACCTACCCATGTTAGCTCCAGTCTGCTGCTCCGTGCTGCGCTGTTATGGGACGTGCCGGTCTGCTGCGGAACGTTAATGTGGTTTGGTTGGAGCATGTTTGCCGTGGCGCTTCATGATGATGTTTGAGCGTGAAGAGACTCTCTACAGTATACGGCAAACCCGGATAGTGTTTCGAAGCTGAAGGGACAGGGCTCGGACTGATATTTAGATGTCTACATGGGATACCACTGGTGGAAGGTTGGTGATGTTGCCTAAGGTGTTGGTGTTGGGTTATTATTAATATTATCATGCCGTAGGGGTCCAATTGGGGATTTAATGGTAGCTACGGATGTTATCTTATTGGAAGTGCTCTGGATATTGAAGGGGGGTAATTACGTGTATGGGATAAATACAGCTCTGTGCTGATGTAACCTCAGAGCTGACTTTGAAACTACTGCTTAGTTGTTTCTTGTTGTCACTAACTGAAAAACAATAAACAACATTCTGCCTGCTTGAAGGAATGGATTGGTCTTTTTGGCACAGTTGACCCAAAGACCAGCTGAGACCGTTTTCGGGCCCGTTTTCAAGCTGTTTTTCAGGTTGTTTTGGGGGGCCATTTTTGGCCTGTTTTTGGCAGGCAGAGTGCTGCAGGAGGCCATGGAAGGTGAAAATGAGATGGGGGTCACACACAGCCCATTTTAGAGGCACCACCGGCCGGTCCTTTGATATTCCAGGCTGGCCCTGCGGGCTGGATTTAAGTACTCTGTGGGCCAGATCCAGCCCACAGGCCACACCCCTGGGCTAAGTTAATCTATCTTCAGCCTACAGCAGAGGACCAGATGCATTTGAGAAATTCAGAAACAGGACCTGGAACTGATAGCCTATTTCCATGGTTGCTGGAACTGTGGTTTTAAAGCCCTACAGCTGTTGATAGTCCTCTCCTCCTCCATGAATTGGGCCTAGTTGCTTTTTAAAAAGATTCAGCCAGAACCCTAACTCTAATCCTGAATGATTAGTGGAGATATGTCCGGCTTTTTATTGACTTTCCTCCATTTGTGGTTGTATTTCTTGATGTACTCTGAAGCAGCTACAATTCTACTATCAATTCTGACTTCATAATATGCCTATAAAGGACATAGTTCTTAAAAGACATTGTTTTGGAATTGGAATGACCAGACAAAACTTGCAATGAAACCACAAAGTTGTTGATAAATAATACAGTAGTAAATTTTCTACTAAATGTTGAGAACTTAAGCATGGAGTTTGCCCAAAGAGCTCCATCCCAAAAGCACTGGGTATAATCAGAGTTGAGTAGGTACACATACTTGTATACCATCAAAACTGCAATTACTGCTACATATAAGGTTCTTTAAAAACACACTGGACTGAATGGGTTACAGACTTTCTGATGAACTCAGTGAATCATTTTAAATACTAAGCTCAACTAGGTAAGCAAGACCGACTATAAATTGGATTAATTACTGTAGCTTAAAATTTAGCTCAACAGCTTTTAATTTCAACTTCCAAAGGCTACACAAACCAATTTTGTACTTTTAGATTTTAATGAGGAGTCTTGATTCTTTAATCAGTTTATCCGGTAGCTAGCTGTCTAATATAACATTCCTTTGAAGCCTACAAAGATCTAACATAATTGAAGACATGTTGAATTGCTTGACTCTCTTTCTTTCTTTCTTTCTCTCTCTCTCTCTCCACACACAGAGAGACATATGTAAAATCAGACTTTTGCATTTCAATTGAAACAATTAAAATTATCACGGAGTGAAACACACGCTGGAACAGGTAGCTTTAAACATTTTCATAACAAAGGTCTTTTAGCCTCATGACAATGTGTTAGCGTGGAGGTGGGAGGGTGAGGTGGATTACACATTTATAAGGAAAATGGCATCATAAATAGTTCATTTCACTGGTATCCCAGAAAGGCACCATTTGGCCTTGTGGACTGATGCATGTACACAAAGTCCATATAATTACTAATAATTTGTAACAAGTGTTAATTGATAAACAGCTCCCTCTGGTAGCTTAATTAATGCGGCAGGATATCTAGGCAATTAACAACTGGGATTGATCTCAATTAGACATCAAAAATCTGTGTAATCTTTTCAAAGTAGAGGGAGAAAATTTAGCCCTGTGAGGCTTTTTTTTTTTTTTTTACCCTTTATACTTTCCTTTAAAAAAGACAAAAAAAGACAAAAGAACAAAACACATACACATCTATACTAATAGTGATTATCTATCATGGCTTTCTCTTGGCAACATTTTCCCTCTTGATTGATTCATATAGAATAATACAGAATAGTATAGTATGCAATGGGAAAGATGTGTCATGCCCTTGTTAGAGTCAGATTCTGAGGGAGAGGAAGAACAGCTGACAGGGAGTGGAGGTGTGGCTCCGGAGGTTGTGGCGGAGGCTGGGGAAGGGCTGAGGCCGGCTGGGCAGTCAGAGGAAGAACCAGGCCCCTCCCCTCTTCATCCTAGGACACGCAGGGAGGAACGGAGAAGGCAATAACTTGGCTTACGAGAGAGAAAGTGGCCATGATCCCCTTCATTGGTTGCAGCTGGGGAGAATAGTCTATAAGAGAGACAGTTAAAACACAGCATTGCCAGAAGCAAAGTTATCTTGGTTGGCGTCTTTCCAACAGACTGTGCCTTGTTATCTCCTTGAAGTTGGTAATTACTTATCCTGGTCCGTTGTGAAAATTCCTTCATTGTAGTTTGTTTTGGGTTTTTTTATTTCACCTCTATCTGCTCATTGTTTGGACTGTATTGCTTTCTTTTGAAGACTATTTTTGAGTACGTTTTATCTCCAACTGAGAATTATTGAACAGTGGACCCAAATTGGAGGCATTAAAGGACATTTAGTTACATTTTGGATTTTGTAACATTTGTGTTACACTCCGGGTCATCACAAGATGTCTGGTTATACACATGGATCTCTTGGGGACAAATGACAATTCATGTGCAACAAAGTCATCACACAAGTGCCAACTTTTGCCACTGGGAAACAACAGTATGCAAGGACTTGTGTGAGGACATCACTGCCTGGGTGCCATTCAAATATCATGACAGTTTACGGTGGCCACTTGTGTATAAATGAATAATGCGCAATTTTTTTTACACTGTAATTCAAGTGTACAAATAAAACAAAAATATGTTTAAAGTTGTGTGTATGATCATAACTACGGTACTACAATATAGGGCAAAGTGAACCAATGGGCTGCAACGTGCCGAAATCCAAAAAAACATGCTACAGGAAGTCCTCAACTTACAGCCACAATTGAGCCCCAAATTTCAATTGCTAAACAAGACAGTAAATGAATTTTTACAACCTTTCTTGCCACTGTTGTTAAGGGAACCACTGCAGTTGTTAGTAACACGGTTTGTTAAATGAATCTGGCTTCCCCATTGATGTAGTCCTAAGTCAAATCAAACATTTATTGTCAATGCACAATATGTGTACAATGAAATTGAAAAGGTCGCAAAAAGCGATCACACGACTGCAACCGTTATAAATAGGAACCAGTTATTAAACATCCTAATTTTGATCATGTGACCACGGGAACGGTCAGGAGCCACTTTTTTCCAGTGCTATTGTAACTGCAAAGGGTCACTAAATAAATTGTTGTAAGTTGAGGACTGCCTGTATTATGATCTGTCCAGTGGATGATTGAATTCTATGGGGTTTAAAAAAATCAAATATAGAGCAAGAACAAATTGGGTAGACTGAATGTTCCAGTTTTGTAAACCATAAATAACAGAAAATCAAGACCATAATGCACAAGGGGAATTGCATCTGGACCCTGCTGTCAGGTGGAGACTGACTCTGAGGGAGAGGAGGAACGGCCGACGTGGAGTGGAAGTGTGGCTCTGGAGGTTGTGGAGGAGGCTGGGGAAGGACAGAGACCGGCTGGGCAGTCAGAGGAGGACCCAGGTCCATCCCCTCTCCATCCTAGGGCACGCAGGGAGGAGAGGATAAGGGAGAGATGTGGTCTACTGGGGAGGAGAGGGCCTTGATCTTCTTCATGGGCTGCAGCTGTGACAACTGGATAAGAGGACGGCATGCGTATGGGCGAGTTCTGGAAACAACGCATGGAAATATCTCTAGTTTATTGTTCCTTTCTGAGTTTGGCATCCTTCCCAGTTCTGATATCTGTGGATGCCTTCAAGCCGTTACCTTGCCTGGTTTGTGTTTATAATTTATATGCATTTTTAGTTTAAACAGCATTTCCTCCTTCTTGTAACTGCTCGTGTGGGAGTTTTTTGTCTCCAGTCAAGGATATTTGGAGCTTGGAAGCAAAGTGAAAGAATAAAAGGGGCTTTGCCTGTTTTTTGTGACTGTGTTTATTTTGTATCCCACCTTGGGTCATCACAACTGCCATATATACACTAGAAAGTGATCTTTAATATTTTTTTCTGCTTTTATTTTCTTTCTGCCTCTGTGACATTTGGCGAACTAGTT
Organism: Notechis scutatus; assembly: GCF_049901735.1. Taxonomy (NCBI): domain Eukaryota; kingdom Metazoa; phylum Chordata; class Lepidosauria; order Squamata; family Elapidae; genus Notechis; species Notechis scutatus. The sequence continues at coordinate 82,342,562 of NC_142011.1, forward strand.
CCAACTCCACTTTATCTATTCTAACCCAATCCTCATTAATTTTTTACTCTAGGTCACTCAAATTCCTAAAAAGAATAGCAAACAACCTTCAGCTGAAGAGCTCTTAATGGAGCTAATGAAACTATCTAGGTGGAGTTTTATAGAGAAGAGACAGAGTTGGATTCTACCCCAAGGGGATTGCAATAAAAATGGACACAGTAAAAGGGAGGGGAGGGTTATTTAATTACATATACATTAATTATAATCAATATTAGGGACTCTGGGGAAGAATCAAAAAATGTCCTGAAAAAAATTAGTTCTGAAGAGCAAGACATAATTTTAGTGGAGAAAATAAACAAAATGGAGATTGCACCCATTTTCCTTCCTGTCTTCAAACCTAACCTCTTGTCTAATCTGACACTCCAACTGTTCCATCTTCAATCAGCTGAGGACCACAACATTCCACCTCCTTAACAACGGGTTTTATCCGGGGGTGGGCTGCTGTGGGTTCGCGGGGGTTCCGGAGAACCCCTAGCTAAGATTCTGCACAGTTTGGAGAACCCCCAAATCCCACTCCTGGCTGGCCCCGCCCACCCCACCCTGCCCCTCCCAGGAGTCCCCCCACGCAGCCTGTTTTGGATGCAGTAAGTTCAGGGTGCGCATGGAGGCTCGGGGAGGATCAAAAATGCGCCGCCCAGAAGTTCGGGAAGGCCAGAAACAGGCCTGTTTCTGGCTTCAAGAGAGCCTCCAGAGCCTGGGGAGGCTGTTTTTGCCCTCTCAGAGGCTCGAGGAAAGCCTCCGGAGCCCAGGGAGGGCAAAAACGCCTCCCCCCCCCGGTGGTGCAGGAGGCCGACTAGGTCACGCCCACCATGGCCACACCAACCCAGCAACTGGACAGAGAACCCTTTTCTAAAGTTTTTGAAGCCCACCTATAGTTTCATCCCATCTTTGGTGTTTTGCCCAAAGGCCCACTTTAGCCACCAATAGAAATAACTCCAAATGCAGCAACAAAGACCCATCTAATATCCCCAAACTGATCAGTCAATCAGAACCCTAGGATTTCCTTCCTCATAGCCTTCAATTCTATTAAAAATTTGTTTTTTTCCATCTGTTCAGGGTCCCTCTTGTAAAACAGGCATCCAACAATCGTTGCAATGAACATTCTTCTCAGTGTTGTGCTCTGCACTTCTGAATTGTTCATGTCACGGTTATATCAAAGCATTCTGGGGAACCTATGGCACAATCAGAACAGGCTGGGTTGTTTGAGGAAAAGAAAACTTTCAAAACTCCAAGGTTTACGGAGTTTGATGAATGAAGGTTACAGAAAGAAATGTGTCACATCATAAATGCGATGTGATAATGAATATCAAAGTCACAGGAGGCCTTGATGGTAGGTTAAGATACCTTGAGCGCTGCCACCCCTCAGACCAGGGTTGGCTTATGATGAATGTGACACAGATTCTTCCAGCATTGTTATGTATTTTGTTGGCAGCCACCCATAAATAAACCAAAGTAATGTTCAGAGGTTTGTGTGGCATCTAGGATTGCACAGAATGCAACGGAAGATGTAAAACATGAAGTCATGTAGTTGGAAGAATGAAAAAAAAAAAAGGTAAATCAGTACTTCCATCTCTCTGGTTAGCTTGAGTACAAAGAAAAACCCTTATTGAGACTTTGCTTATTAAGCTGAAAAAAAAATCAAATCAAGAAACGAAGCAGGAAAAAAAATGCAGGAGCGTATGGAAGCTAAGACGAAAACTGTTGCTGCATAAAAACATAATGAACACACCCCATTTATCGATGTTTCTTTATATACAGATGATCATGTCAATTTTTCTCTTTTTATGCTTTCTGCTGGAGATTTACAGAGCTCAAGAACCAAGCATTGAAAAGGATGCTTAAAAAACAGACAATTGGAGTGACCCTGCATTTTAATAACCGACAACGATTTATAAAAAAGAGAACGAGAAATAATTGTATATAATATATTCCGAGCTGAAATGACTGTTTCTGTATTTGTCACAGCTGAAGCCTCTCTGCACCAGTGGTGCTATCAGTCAAATCCTTCCCCTGTAGTAAGTTCCTGACACACCAACAGGATGGTTCTTTAATCATCTTCTTGCTCTCAGTAGGTATTCCTTTAAAGCAGAATTTGGCTCATATTTTACTAAAATAATATCTCCTTTGGAACTACTCACTGTCTCTTGCAGTCTTTTGGGTGGCTGTTGGCTTCTGTTATTTGGAGCAGAGTTCAATGGAACTGACAACAAAGTAATGAATGAGGGGAAAATATTTGCAATTCCGTGTGCGCAACCTCCATCTTCTGTGGAAACCCTTTGGATGTATGTCTTTCGACTTTTGCCTTCAGACAAGTGACTTCTAAACACAGTTAGCATGTGCTGCATTGCCCTGTTCTTTTCTATTGAGCATTTTGCCCAGTTCCAGGAAGAAAACATTTCAAATATTTTTCCCCAGGTGTCACAGAACGGATAACACGATGCTCGTCATAAGGCTGCCAATTAAACCGGTACACGCCTTACGATGTTATTCTGCAGATTGTGATTCATCATCCAGATTGGCTAAAGCATCTGGCAAAATGCTGGAAGGAGGAAGGTTGCTTGTTGCTTTCTGATGTTTTGGAAGGGATCATCTCATTGACCATTCTGAAGAAACACTCAAGTGTCAGTACAGTCACCATGGAATGGAATGGAATGGAATGGAGTGGAATGAATGGAAGACGCGACATCTCTTTGTTCTTTGCTTTAGAACAGCCTAGCTCATCCTTAAGATGCTCCCCAAAGGTATGCCATCAAACATCACAAGAAGGGGATTATCAGAATAAGTATTTTTCATATTAATGTAATTCCTTTCGGGCACTGAAACAATGCGAGGAGGTTTAGCAGAATCATGGATTTTTCCCAAAGCATCTGTTATAAATCCTTTTTGAAAAAATACTTATATTAAATTTTACTCTTCTTCCAACCCAGATTCAGAGTGATATACAGGTAGCTTCCAGATAGTTTTCTGCCCAGCATTAGCCATACTCGTAGCAAGTTAGTTTCCATGAGATCGATTTTTTAAAAAGACCTCCACGTACTTATTCTAGTCCATTCTGCATCTTGCTGGGAAAGATGAGGGCCAAGCTAGAAATCTCAGTTAAAAATGATAAAACTTTTCTTGGCTTTTAGATTAATAGCATATACTAGCATCCTTTAAAAATTAAAATAAGGAAAAGAAACAAGGGATTCCAGCCTAAATCTTATTTTATGGGATGAGTGGTGCAGTGGCCTGGTGGTAGAGCTCTCACCTCACAATCAGCAGGCTGTGAGTTCAATCCTAGGTAGAGGCAGATATTTATCTCTCTGGGCACCTTGAGAATATATCTGCTGACTATAACTCCGCATTGGTGACAGGAAGGGCATCCGGCCAGTAAGCACTCAGTTACGTTCAGTTGTCTAATCTCCACCCCACAAGGGATTATTGGGTGTTAAAAGGAGATGATAATGGTCTTAGTTTATGGGGTAAATGTTCCAATGAAAAGTTCTTCATGCATACATTGAAAACTCATACCCTTGTCTAGGCCGAATTTCAGACTCAGCATCCTTATTCCAAGACCATAAATCACTATTCTGTGAAAGTGTTCTGGAAGTTTTCATAAGGACCAAGAAAAACATTGTTTCAATAGCTGATGTAATATATTATTTAAATCTAGTTTTCCCTACAGATCTTCCCCAATTACAGATCTTCCTTCTGTAGTTATCTGGACATTGTTTTAATCCAATTCTGAACAAAAGGCTATTTTTTTTGAAGGCAGCTCTGTCTTGTGAACAATGTATATTTCGAGTTCTCACATCTTGGGAAGGGGACACATTTAACATAATTTGAGATGGAAAGACAGAGTCGGCATTTTGACATTTCAAAACGGAAGGGTACTAGTTTTTGTTTTTTTTCAGGATTTAAGAATTATTTTTTTTCGGCGCACTGTTATCTGCCTTAAGCCCTTAAATTGGAGTAAGCCACAAATGAAATCAATTCAAAATTTATGCAAAATAAATTAATAACCATAATATTGCTCCTGGGGCATGAAGAACTGCTTAAAACCTGACTTCAGTGCTTCCTCTGGGCTTACTAACCGACAGTTCATTGTAATTGTAAATTTGTCCTTTTCATCTTATACTATGTAAGGAGTAACTTTTGCCCTCAGGGCTGACTTGTAAAAGAATGATTCTTATACAAAAAGCTGTTTATTTGGTTTGGAGTTTTCTCTGATCCCATTGTTATTATTTAAAGTATTTGTAGAAGGCTAAGAGGAGCCTTCCCTTCAGTTTCCCTCCGTTTTTCTGAGGTGGATCAGAGGATGAAGATGCAATGCATCAATTAGACTTCATTGGTCCTCTCATAGGGATTTCCTCTCCAAAATATTGAGGCAGCCAAACTTCAGCATGCACAGCATTCTGGCAATAAACAAACATTTATTACTTAGATTTATATCCTGCCTTTTCCCCAGGAGCTCAAGGCAGTTTACATGCTGATCTTCCTTCCTTTTATCTAGGGATACCCAATGGGGGTCCCTATGGGACTTAGTTAGTTACATAGACTATTGGTATGTGTTTGATTTTCAGATGCCCTGGTTTCAGGATGACGAATGTAAAAAATACAAATAGCATCCAAAATTATTCGTCTGAAACATTTTATAAACATGTATTCATCTAATAGAGCACTTGATGTTTGAAAGTCTTCTTTTTCTTGATTCTAATGGGACTTTGACGTCAAGGTTCAGAGGATGGGCTGGGTCTATGTCAACTAAATAGAACACTAAAGGTATTAATATGCCTTTATTAAAAAGGTTAAATACAGAATTATGTGGAGAATACGGTTTTGATCTGAGGACTTACTTGATGGTTCACATTTTATTTTATTTATTTATTTATTTATTTATTTGATTTGCCAATTGTTTACAAGATAATAAGTATAAGTGTATACATAGTTGTGAATACATGAAATGGGTACATATAAGAAAAATAAAAGAAGAATAAGAGAAACAATAGGACAGGGACGGTAGGCACGTTGGTGCGCTTATGCACGCCCCCTACAGACCTCTTAGGAAAGGGGTGAGGTCAATAGTAGACAGTCTAAGGTTAAAGTTTTTGGGGTTTGGGGAAGAAACTACAGAGTTGGGTAGAGTATTCCAGACATTGACCACTCTATTGCTGAAGTCGTATTTCCTGCAATCAAGTTTGGTGTGGTTAACTTTGAGTTTGTATCTATTGTGTGCTCTTGTGTTGTTATGGTTGAAGCTGAAGTATTCATTGACAGGTAGGACATTGCAATGTATGATTTTATATACCATACTTAAATCAGACCGAAGACGGCGTAATTCAAGGTTTTCTAGTTCTAGAATTTCAAGTCTGGTGGCATAAGGTATTCTACAACGAGTAGAGGAGTAGAGAACTCTTCTTGTGAAATATTTCTGGACTTTCTCAATTGTGCTAATATCAGATACGTAGTGTGGGTTCCAGACTGATGAACTGTATTCGAGTATTGGTCTAGCAAATGTTTTGTATGCTCTGGTTAGTAGTGTGATATTACCAGAGAAAAAGCTACGTAGGATTAGGTTAACAACTCTTAATGCCTTTTTGGCTATGTAGTTGCAGTGTGCTCTAGCACTTAGATCATTAGAGGTGAGTATTCCAAGGTCCTTTACAGAGCTTGGGTCATCAACAAGATCTTGACTATTCAGCTTGTCCCATTGGGACATAGGACATTGGGTCCCATAGGTTTTCAATGATGCCCTCCAACTGTACGTTCTCTAACTAGGTGGCATCTATTTTCATAGGATGGCCTGCAATTTGCTTAGGAAAAAAAACCCCACTCTGATATGACAGAAGAAATGCTATGCAATTCCTTCCTCCTTTCCTGGTCCTCACCGATTTCCATGGGTCACATGAACAATTTCAACCTCCCCTTGACAAGTACTGTACTCAGCAAAATTGTTCTTCCAAAGTTACCGTTCTTGAATAACACGAAGAACCTGGAGAACAAATATGAACCCTGTGTAAAATACAATATTATTATCATTGCCTTGATCACCATCACTCTCAGCACTGCTATCATCAAACCACTGTAGGGGAAGTTCCACTGTCTGCCCCCTGACAGTTATGAATCATAATCTGTTGCACTGGTCCAGAGCAGGTTGGTAGATTTTTTTTTAAATTTCCCAGGGTTGGTCTGAGAGAGAGTCATTAGAGCAAAGGCTTGGGGGTGTCAAGCCAATCCCAAGAATGACTTCGAAGAATCCAGCCAGATTTCTGTTCTTTATTTCCTTTCACACATAGACGGAATCTTGCCAGACTAAATCTTTGTTACTCTCACCCTAGCAAATATGTCCTGAGGTATTCTAGGGAGTGGCTATTCTAATTCTCTGTCTCCTAGTCAGTTCTAGGCTATGCTGCATCTTTTTCTCCCTCTGTTTCTGGGATATATCTGCACTCCTTCCTGGGAATTACTGCAATCCTTCACACCTGGCTTCCATACCTAAGGAAAGACTGGAACCAAGGCTTCCATTCTTCTAGTCCAGTATATTAACCATCTTTTATTTAGAAAATTCATATGGCTGCTTACCTTAAATATATAACCCAGGACAGCTAACATGATCTAACAAAGTACATAAGGAAAACTCAAATTACAAGTAGAAAACAAAATTAAAATAACACAATGCATTAACTGAGGAAGTATGGAATCTAACATATTTGCACCTATATTGGACTCAGCTAATATCCTCGTCCAGCATCTGGGGAAAGTCAGGTCTTCTCAGCCTTCTGGAAGGCCAAGCGGATCAGGTCCCTCTGGATCTCAGGTGGGAGGTTGTTCCTTACGGCAGGTATTGCAACATTTCTCTCATACCTACACACCAAGGTCTCCTATATTGGAAAATTCACGGTGCCTTCACCAATGCATCTCAAATAAACACAAAGAAAACATTGGGAAAGCTGTTTTCAATGTCCTTCGCAAGAGAAGAGGGTTAACATGAATTTCATCTGAGGGGCTACTTCTTCCCAATTCCATCTATCTGTCAATCATGTCCAGCTGGAGGGATATGTTGTAGGTCTCACCAGGGGTGAAATTCAGTTACCTCGCACCATCTTGGGAGAGGTGGTAGGGATGATTTGAATTGGTTGCCCACACCCACGCTCACGCCCACCACCTTCTTCCTTTTAGAGACTGAGTCCCACCAAGCCACGCCCACCAAGCCACGCCCACAGAGCCGGTAGGGAAAATTGTTGAATTTCACCCCTTATCTGCTAAAGAGTTCCAGCAGATGGGGCCCAGGAGACCTGCCTTCTTTGCTGTAGCTCCCATGGAGCATTGTTAGATGGGCAGGGAAGTTATTGATTTTTGTTCTTTTACATTGGGTTTTTACTCTTTGTAAGCTGCCCAACATGACTGAGAAGTGAGTGGGTGGCAATATAAATCTTCTAAATAAATAAATTATTTCCTCCAAGGTGACATTAATCCCATCCCTTTCAGCTTTCAGAAAGTCTTTAAACCATGAGTTTTTCCAACCACCTTTAGGATCCCATGGGGAGCATGCAAGATGGTTGCATTGCATTGTACCAAGGATGTTCTTATTCTCCTGCAACACTGTTTTTTTAAAGTTGTGTTTAATTGTTTTTAATGGTGGTCATAAACAATATTTTTATTGTTGGTTGGTTGTATGCTACATAGTCACATTAGTGAGCTGGGCAGCTACATACATTTGGTAACTAAAGCAAACCATTACCACCTTCCTCACCTTCCATAAGTTGGAGTCCTCCAGTCAACTCTACTCATATACATTTCCCTTCATTTTTTGTGCGCCAAAATTGAATGAGAACATACATGAAGATATCCGTCTTCCAACCAGACAACAGGGATAGATATTTTTGTGATTCTAATTGGCTGGGGGAACTTAGAATTTCTCTAATATGTCTTAGGTCTGATTTGGGCCAACTAGTTTCATGCAGTTACTAGTTAACAATGAGGAACTCAATGAAGATTTTACTCCTTAAAAATATAATAAAATTATTATTCTTGTCATGAAGGCAGAAGCCCGCAGGAGGCTATTTAAGGACAAAACTAAACAATGCCCATAAATTACAATTGAGACCTCAAAGGATATTACTGAAGAAAAACTAATTTCTGTTTCCTTATAACATTTCAGCTGGTGCAGTAAAACAATGAAGGACACCATAAATCCGCTCATGTATTTCAAAATTTGCAAAACAAATCCCTTCTTACACATAGTATTTGTCCAACATAAAATTATTATTCAATAAGTTGACATTTTAAACCTATTACTGCCTAAACCCATCTATTATGAAGCTGTTCAGAGCACTAAGTTAACATTTACCAGGGCATACACCGGCACATCATGGAGAGATCAATCTCAAATCCTTTATTTCATATTCAGATCTTGTTGGGTCAGGACTGAAAATTCCTATCTTTCTGATACTTTGCAGAAAAGCTGCGGTGAAATCCACAAAAGAATTATTATCAAGTAACTGCAGTTATTCAGCTAGATGTTGACTTTGATATGTCAACTCTCTGATCTTTAATAGAAAATTGATGGTCTTGCCCTGAGGGTCAGTCGTATGGACGACCAAGCCGGAGCAACGCTTGCATTACATTATGGGGAAGGCAACATTCTGATTCTCTGGCAATTTATTTTATTCTATTTTATTTATTTGTCAAGCGATTATAAGATAACAGGTATAAGTATAAACATAGTTATGAATACATGAAATGGATACATATAAGAAAAATAAAAAGAAATAATAGGACAGGGACAGTAGGCACGTTGGTGCGCTTATGCACGCCCCCTACAGACCTCTTAGGAAAGGGGTGAGGTCAATAGTACACAGTCTAAGGTTAAAGTTTTTGGGGTTTGGGGAAGAAACCACAGAGTCAGGTAGAGTATTCCAGACATTGACCACTCTGTTGCTGAAGTCGTATTTCCTGCAATCAAGTTTGGTGCGGTTTACCTTGAATTTGTGTCTATTGTGTGCTCTTGTATTGTTATGGTTAAAGCTGAAGTATTCATCGACAGGTAGGACATTGTAATATATAATTTTATGTACTATACTTAGATCGGACCAAAGGCAGCGTAGTTCTAGGTTTTCTAGGTCTAGAATTTCAAGTCTGGTGGCATAAGGTATTCTGCAACGAGTAGAGGAGTGGAGAATTCTTCTTGTGAAATATTTCTGGACTTTCTCAACTGCATTAATATCAGATATGTAATGTGGGTTCCAGATTGATGAGCTGTATTCGAGTATTGGTCTAGCAAATGTTTTGCATGCTCTAGTTAGTAGTGTGATATTACCAGAGAAAAAGCTACGTAGTATTAGGTTAACAACTCTTAATGCCTTTTTTGCTATGCAGTTACAGTGGGCTCTAGCACTTAGATCATTAGAGATGAGTATTCCAAGGTCCTTGAGAGAGTTTGGATCATCAACAAGGTCTTGACTGTTAAGCTTGTATTTTATTTTCTGATTTTAGATCCATTAGAGATGATGAATTCAGCCAAAGCCAAATGGATTATTTGTTAATTTTGTTTTCTTCATTTGGTATTGGCATATGAATTTAATTCCATAAGGGTAGGCTGCTGTGCACAATCAGATTTATTGATTTTCTGGGTAGAACATTTTTTTAAAAAAACTGATGACACCCAGAAGAATAATACAGTAGAACAAAAGCAATTTGGTGCAATCCTTTACACTTTCTGCACTTGCATTTAATCACTGCAAACTGGTTTTGTCCCAAGAAATCATGCAACCTTATTCAATTTAAATTTAAATTTCCAATTAACTTCTCCCTCGCAAGTATAGTTATTCATTAGAGATAACAACGTTTTTTTCTAAAATGTTTGTGTATGTACAGGTCACATTTACATTGGCTACAGACCTCATACATCTTTTCTGGAGCTACTGTATATCCTATTGAATTTAAAAGTGGCAGCCATGATGATTTTCTTCTTCTTCTTTCTAGCAAAAGCTAAAAGCATAGGGACAAAGAGTCCACTATGAAAAAGTCGCAGTCAATTCAAGCTGGTTTGCATATTTATTGAGTAAAATATTCTAAATGTTCACTGCTGCAAGATATTTGCACAGAACTAACTACCATACAAACTAGAGAATGAGAAGTAGCAACAATGGTGCATTGAAATATCTGCAATGAATACCATTTGCCTGAAAGCCTGACGGTTCTACAAAATAGACAAAGTAGTAGAAAATGAAGAAGCTCTGGGGGCTTTAGAATTCAAACAAACAAGCACCCACAATACAACAAGCCTGACCTAATAATTGTTAAGACACACAAAAAAAGATAAATTGTCAAAACAAAGAAGCCTGGTTAGTTCTAGTACCTAAAGACAGCAGAAGAGAAAACAAAGAACTGGAGAAAATCACAAACTACAAAGACCTGTAAACAGAAGTAGAACAACAAAGAAAACAAAGGTAGGACTAACAGTAAGAGGCAATCCAAAAACATCTGGAGCCCCACTTGAATATCATCGGCATTGACAAATTCACTATGAGTCAATTGCAAAAGGCAGCTTTACTTGGAACAGCTTACATCCTATGATAATACATTTAACCTGATTAAAAACCATATTTGCCTATCCCGGGTCTTTGGAAAGAAATGGGTAAAAATGTCAAATCCAGTCTAACCTCTGCTTGACTATCTGATGAACCATAACAATAAGCTTACTATGGTATAATTGATAAACCTTGTATCAATAACCGATATTAATTAACTTTAGCATCAAGTGCACCATTTGTAAAATATATTATTCTGATGTATAATTAGAGCATTTGTGATTGTCCAGCCCCTAGTCTTTTTAACACAATTGAATTAGTAGTGGTTACACCTTACGGACAAAGCGAAGAAAATATCAATATTGGTTTTTATCTAGCCAATGACAGCATCATCAGTAAATGTTGTATAAATGAGACATTCTGTTGGTGTAATCAAACAATCATCTGGAAGAACTTTTTACTTTTATGTATTTATTTATGACGCCAAAGAGAAATTGTAAAAGACTTTGGCAATAATCAAATGTTAATAGTTTGATAGGATAATGCTAAGCTATCAGTCAGTGTTTCTTAATTTTGGGAACTTTAAAATAATAGAGTTGTACTTCAACTCCCAGAATTCCCCAGCCATTATTACTAATGGTGTAATTTCTTTTTCTCTCTCTGTTTGGATCAGTGCATTATTTTTCCAAAACTGCATTTTTCTTCTTCTTCTTTTAGGTAGAAACAAAATTGAGGGAAGAGACTTGAAACTTTCTAAACTTTGTTCAGTGGCATGATTTGTATTCTTCATAATTAAGAAAAAACATGCTAACAGAAAAAAGATTCCAAAAGCATATATTTAAGGATAATTTGTTCTGATTAAACTGAAAATAGATATAGCTTGGAAAATATCTTAGTGAGAACCTTGCTCAATTCCTTTTAGTATACTGCTGTGTGAAACAGTTGTATTAAAATAGTTATAGCTTACAGAACATCTATTTTTTTAATTATGCCCAACACCATATTTAAAAGAAAACAATATAGCAACACATCAGATATAAAGCAGTGAAGTAAAATAACAATAAATTAAAACTTACCCAGAAAAGCCTGAAGCAGTTAATAACATACAGGATTATTTCTTCAAGCCTTGGTTATTATTAAACATCTAGCTTACATCTGTAACATTAATTGGAGAAGTAAAACGAAGGATGCAAATTTCAACGGATTTAAGGCTTCTTTTGGAAAACCAAACCCAAATCCAGGGCTTCTTTTGGAAAACCAACTTTGGTGGCATCAGGAACTCTGCCAAGCAGTGGTACAACTGTGAAACCAGTCCAGAGAATGAATCTCTAAGCTGGCGTGAATAATGGCATTGCCAGGTAGAGAGGAATAAGTTGGAAAGGGAAATAAGCATAAGATTAAAAGAAAAACATCTCTTTGGGAGACCCTGATGCTCTGGAATAAATATGTATTCTCAACCTAAAGGTGCTTTTTCAAAAGACAATTAGATTTTGTTTTGCCTTGAAGAGGTTTCGTTCTCATCCAAGAAGCTTCCTTGGTTCTTCAGTTGTGAACTTCAACTTGAAGTTTAGAACTGAAGAAACTTCTTGGATGAGAAGTGAAAGGTCTTCAAGGAAAAACAAACTCCAGTTTCCTTTTAAAAAAGCATCTTTGTGACAACTCTGACCTTGATGCCTGAGAATCTCCATAGACATATATATTCTGAAATTTGTTAGGAGCTTGCCAGTGGTACTAGACGTGAATTTTTGTACAGTTCTGACTTTACAACAACCTAGCCCTGTGAATGTGACCAGCTGTCCTGAAGACTTTCCTGAATCCTTGTGTTCTGACCCAAACCTGGTTCCAAGAGAGCAAACACAAGACAAAGGCAGCAGTACAACCTTTTTATGTTTCAGCTAAGAATTCTGTTTCTTCACAGATAAAAGGCTGCTTCCAACTAATTAGCTCCGACAAGAAAGAGCCTTGCCGGAACTTCCGGTTTGCAAGGCTTCGGCAGCGGCAGGGATTTGCGATACTGCGCGATCCCTGCTGCGTTCGCCGCCAAGGTTCCCTCGATCCGTTTGGATCTGGGGGATATAGCTGCCCCGTAGAGGCAGCTGAAGACAGGGGGGATACGGACAGGGGCTTGGGGGTGTCACAGACCCCCTCCCCAGCCGGCAGAACCCCCTTTTCCCAAGACGGAGGAGCGGCGGTCAGCAATGGCTGCCACGAAGAAACCTGCAGCTGGACAAGATTGTGCAGGAGGGAGAAAGTTGGAAGAGTTATGAAAGTGGTTTTCGACCGGGACAAAGCAAGAGAAAGTGCCCTGGAACTTTGAAAGCTGCTAAAAATACATTGTTTCCAGAGAGAGTTACAAACGGCGAATGGAATCCTAAAAGGGAAAGTTCTTTTTTTTCTTCTTTTCACTCTCCTTCCTAACGTGACAGCGGATGGAATCATAAGAGAAATTGGAAAACCTGCATTGGAGGTAATTGAATGCTGAAGGGATAAGGATTTCTGAACACTTAAAAAAAAAAAAGAATCTTTTTGGCTATGAGTGGGAAGGGAGAGGAAAAAAAAATTGGAGCAAAATTTGAAAATAAGGAGAAGATTGCCTAGAATTTTAAAGAGTTACTATACATCAATAAGACTTCTAAAAGATATATTTTAAAGGGAACTTTGTGACTAAACTTTAACCCCAGAAAGAGAAAGTGAAGAAGGAGAAAGTATTTAAAAGAACAGCTTGTTTGGATTGTTTGGTGATTTTGGAACTTCTGAGAATTGTCTTTGATTAAAAGCACTTGGGTGGTTGTTTGGAAAAACCTTTTCTCTATACAATGGCATCACTTGTGGATGGATTGAAACTTGCATACCAAAAATATGAAAAAGAAAAGCAAGAAGGGAAGGATGTTCTTGGCACTCTTTTTCAATTTTTAGAAATGGCGGTTTGTACTTATGTAAAGCTGAATGAGCAACAGGATGACTGGGACAAAGAAGAAGCCATTTTTGATGAACAAGTGACTTTGGTCGGGAAGGAAAGGAGAAAGAGAAAAAGGAAAAGAAGACTTTAAGACTTGGAAAAGCAATCAAAAAAGAGAAGAATAAGGTGAAAAGGGGATATTATGTTAGAAAACAACAGAAAGGAGGAAAGCAGAATAAAAGGGAGGTGGAGAGACAATGGGGTAAAGAGGACAAGGAGAAGAATAAGCAAGGGAGAAAGGAGGGGATGAGAAGCCTTAATGGTGGGGAGCAAGATGCAAAGAAGCAAAAGTTTTTTAGAGATAATGGGTAAATTTTATTGAAAAAGGGATTCTAGAAAGGTACATAAGATTGTATTTTTACATTTGTACTTAGAAATAACCATAGAAAATTGGAAATAATATGCAATTTAAAATGTGATAAAATATTTAGTATAATTTAGTGAAATTTTTGTTAAGAAAAGGGAGTACTTCAATGAAACAATGATTTAAGATATGTGATGTGGGTGGGGGAAATAATTTTGGAAAGCATAAGTGTTCCCATAAAGGCATGATATTTAACTGAAATGGGTAAAATGTTTAAGATATAAATGATCGTTAATATTAATGATTAGACTATGTTATCCTAGTGAAATTTTTGTGAAATGAGAGATTTGAAGTAGGAGAAGGGGGAACATCTTAATGAAATAATGATCTATAATATGTGATGTGGGGGGGGGGGGGAATAACTATGGAAAATAGGTGCTCCCATAAAAGTATGTGATTTAACTGAAAAGTAATTTGCTAAATGTTTAAGATATAAATGAATATTAATATTAATGAATAGATTTGTATTGGTATTGATAATATTGTATAATTTTAGAATGTACCAGACAGAATCCCAATGTAAGCTATGTATTCTATATTAAGTATTATAAACATAGGGGAAAGAGATAGAGGCATCATACTCCAATTAGTGTACAGGAGAAGTTTTCTTCAAAGAAGAAAGATAAATGGATAGCTGGAAATAGAACAGACAAAGAATAATAAATATTATGATTCGAATTGAGAGGAGATAAATAAAATAAAATTAAGAAAATTTAAAAGAGAGGAGAAGTTATATAGAAAATTGAAAATGCTAATAAGATATGGAATGGTATGTAAAATGAATATGAATTTGAATTTGTGTCTGTACCAAGAGTTTTAACCCGGGACTAAGCAACTTTCAGAAAAGAGGTTTTTTATGCTTTTATGTTTTGTGTTTCTGTGTGTTTATGTTTTGTATGTCTTTAAAAATTAATAAAATTTGTTATAAAAAAAAAAAAGAAAGAGCCTTGCCAAATTTTTGCAAGTCTGCCAAAAAACAACAGATAAGAAATAGTTTACAATACAAGAGTCTTCCAATACCAACTGTAATGTCCACGAGGCTGAGTTCAAAATGTCTTTGCCTTCTGCAAAGTACGTTCGTTCACAGCTGGCTTTTATCTTCTTGAAGGAGGGGCATTACCCTGCAGCCTTACTCCTGAGTCACCCGTGCTGTTGTAGCTGCTCTTTCCTATGAGCAATCCTGCGTGCATGCGCACTGGGCACAGGCTCCTCGGGAACCTCCTCGTCGCTGCTGCCAGCCCCCACAATCTCTGAAGGCAGCAGTTCATTCCCTAATGGTCCTGGCCCCTCATCTGAGTCCTCGCTCTCCTCAGCCATCCGCACCTGCTGCCAACTAACCACAACACCTTAGATTCTTTTTTCTTTTTTGGGGAGTCAACTCTCTTCCATTTTATCTTTGTTTTTTGCAACTTTGGGGCCAATGAACTAGCTTGTTGACTTGTTATAGAGTGTATCTTCCATCTAATTCTCTGGTTCCATGTTGATTGGGAAAAGATTTAGTCCTCCCAGTTTCATCAGCTTTAACTCTTTTTGTGGCCCAAGGAACCAAGAATGACATGACATGATGAGTTACTTCAGAGTAGTTTCTTTATTGTTGCTTGCCTATAGGCCTTTGCTCTCCTTCTGCATACCAAAATTCCAAGTGTTTTCTCTTGGCTTCCTGGGAAAGAGAAACCCCTCATGCAAATCTGGCCCACATTCCACCACACTTTCAAGCTCATGGAATATAATATTCTTAATACGGATATTTGCATTTTCCCTAGGGCATGTTTGACCACTCCCTCAACGTTCAGGTTATGATATTTTCCTGTGTCTCACCTATATGGATAGCAAAAAGAATCTTGCACAAGCTGGAAAAGAAACCATAGACTCAAATGGTCATTCTCATTCATTCATTCATTCATTCTCTCTCCCTCCCTCCCTCCCTCCTTCCCTCTTTCCCTCTCTCACACACACCTTCTCTCTCTCTCTCCCCCTCCTTCCCTCTCTCCCTCTCACACACACCTTCTCTCTCTCCCTCCTTCACTCTCTCCCTCTCACACACACCTTCTCTCTTGCCCTCCTTCACTCTCTCCCTACTTCACTCTCTCCCTCTCACACACACCTTCTCTCTCTCCCTCCTTCCCTCTCTCCCTCTCACACACACCTTGTCTCTCTCCCTCCTTCCCTCTCTCCCTCTCACACACACCTTCTTTCTCTCCCTCCTTCACTCTCTCCCTCTCACACACACCTTCTCTCTCTCCCTCCTTCCCTCTCTCCCTCTCACACACACCTTCTCTCTTGCCCTCCTTCACTCTCCCTCCTTCACTCTCTCCTCTCACACACACCTTCTCTCTCTCCCTCCTTCCCTCTCTCCCTCTCACACACACCTTCTTTCTCTCCCTCCTTCCTCTCTCCCTCTCACACACACCTTCTCTCTCTCCCTCCTTCACTCTCTCCCTCTCACACACACCTTCTTTCTCTCCCTCCTTCCCTCTCTCCCTTTCACACACACCTTCTTTCTCTCCCTCCTTCCCTCTCTCCCTTTCACACACACCTTCTTTCTCTCCCTCCTTCACTCTCTCCCTCTCACACACACCTTCTCTCTCTCCCTCCTTCCCTCTCTCCCTTTCACACACACCTTCTCTCTCTCCCTCCTTCACTCTCTCTCCCTCCTTCACTCTCTCCCTCTCACACACACCTTCTTTCTCTCCCTCCTTCACTCTCTCCCTCTCACACACACCTTCTCTCTCTCCCTCCTTCCCTCTCTCCCTCTCACACACACCTTCTCTCTTGCCCTCCTTCACTCTCTCCCTCCTTCACTCTCTCCCTCTCACACACACCTTCTCTCTCTCCCTCCTTCCCTCTCTCCCTCTCACACACACCTTTCTCTCTTGCCCTCCTTCACTCTCTCCCTCCTTCCCTCTCTCCCTCTCACACACACCTTCTTTCTCTCCCTCCTTCCCTCTCTCCCTTTCACACACACCTTCTCTCTCTCCCTCCTTCACTCTCTCCCTCTCACACACACCTTCTTTCTCTCCCTCCTTCACTCTCTCCCTCTCACACACACCTTCTCTCTCTCCCTCCTTCCCTCTCTCCCTCACACACACCTTCTCTCTTGCCCTCCTTCACTCTCTCCCTCCTTCCCTCTCTCCCTCTCACACACACCTTCTTTCTCTCCCTCCTTCCTCTCTCCCTCTCACACACACGTTCTCTCTCTCCCTCCTTCACTCTCTCCCTCTCACACACCTTCTCTCTCTCCCTCCTTCCCTCTCTCCCTCTCACACAGACCTTCTCTCTTGCCCTCCTTCACTCTCTCCCTCCTTCCCTCTCTCCCTTTCACACACACCTTCTCTCTCTCCCTCCTTCACTCTCTCCCTCTCACACACACCTTCTTTCTCTCCCTCCTTCACTCTCTCCCTCTCACACACACCTTCTCTCTCTCCCTCCTTCCCTCTCTCCCTTTCACACACACCTTCTCTCTCTCCCTCCTTCACTCTCTCTCCCTCCTTCACTCTCTCCCTCTCACACACACCTTCTTTCTCTCCCTCCTTCACTCTCTCCCTCTCACACACCTTCTCTCTCTCCCTCCTTCCCTCTCTCCCTCTCACACACACCTTCTCTCTTGCCCTCCTTCACTCTCTCCCTCCTTCACTCTCTCCCTCTCACACACACCTTCTTTCTCCCCCTCCTTCCTCTCTCCCTCTCACACACACGTTCTCTCTCTCCCTCCTTCACTCTCTCCCTCTCACACACACCTTCTCTCTCTCCCTCCTTCACTCTCTCCCTCTCACACACACCTTCTTTCTCTCCTTCCTTCCCTCTCTCCCTTTCACACACACCTCTCTCTCTCCCTCCTTCACTCTCTCTCCCTCCTTCACTCTCTCCCTCTCACACACACCTTCTTTCTCTCCCTCCTTCCCTCTCTCCCTTTCACACACACCTTCTCTCTCTCCCTCCTTCACTCTCTCCCTCTCTCACACACCTTCTCTCTCTCCCTCCTTCACTCTCTCCCTCTCACACACACCTTCTTTCTCTCCTTCCTTCCCTCTCTCCCTTTCCACACACACCTTCTCTCTCTCCCTCCTTCACTCTCTCTCCCTCCTTCACTCTCTCCCTCTCACACACACCTTCTTTCTCTCCCTCCTTCACTCTCTCCCTCTCACACACACCTTCTCTCTCTCCCTCCTTCCCTCTCTCCCTCTCACACACACCTTCTCTCTTGCCCTCCTTCACTCTCTCCCTCCTTCACTCTCTCCCTCTCACACACACCTTCTCTCTCTCCCTCCTTCCCTCTCTCCCTCTCACACACACCTTCTCTCTTGCCCTCCTTCACTCTCTCCCTCCTTCACTCTCTCCCTCTCACACACACCTTCTTTCTCTCCCTCCTTCCCTCTCTCCCTTTCACACACACCTTCTCTCTCTCCCTCCTTCACTCTCTCTCCCTCCTTCACTCTCTCCCTCTCACACACACCTTCTTTCTCTCCCTCCTTCACTCTCTCCCTCTCACACACACCTTCTCTCTCTCCCTCCTTCACTCTCTCCCTCTCTCACAAACCTTCTCTCTCTCCCTCCTTCACTCTCTCCCTCTCACACACACCTTCTTTCTCTCCTTCCTTCCCTCTCTCCCTTTCACACACACCTTCTCTCTCTCCCTCCTTCACTCTCTCTCCCTCCTTCACTCTCTCCCTCTCACACACACCTTCTTTCTCTCCCTCCTTCACTCTCTCCCTCTCACACACACCTTCTCTCTCTCCCTCCTTCCCTCTCTCCCTCTCACACACCTTCTTTCTCTCCCTCCTTCCTCTCTCCCTCTCACACACACCTTCTCTCTCTCCCTCCTTCACTCTCTCCCTCTCACACACACCTTCTCTCTCTCCCTCCTTCCCTCTCTCCCTTTCACACACACCTTCTCTCTCTCCTTCCTTCACTCTCTCCCTCTCACACACCTTCTCTCTCTCCCTCCTTCACTCTCTCCCTCTCACACACACCTTCTTTCTCTCCCTCCTTCCTCTCTCCCTCTCACACACACCTTCTCTCTCTCCCTCCTTCACTCTCTCCCTCTCACACACACCTTCTTTCTCTCCCTCCTTCACTCTCTCCCTCTCACACACACCTTCTTTCTCTCCTTCCTTCCCTCTCTCCCTTTCACACACACCTTCTCTCTCTCCCTCCTTCTCTCTCTCTCCCTCCTTCTCTCTCTCCCTCTCACACACACCTTCTTTCTCTCCCTCCTTCACTCTCTCTCCTCTCACACACACCTTCTCTCTCTCCCTCCTTCTCTCTCTCCCTTTCACACACACCTTCTCTCTTGCCATCCTTCACTCTCCCCCTCCTTCACTCTCTCCCTCTCACACACACCTTCTCTCTCTCCCTCCTTCACTCTCTCCCTCTCACACACACCTTCTCTCTCTCCCTCCTTCACTCTCTCCCTCTCACACACACCTTCTCTCTCTCCCTCCTTCACTCTCTCCCTTTCACACACACCTTCTCTCTCTCCCTCCTTCACTCTCTCTCCCTCCTTCACTCTCTCCCTCTCACACACACCTTCTTTCTCTCCCTCCTTCACTCTCTCCCTCACACACACCTTCTCTCTCTCCCTCCTTCCCTCTCTCCCTTTCACACACACCTTCTCTCTTGCCGTCCTTCACTCTCCCCCTCCTTCACTCTCTCCCTCTCACACACACCTTCTCTCTCTCCCTCCTTCACTCTCTCCCTCTCACACACACCTTCTCTCTCTCCCTCCTTCACTCTCTCCCTCTCACACACACCTTCTCTCTCCCTCCTTCACTCTCTCCCTCTCACACACACCTTCTCTCTCTCCCTCCTTCACTCTCTCCCTCTCACACACACCTTCTTTCTCTCCCTCCTTCCCTCTCTCCCTTTCACACACCTTCTCTCTCTCCCTCCTTCACTCTCTCTCCCTCCTTCCCTCTCTCCCTCTCACACACACCTTCTTTCTCTCCCTCCTTCCCTCTCTCCCTTTCACACACACCTTCTCTCTCTCCCTCCTTCACTCTCTCCCTCCTTCCCTCTCTCCCTCTCACACACACCTTCTTTCTCTCCCTCCTTCCCTCTCTCCCTTTCACGCACACCTTCTCTCTTGCCCTCCTTCACTCTCTCCCTCCTTCACTCTCTCCTCTCACACACACCTTCTCTCTCTCCCTCCTTCACTCTCTCTCCCTCCTTCCCTCTCTCCCTCTCACACACACCTTCTTTCTCTCCCTCCTTCCCTCTCTCCCTTTCACACAACCTTCTCTCTTGCCCTCCTTCACTCTCTCCCTCTCACACACACCTTCTTTCTCTCCCTCCTTCCTCTCTCCCTCTCACACACACCTTCTCTCTCTCCCTCCTTCACTCTCTCCCTCTCACACACCTTCTCTCTCTCCCTCCTTCACTCTCTCCCTCTCACACACCTTCTTTCTCTCCCTCCTTCCCTCTCTCCCTTTCACACACACCTTCTCTCTCTCCCTCCTTCACTCTCTCTCCCCTCCTTCACTCTCTCCCTCTCACACACCTCCTCTCCCTCCTTCCCTCTCTCTCTCTCACACACACTTTCTTTCTCTCCCTCCTTCCTCTCTCCCTTTCACACACACCTTCTCTCTCTCCCTCCTTCACTCTCTCCCTCTCACACACACCTTCTCTCTCTCCCTCCTTCCTCTCTCCCTCTCTCACACACCTTCTCTCTCTCCCTCTTTCCCTCTCTCCCTCTAACTCACACCTTCTCTCTCTCTCCCCCTCCCTCCTTCCCTCTCTCCTTCTCACACACATCTTCTATCTCCCTCTCTCCCTCCTTCCATCTCTTTCTCTCACACACACCTTCTCTTTCTCTCCCTCCCTCCTTCCCTCTCTCCCTCTCACACACACCTTCTCTCTCTCCCTCTCTCTCTCTCCCTCTCTCCCTCTCCCTTCATTGAGTATTGAAAGTTTATTCCCTTTCTATCCTCCACTCATTGACCATGTTTACCCTTGAATACAAAAAAAGGTTCCCAGTGATATGGAAGGAATTCGTGTTGCTGAGCATACGTGCTGCCCATTTTCTTCACAGAACAATCCAAGTACACTCCCTCCCCCCAGCCAAATTGGCCTTTGAGACAGTCTTCCATCAAAGGATGCGATTGTGACATTTTGTTCGCCAGTGAAGCACTGGCTAAAAGAGTAAGTTTGTCAAGATGCCTCTAGTCAAGCTTCCTCCTGATTGGAAAAAAAACCGGGACTCTCTTTGTTAGTTCTCTTTTTCAAATATTCCTCCATGCAAGGGCTCCCTGTAGAATTGGAGGAGGAGGAGGCCAGAGGATTTCCCCCTCCCCAATTCCATGCAGGGAAAGTTTACAGTTCATCCCTTGAGAAAGAGGAAAATGTTGCATTAGACAATGGCAAAAGAAAGCGGGAGGGGGGGTGTCGAGGGCCCCTTTCTCCTTGCTGAATAATTTGCTCCGATTTTTATGTAATTATGGAATGACTTTCATAGGACAATGTAAACTCATTAAATCCTTTCAATGGAAGCCATGGGCATCACCCAAAAAAAAATATCTAATGTCAACATAAAAAATACGATATTTCAAGTATTTCTTTTCCCTCTTTCCCCTCCCACCCACGCCCACCCCCCCTTTTTTTTGCAAGCTGGCTCCATCCTCGACAGTAAGGACAGTAAGTACGTATTAATAGAATGGGAGCCTTAAATGCTTTTTCTGCATTTGGAAGGCATCAAACTCCCTCCTAGTGCAAGTTCTGCCTCACAGCCAGCTCTGGCCCTGTCTTCACCTTGATCCTTTCATCTCTCTTTGTTCCCCATCTCTACTAAGGCAGAGACTTTCCCATCTCTCTCTGTCTGGCTGTGGCTCTGAAAGATGATTGCTTTCTGGTGAAGCCCTTTCCCCCTTCTTTTGTACCCCAGCTCCATGTTCAATGAAGATCAAAAGGCCTTCTCGTACCCTGATGGTTTAAATCTTTAAACACAGAGTAACAGCCTGAGTACATTCAGACCCCTCGCATTCCGTAGTCCTGTCACTATATGTTCCTGCAACAATTACCAGGAGAGAGGGAGGCTGCAGAGCAAAATAAATAAATAAAAAATAAATAAAATAA
Source organism: Notechis scutatus (assembly GCF_049901735.1). Classification (NCBI taxonomy): domain Eukaryota; kingdom Metazoa; phylum Chordata; class Lepidosauria; order Squamata; family Elapidae; genus Notechis; species Notechis scutatus. The sequence continues at coordinate 82,364,502 of NC_142011.1, forward strand.
AATCAAGTAGCGTGTGTTGTCTCTCTGGACTTCATGCTGGTGCTCTGATCAGGACTTCAGCAAAATTCTGTTTGAAATGAGAATAGACTAATTTTCATCAGCCTTCCTCGGAGGAATCCCTTGTGAACTAGCACGCCAAGGGTCATCATTAGAAAACTCCCTTCAAAAGAACAAGGATAGAAAACGGAAAGAAGGGGGTGTCCTATGGCACAGCATTCTCTTTCTCATTCTCTCTCTCTATTTCCCCCTTTTTTTAACCGTATAAACACGTATGTAAAATGTATACATTTATGGATGTTTCCCCACACCCCTCCCTGCTTTCTAAAAAAAAAAGCCTGCAACCCCCAAAAATGTATTTGAAAACAACAACAACCCAGGTTCATAAAAATAAAGGTTCATGGTTTTTTTGGGGGAAAGGGAAGGGTGTGTCCACAAGCCTTTGGAGTGAAGAATTCAGAAGAATTCTGTGATCAAAGGATGCTCCAAATCCCAGTTGTTCAAAGTGACTTTTTTATCTGTATGGGAGAAAAAGAAATCAGATGTGACCAAGAAAAGAAGGAAGTCATTAAGAGCTTAACAAGATAATGACAGGTGAAGCCATTGGTTGTTTAAATGCTACAGCACGGTTTGTTCCCTTGCCAAGCAAGTCTGTGTTTGTTTTCTTGGGATCAACTGAAATTTTGTTGGGATCTTTATAGGGTCAAGCCAGGTTTGTCCATGATGGGTAATAAAGTCTTGTATCTGATGATTCTGGACTCTTAACGAATGTAACTTTTCTTTTATGTATACTGAGAGCATTTTCACCAAGACAAATTCCTTGTGTGTCTGATCACACTTGGCCAATAAAGCTATTCTATTCTATTCTATTCTATTCTATTCTATTCTATTCTATTCTATTCTATTCTATTCTATTCTATTCTATTCTATTCTATTCTATTCTGTTCTACTAAACATGCAAATTAAGTTCTGAAAGGCAATGTAAGCTATAAAGGAGAATATTTGTAGCTCAGGGCTGAAATGCGGGATCCTTGGTGCTCTTGGCGCTTTTCTTGCAGACATTTCATTACCCGAACTAGGAACACCATCAGGTCTACTGTAATTAATTAAGCAATTAAGATGCTTTTCTTTTTCCATCCCCTCCATTTCTAGTATTGGAGAATCAAGGAGAGAAGCAACCTGGAACTAAGGAGAAACTTCCCAATGGTGAGGACAATTAACCAGTGGAATAGCTTGCCTTCAGAAGTTGTAAGTGCTTCATCAATGGTGGTTTTTAAGAAGAGACTGGACAGCCACTTGTCTGAAATGGTACTATACGGCAGGGTGGCTAACCTTTTTGGGCTCCTGTGCCAAAAATTGTGCATGCGCTTGCACTCATACTCGCTAGCACCCAGAAGGCAATGCGCGCTAGCACCCCCTACGCATGCATGTGTAATCCCCACCTACCCACCCCCGCTGCCCCTTACCTGCACTGTGGCTCACAGATGATTTTCGGCTGGTTTGAGACCGTTTTCGGCCCCCCAAAGGCTTGAGGAAGGCTTCTGCAGGCTTTGCAGGCCAAAAACTAGCCCCGTTTTGTCACTTCCGGTATTTTCAGAAAAAACAGGAAGTGACGAAATGGGGGTAGTTTTCGGCCTGCAAAGCCTGCAGAAGCCTTCCTCAAGCCTTTGGGAGGCCGAAAAAGGCCTCATACCGGCCAAAAATCAGCTAGGAGGCACGCACATGCCCAGTGAGGTAAGTTTGCCTGTAGCTTGCGTGCCATAGGTTTGCCATCACGGCTATAGGGTCTCCTGCTTGAGCAGAGGGCTGGACTAGAAGACCTCCAAGGTCCCTTCCAGCTCTATTCTGATTGATTGATAAGGCATGTTTGAGGAATTAATTTTTTCCTCCCCATTCATCGATTACTTCTTGATGTCCTGATGATTCTTAGAAGATAAGCAAAGAGTACTGTGGGAGAATGGAAGCAAAGAGAAAGAGATCACTAGAAGTTCATCTCTAAGCTTTTGAGACATGAATAATATTTTGGGGGGGGAGGGCTTTAATTTTCAGGGCCTGTTGAAATTCACCAGGAATAAGGGTGGGATATGGTCACACTTCATTTCTGTCCCTATTGCTTACCGTAGTTGTGGTAGTGTTTGCAAAGGGCGTGGGCAGAAGAGAAAGAAAATACCATGATAATTCTCTTAAGCGCCTTAAATCCCTCTTTTTTTACTTTCCCCAGGCAGAACCTTGATTCTGCTGGCTGTTCGTGGGCACAGACCTTTGCGATGTACACCTCCCAACAGAAGTAGCCAGTTTCTTCTTTAAGTGCTGGAGGAGTCATGAAAAATTCAGGCATCAGGTTTCCCTGAGACCAATCTGGTGGCTTTGTCTTGTGTTAACTGCTGCTTTCTATGCATCATTCAGAAGGTACATACTGTTGTTTGCCCCTGAACGTGTTAAACATGAATATTTGTAGCTTAGCAAGGAATCTATATATATATATATATATATATATATATATATATATATATATATATATATAAATATATAAAATAAATATTATATATTTATATAAATATTATACATTAAATTATATATTAAATATTATATAATATAATATTAAATTATATTATATAATATAAATACAGATGAACACTATACAGAAGCCTGATGATGGCAGATGAGATTCTGCCAAAACGTTGCTACAACTTTAAAAGCACAACTACAATGACGTGGGAAAATACCCGAACAAAGCTGAATACCATACATGTAAGTACCCGCGAAAACTTAAGAAAACATATATATATATATACAGAAGCCTGAAAACATATATATATACATACAGAAGCCTGATGATGACAGATGAGATTCTCTGCCTATACAGAACACTATACAGTATACACTATACAGAAGCCTGATGATGGCAGATGAGATTCTGCCGAAACGTTGCTACAACTTTAAAAGCACAACTACAATGACGTGGGAAAATACCCGAGCAAAGCTGAATACCATACATGTATGTACCCGCGAAAACTTAAGAAAACATCTATATAAATATATAAATAAATATAAATATAAATATATAAATATATATATATATATATATATATATATATATATATATATATGTATATATATATATATATATATATACATACACACACACACATATACATATATATATACACACACACACACACACACACACACAGAAGCCTGATGATGGCAGATGAGATTCTGCTGAAATGTTGCTACAACTTTAAAAGCACAACTACAATGACGTGGGAAAATACCCGAACAAAGCTGAATAACACAATCTTTGAAAGGCTGCACTGGTTTGAAAGGTAAAACTTTCTTTTTTTGCCTTTTTTTTCTTCCTAAAAGGCCGAAGAGGAGACAATCTTCCCCTCCAGAATAACTGAGTAATTTGAAGTGACCCACTAACAGGATAAATACATTAAAATAGGTTTGTCCAAAGCCAAAGCAAAAAGCAGATTACAGGTAGTTCCCAACGTATGATGACAAATGGAACCTAGAAGTTCTGTTGCTAAGCAAGGCAGTTGTTAAGTGAGTCAAACCTGATTTTATGACCTTTTTGCTATGGTTGTGTGGGAAGCCCCCTCCCTCCTAGAGGAATGAAAATATTTTGGGAACTATTAAAAAAGACAGAATACTATTTTTCCCTAAAGAAGAAATGGAGAAACATGTCTTTTAGAGGCAGAAAACAGCCCCCAAGTCTTTCTGAATGGCCCACAGCAGATGCCAACACTTAAGATATAAAGAGCTTATTGAAAGAGAAAGGCAAGTATTGAGACAGCTCTATTCATAAGCAAAGCAAATATTGCAGGCAGAAATCCATTCAAGACAGGATAGTTTGAAACTCCCTGCAGCAAAGTCTGAACAAAGGCAGAATGGTAGGATTAGAAGCAGCCCCTCACCCAAGATCCAACAAAGGACAAAAGTCATTAAACCACAGTGGGAATTGCCCAACATCCTTTCAGAACATGAGATCCTTCATTACACCATCCCAGAGCTGTCCAAACTTCAATCCAAACTGGAAGCTCAGATAAACAATAAGCCAGAGGTTGGTCATATTAGCTCAGAAAAACACCTAGGATTTGCATTTCCTCTTTTGCCTATAGAGCCAGCTATGACCTCTACATAACCCCTACATGATCTCATAGGAATCTGGCAACAGCCAATAGAATATTAAAGGACATGTTCTTGCACAGGAACAGGAAGCTCAAATACAAAGCCCAAAGAAGGTATAAAACCTCCACTCTCAACTCCATTCAATCAGCCTCCCTGTTTCCCATGTCTTTCTCCCAGCTTGGAGCTGAACCAGATGGATCATTTCTTCCAATAGTTGTTAAATGATTACTGCAGCTGTTGAGTGAAACCAGCTCCTCCCATTGACTTTGTTTGTCCGAAGCTGTGTGGGAAGGTCGCAAATGGAGATCACATGACCCTGGGACAATTCAGCCATGGTAAATCCATGCTGGTTCCCACGCTCCCAAATTTTGATCACATGACCCTGGGGACGGTACAGCAGTTCTCAGTGTCAGCATTCCAGAAAAGCTCAACTCCAATTAAAAATCCGAGACAGGCATGTTCTCAAAGTTTCCTTTTATTACAGTAGTATACTGGCATATCTGGGAAAACCCGAATCTGAGAGTTCTGGGTTTTCCCTTAGTAATTCAAAAGTCCAAAATCAACCCCTGCACCCATCCGTCCATCACATGGTCCAATCACCATCCACCCCAGCTAGAGGCATCCCTTCAACCAGTCCTCCTCCAGGTGCAGGAATAACATGACCTTGACCGAAGAGAAGAATGCTATTATGTCTAACTACCAATAGTCTACAATTCCCCCCTCCTACTTTCCCAGGGACAGGAATGTGGCAGCATGGAAGCCTCTGGTACTAATATAGCTTCCAAAGCTGACAGTAAGTACTAATTATAAATCACTTTTTTCAGTGCCGTTGTAACTTTGAACAGTCACCAAAACACGATTGCAAGTCGAGGAATACCTATACATAGTGGGGGTTTTGTGGAGTGGTTTATTATTATTTTTGTCTACATTGCAGGGCAAAATTCATTCTGGTCTTGAGTTGTTAATCCTTTCTGACCCATGCAAGGGGTCCCACTTAGTATACAGCTTATTTTGGTTACTCATCAGTGTCCCGTTCCCACCCACCCCCCCGTGACAAACTGTCCTTTCATTGCTCCATTTTTTAATTAGAATAGGAATTGTCTCAGAACTACTTTAGCAGATTCTCTTATTAGTATGGTAACCAGAATTGCTAACTCTCTTAGTTCAAGTGGCATATCTGTGTAACTTATAGCCTTAAGAGCTTAGCCTGTCACACACTCCTGGTGGAATTCTTTTGACTCTCCCATATTAATGAGTTGCTCTAAATTTAGTCTACTGTGGCAAACTAATATTAATATAATATTTTATGGCCTAAGGTTTTGTTTAATGCATAGGAACGAAACACTGAATCAAAGGAAAAGGAAAAGGAAGTCAGCTTGCTTGGTGTGTGATTGTCAAGATAGAAGATAATCCAAGTATGTAGATATTAAGACTTAAAATGTAATACACTGCTTATGGATTTCTATTAATGTGAAACATTTTCTATTACTTTAAATCCTTGTCGCCTTAGTTTCCTATTTTCAGGGGTTTATAACTCGGCCATAAAGATTTGCTCAGGGCTGTAACTTGGCATACAGGTCTTAACCTGGGAGCAACTGGCTTTAGAAAGCAAATTTTCAAACAAATCTGTGTTGCCATTTTTTTTTTACTTACATCGGCCCTACACACCACACATATAGACGCCAGAAGAAAACGACTATTGTATATTTTTGAAGGACGACATTTTTGAAAAATGAAAAAAAGAATACATATCAGGGTACAATTCTTAGGCCAATTTAATGTCTTACATTTCTGTGTAGCTTATAGATTTCTCTGCTACTGCTCATCCGAAAAGAAAAGGAAAAGGAGGAGTGGGAGAGAGGGATAAAACAGTGGAGAGTCTTTAGACTAATAATTGGACTTTCTGCCTTTGTTTGTTTAAAAATGGAGAAGAATTCTGTTTATGTACCTGTTAGTCCTTGGTACAATTTGAAACTATCAACATTTAATAGAACATTTGAATGTTCTCAGTCCATATTCATACTGTGGCTGTAAGAAAGTAAACCAAGACCCATAGGTTTCAAATCAAGCCCTAGGCTTGATTTGATTTAAAAGCAATTTAATTGACTTTCCAATCTTCTGGCTTTGGCAGTCTGAAATATTGTTTTTATTCATATGCAGGTAGTACTAGTTTAATGACTGTCTAACCTGTTTTTATTTGTTCCTTTATGTCCTGCCTTTATTATTTTTACTAATACACATGCACAATAATACTCATTTTTTCCTCCTATTTTCCCCACAACAACAATCCTGTGAGTTGGATTGGGCTGAGATAGAACGACTGGCTCAAAGCCATTTAGCACCACTGGACTAAGGTGGGTGTCAGGATTCCGGCAGTTACTTCAATTAAATCATGAGCCTTGAGCCACACTCCCCAAACTAAAAAAGATTTATTTGAAGATAACATTCTACGTCCAGCATTTACCTGGGTGTAGCCAACTCTGAGATACATAATTCACTGTCACCCTTGATCCTGCTTTCCCCCTCACCCTTCTGTGTGTATCATCCAATGAAAAACATCCATAACCAAGAGTCAATCATGCTCTCCAATTAGATTTTTGCATGGCAGTAGCTTCAGTCATCTAATCAATGTTTGAAGAAAATATAAATGGAATGTACTTTCGATTCCACACTGCCATCTGCTCTTTGAAACTCCCCCCATTTCTGTTATCAACTATAAAATGGGTAAACAAAATGTTTTATGAGCTGACATTGGGACTTGAACCCATAGGACTCCAGCTTTCTATCCTGGTGCCTTCACCACTAGACCAAATTTGACTCTAATGATATCCTGCAGTTACAACAGTAATGAAGTAACCAATTTGTGAACAATTCTTGCATTTACAACCTTTGCAGATCCTAAAGCTAACAAAAACTGAAGGAAGAGAGTAAGCACAATCAGAGTCTCACTTAGTGACTGCTTAGCTTAATAATCAAGCTGCTGGTTCCACCTCTGACTGTTAAATGAGGACTACTTTCAGCTAAGGCTCCTATCAGTAGCAACAGCAAAGTATATAAACTGGCTTATTTAGCAACAATGGATAGCCTCCTTCACTACATCTTTGGTATAGATCAGGGGTGTCAAACTCAATTTAATTGAGGGCCACATCAGGATTGTGTTTCACCTCGAGGGGGGGGCAGGTTAGGTGTGGCCAGCTCGACATTTTATTTTGATTTGATTTGCCAATTGTTTACAAGATAATAAGTATAAGTGTATACATAGTTGTGAATACATGAAATGGGTACATATAAGAAAAATAAAAGAATAAGAGAAACAATAGGACAGGGACGGTAGGCACGTTGGTGCGCTTATGCACGCCCCCTCATGTCAGGGGCACTGTGGTGACCTGAACGCTCTATTAGTGAAAATGGAGTTCGGGAGGGCCTTGCATGGTCCCCCCAAGCTCCATTTTCACTGGCAGAGGTTTGCAGGAAGCAATTGCAGCTGAAAATGGAGCTTGGGAGCCCTGTACGCCAGGGGTCCCCAACCACCGGGCCCTGGACCAGTACCGGTCCGTGGAACATTTTCTACCAGGCCGCTGGTTTGCTGGGCGCCGCCATCTTGTTTCGATGAGAAAGTGCTTCCGGGTGAGCTTTTCCGGTTGGAAAGCGGCGTTTGGGTCCTGAAGGAATCCTCGCGCCTTAGTTTCATTGAAGGGGGGGCGGCTTCGAACAAAACTAAGGCGCAAGGATTCTTTCAGCACCCAAGGCAAGGCGAGCCAAGCGACCGTCCCGAAGCTGTCCCGAAGCCCATCGACAAAGGTACAAAGGAGGAGTTGAAGGTGGCGGGGAGAAGCGGGGGACGGCTGGTTGGCCGGTCGCTCGGCTCGCCTTGCCTTGTCATGCGTGCTGATGCCGGTACAGGGCCGCAGATCATTGTGTGATGCCGGTACCGGGCCATGGCACAAAAAAGATTGGGGGCCACTGCTGTACGTGACCCTCCCGAGCTCCATTTTTGCTGGCAGATGCACCACGGGCTGGTCATTTGCTGTTTCCAGGGTGGCCCCATGAGCCTGATCGAAGCACCCTGCGGGCCGGATTTGGCCCGCAGGCCTTGAGTTTGACACCCTTAGTATAGAAGAACTGGAAATTGGATAAATGGCAATTGCCATTTATCTGGCTGAAGGAGTGGTGAACTTGTCCAGTAAACACCTTTGTCAACTGAAAGCCAGCTATTTCTCAACCTGATCATGGTTACCTGTGGATACCTTTCCTATCGACAAACCAAGAGAGAGAGTATTCAGAAGGGCAGAGTACACTTTATACCTTTCACGCTGCATGCTGCTGAGTTTTTGATTTACATTTGAAGTCGGAGTCTTGATTTTGTGCAAGTGTTGCTTGCCCATTGGGCAGCCAGTACATCAGATTAGGTCAGGCTTCAAACGGTCAAGTTATTTTTACATAGGTTGCAAGATTTAACTTTGCAGTCTTTTGTCAGTATTATATTTGTAACCCTGGTATTTCAGTTCAACCACCACCAGTACTCTGAATTTGGGCTCAAATCTGAACCAGTGTATTACTCTGGATTAAACCATTGACAAGTAGTCCTTAATTTAACGATCCCAATTGGGATCTGAATGTTCACTGCTAAGCTTAAGAACGTTAAGTGAGTCATACCCAATTCTTTTTTTCTTTTTCTTTGCCATGGTTGTTAAGCAAATCCAGCTTCCTCCATTGCCTTTGCGACCAGAAGCCAGCTGGGAAACTTGCAAATGGCAGCCGTGACCTGACCCCCAAGATGCTGCAACCATTGTAAATACATGTCGGTTGCTAAGTGCCTGAATTTTGATCACGTGACCACGGGGCCGCTGCAACAGTCAGCTGTGACCGTTGTAAGTGTGATTACCTGTCATAAGTCACTTTTTTTCCCCAATGCTTTTGTAACTTTGAACTGGTTGTAAATGGTTGTGACTTGCGGACTACCTGATTCTTTCTTTCTGTTTGAATGGAACAATTTCAGCTTCAACATTAAACGGACGGGCACAAATCTTACACAGGGGTGGACAACACCTAAGGACTTTAACTCCCAAAGTCCTGAGCCAGCATGAGAGTTGAAGTCCAAAGGTCATAGAGGGGGCACTGTCGACCACCCCTTGTCTAATAGGCCTTGCCTCCAAGGTTTATGCCTTTTAAGAAGAGGGCAGTGCTATGAATAGGCCTTTTCCTAAAGCTGGCTGATTCTGAGACCTGGGGTGCCACAAACCAGCCTTGTATCCTGGTGCTTCTAGTGATGCTTTTCAGAATATGGATGGATGCAGTGGTGGGATTCAAATTTTTTTTTACTACCAGTTCTGTGGGCGTGGCTTGGTGGGTATGGCTTGGTGGGTGTGGCTATGTGGTCATGTGACTGGGTGGGTGTGGACATGTTGTCATGTGACTGGGAATCAAAAGACAGAATCTCACTTTCTGGAGCAGAGGGTTGGACTAGATGAACTCCAGGTACCTTTTCAGTCCTGGATTGCTGTGCTGTTTCAAAGCATCCTCTGAAGCTGCATCTACTGCCAAGGTTTGTGGTCCTTCGTTCCTGTCCTTTTTCCCTCCCTCCCTCCCTCCCTTTCTTTCTTTTTCTTTTTTTCTTTCTCTTTCTCTTTCTTTCTCCCCTCCCTCCCTTTCTTTCTTCCTCCCTCCCTTTCTTTCTCTTTCTTTTTTTCTTTCGCAACACCTCCCCTTTGCCCCGTTTTTGGCCTCAGGGAAGCCTCCTGGGTGCTGAAAAAAGAAGCATTTTGAAGTGAGGGGGGGAAATCAGCTGTGCCACGTGATTTAGATTAGCTAGAAAGTAAGAAATCCAACCATTTCCTGCTTTCTAACTAATCTAAATCGTGTGGCACAGCCAGAGGTGGGATTCAAATTATTTTAACAACCGGTTCTGTGGGCGTGGCTTAGTTGGTGGGCATGGCTTGGTGGTCATGTGACTGGCTGGGTGTGGCCAACTCAACATCACTCACATCGAGGCACGCATCTCCTCGCCTGGCCTCTCGTGACTATAGGGATGCTGCTATAGTCGTAAGTGTGAAAAATGTTATAAGTCACTTTTTTCAGTGCCATTTTAACTTTGAATGGTCACTCCACACAAGCAAAGTACCAGCAAAGGAGGGGAAAAAAACCTCCAGAGAAGTTCCTGAGACAGGAAGTCTAGTCCTGCCAAGAATGTAATAAGGGTTAACAGAGAGGCAGTTTCTGTAAGCAACACCAGAATGTTTCCTTCCTGCCTTCCTTACAGGATTAGGCCAGTAATTTCTTCTAACAACCGGTTCTCTGAACTGCTTAGAATGTTAACAATCGGTTCTAGTGAATAGGTGTGAACCTGTAGAATCTCACCCCTGGGCACAGCTGATTGTCGCCCAGCTGATCATCGGAAATACCGGTTTGGCCGAACTGGTAGCAATTTTTTTACTACCAGCTCAGCCGAACCGGGCTGAACTGGTAGAATACCACCACTGGATGGAGGGGAGCTTATGAGCAAACCTTTGCTCAAATGTTCACTGCTTTTTAAAAAATAACATTCTCTAGTCTTCCTGATTTTTTAATCTTTTAATGACCTCATAATCCCTTGCATCTTTGGAGTCAGGGCAATTGAATGGAGCTGAGTGTTTACTGGCTGGATGCCCTTCCTGTTGCCAATGCAGAGTTCGCAGCTGATATTTACTCATTGTGCCCAGGGAGAGAAATACCTGCCCCCTACCTAGGATCAAACTCACAGCCTCCTGATTGTGAGGCGAGACCTCCATCTCCAGGCCATTGGACCACTCCTGATCCAGCTCCCAAATATCCTCCTGCATCTTCTCAGTGCGGTCACTCAGTCATGTCCATGGCCAATGCCTACCTCCTCTGGCAGCTGCAGTTGCTCACTTCTGAAGTTCACTTTCTTCTCACTTGCCAACTGTATTGCCCTGCCTTAAAGGCCTTCTAGATAGCCTGTCCCTTTCCTGATACCAACCATGTGGCAGTGACCAGCTGGGATGCTGACCACAAAAACATACATATTTGGTGTATGTATGTATAATGTCTTCTTCTTTTGTCCAAACTGCCTTTAAAGCCTGTATTCTCCACTGGGAATAATCTTTCATCTCAGAGAGCTTCTGTAGCACCCAAGGCTATTTTGCTGCTTTCGATTGGTGCTTTTTCTTAACTTGGACTGTCTATAAAACCATTATACCTGTTGGCCTGTTTACAAGTTTGGAACCTAGGTGCAGTAAGTTTAGGGGACAATATCCTCTCAGGAAAGTAACCCTTCATTAACTAACAGAGAATATTGCTGGCAGTCCAGAAGTTAACATCATTCTGAGGCCACATTCGCACAATTACTTTGCCATGTTCCCTTCCTGTCTCATTATGATACTCTAAAGATACCTTGCAACCCCCACAACATGCTCTTACTGGCACCAGAGGCTGAGTATTTAGAATAGAACGGAACAGAATAGAACAAAATAAAATAGAATAGAATAGCTGTGATGGCTTGCTCCAGTGCTGTGCCATCGAAAACAGCTCAGGAGGGCCTAGACCACACTTTAAACCTAAGTTAAAACTAAAAATAATAAATATGATTGTAGCTCGGTTACATATTTAACAAATTTGCTCTTCTGTTATAAGTAAAAGTTACAATTTGGCAGCAATTTTGGGAAGTTTCAGATAGCGGCAATTCAGGATCAATGTTGCCTTAAGGGCTTTAAATTGCTCTCCATTACTTACATTAACCCAAATTCACATATATTATTTTGGTGAGGAGTGTTATATGAATAGGCTGTCCATGGGTGACAGAACTCTGAAATGTATAGAAGAAGTACTTCTATGAAAAATGACAGTATCCAGATGAATACTTTTAATTTTAGGGTT